>NC_134405.1:54771373-55143873 GCF_038048845.1 Mixophyes fleayi | reverse complement strand
TATATTACAATGTGAGCTACAAGCCCTGTACTGTGTATTAAAGTGCTGCTCCTGTCCCTGTACTGTGTAAGCTCTTCTGTATTAATTACAGCATAAAGGATTTTGTATATATAAAACTGTAATTTGAAAACACATTTGAGTTCAGTTTCTAATATGTAAGTCATTTTGTGGACCCACTGCAAGGAAGTGAAGAGAGAAGGTGGCACTTTCTTCCTATAAAATGACTTGCAGTAGATCAGGGTGCTCTGGTCAGGCTGTGAAACACACACAGTGGGGCTTATTTAATAATACCATGTAATGTGCACAAATCTGCTGTAACCTATAACAACCAGACGTAAACATTTATTATTTTATAACAGATTTAGAAAATAAAGACAGATAAAATCTGACAAGTTACGTAATAACATGGAGCACAATGCACCATGTTATTAAATAATGTATTTAGTGTAAGACACACATACGCTACTATTTCAGTGTAGTAGTATATGCTTAGACCAGGGAAGCACAGTGTGCACATATACTATAACAGTAAGGTCATGCTTCAGAGTAGTCTGGGCCTGGAGGAGAGAGAGAAAACAAAGTATGTTCCTAGAAATCAGTAGGAAAAAAAAAAGCACATGAGCAGAAACATTTTGGGGTAGAGGAGAAAGAGGGTGCAGGAGGTCAACAAGTGACAGTGCCAGAGGAGGATATGAGGTGTGAAAGTAGAAGAGGAGATACCCAGAAGCCCTTAGGGAAACCACTGACTAAGACATATGTAGAGCCTTGTGCCCCAGTCATAGCACCGGTTTATATCTAGATAAAGTATACTGGAACAGGATTACTCACTTTAATCCAATCTTTTGATGATGATTCAGTTTGTGTTCATTATTTTTTAGATCTAGGAAGAAAGAGAGAATGATACAATATCTGGGTAGCTGAAGTATAAAACACTGTATGGATGAACCTCTCCTGTGTTTATTAACTTCCTGCAACTGTTGTCCATGTTTGAACAGAGTAAAGACAAACTGGATCCACTACTTAGAAGTCACTACACATTAAGCAGCTCCAGCCACATACAGGAACTCATAAGACATAAAGGTCTCCAAGCAGCACCGCATACAGAATATATGGCTCAGGGGATTTTCTCTTTGGCTCCAAAGATTATAGATGCTTCTGTTTCTCAAATCCCTATGGTTTAGCAAGAATCTATGCTGACTTACTGAATGAGTAATTCTCAAGGGTTGTCCCTTTTAGTGGTCAGATCTCTGGAGCAATACAGGGTTTCTAGTAATTTACAGAGGTAATGAGGATGCCTAATACAGTACACAATAGAACAGGAAACCCAAACTGAGCAGGAGAGACCAGGAGCACTGGGATCTGCCAATTGCAAACAAAGTGATACAGTATATGATTAAAGACTCAATCTGGGGACCCTGCATACATATGAAGCTTTGCACGCATCATTGTTCGGTCAAATTGACCAACCATATCACTGTGTGTGGGCTCATCATACCGGATCACATTGGATCGGGTAAGGCTGAAAACTTTGATGAAGATCCCTTCAAGTGTGGGGTTAGCATTTACCCTAGAATCACAGGCAGGGTCAGGTAGATGTTTGGCTGCTGTGACAAACAGCAAGATTGATGCATGTGCTCGGTTATGCTCCATGTATGTAATAACTGGTGCTGAAGATACATGTTACTTGGTGAGACTTACCATCTAAAGTCTTGATTCCTTCTTCCACAAGTTTGCGAGCAGCTGCTGGCCTGTAACACAAGGTACAATGACAATCAGAGACCATGTCTTACTGCTCACTTCCCACTCTGCAGAAACCAAGCTGTGCTGGCAATTTAAAATATAAACATCATTAATGTCCCAGGTTCCAAGTGATTTGATCTCTTAATTGTCATTAAAGAAGGTGGCTGCGCTTGGGCTGACTGTCTTAGGGCCAGGCACTGCATTGTCCAGTCCCTGTCCCCGCAATTGTTAAACACACATTGAAACTGAACACTGTATATTTGTAATGAGACAAGGAAATCCTGTGATGCCATCAAGACATCCCGTTAGGTTACTGGCGAGCTGGAAACAGTAGTCACCCAAAATCACGGTTCCTCTGCCAGCCTGCACTTATAGATCCAAACACAGTGGTTCTGATAGCAGCTGGTAAATACAGTTTAAATTTGACCTATAATTGTTATTCCTGAAGGTCACCCCGGTAAAATAATAATAAAAAAGGAAGATACAATAATCCTATCCTCTTTCTTCTTCTATAATTAACTATTTTTAACATTTTACACAGAAGTACACATATTTTTTATCTCTACTTGGCAAGACTACCAAACTAACATTTATGAGGTTGAAGTAAATGTAGTTTTTGTGGAATATTGACTACATTCAGAAGAACTTTAAAATGAAATGAAATAGATGGATAGTTATTCCAATATGCTACTAAAAGATAGCCCTGTATGTGCCTCTCACACGCCCGAAAAAAACCAATATAACAAGTCACATAGTATCTAAAATTGCAGGAATGTGTTATATTTTTAAAATTAGATGTCAAAGATACTCCCTGCACACACTGCTCCTCTGCCAATGCTTGTCCAACCTTGCTTGTCCTGTGCCAGCCTTAGCTACTACCTAACACCTGCATGTCACTTCTGTGCTTGCTGCCATTTGTTTTGCTGGAGGTCCATGCAGAACCATTTGAGCAGACACTGGATGTGTTACGCTCATCTACTGGCACATATTTAGTGACTATGCCGTCATTTGTCTCAGTGCCACTGGTCTCAGAATACTCATAGAGGATGGTAAAGAAAGGAGACTTGTCCAAAGAATGGATGAAACAGAATTATAATTGATCAGATATACTGGGAGACCAGGGTCAATAATGACAACCTTTGTAGGATCATCTGTATCAAAATAGATAGAAACCACAGCGCTGATAAGGATATATGGCAGCCCGTATGTGGCTACTCCTATCCACAAAGAAGTAAAAAAGGATACAATATATATAATATAGTGTCACAACTAACGGCGCCTAATATCGTAGTATACAAACTGTTCACAGTAATCACAGCTAATATAATAGTCTTGAATAATATCGGCTCTAAAAGCCGTTTACTCCCAAATGTCTGACTCTTTTTTTATAATACATTTCATCCGGATCCAAACGGAAAAAATCCCCCTCAGGGAGATGTACGCACCAAAAGTAGGTAGTACATCAGCGTGTATCACTCTCCTATGGACACTCCGTTTATGCCGTGAACTCCTCCAAAAGCTGTAATCAGGATGATGTCCTGAGAGTTCTACTCTGGGTACCACAACAGCTGGGACGGAAGATGCACCAACAGGATACTGAAGTAGCAGGTATGAATGCTCTAAAAGAAAAGAGTCAGTACCCAGTCCTGCTTTGTCAAATTTTATCAGTACCAGTGCTCCCCACTGCAGCATCAGCCAAACACTGGAATTACAACTTGCACATTTCTTTGTGGCTCACTATGCTGCTCAGTACTTTACTGGTAAAATTCGCACTGGTTAAACTTGGGTACTGACTCTTTTCTTTTAGAGCATTCATACCTGCTACTTCAGTATCCTGTTGGTGCATCTTCCGTCCCAGCTGTTGTGGTACCCAGAGTAGAACTCTCAGGACATCATCCTGATTACAGCTTTTGGAGGAGTTCACGGCATAAACGGAGTGTCCATAGGAGAGTGATACACGCTGATGTACTACCTACTTTTGGTGAGTACATCTCCCTGAGGGGGATTTTTTCCGTTTGGATCCGGATGAAATGTATTATAAAAAAAGAGTCAGACATTTGGGAGTAAACGGCTTTTAGAGCCGATATTATTCAAGACTATTATATTAGCTGTGATTACTGTGAACAGTTTGTATACTACGATATTAGGCGCCGTTAGTTGTGACACTATATTATATACCGGTACTTTGTAGGATCATCGTTCAACCTGAAAAAGCAGGTCCCCATACTTATAGTGCAAAGTAGCAATTAGGGACAAAACACTTAGGTTAGTGCACCCATGTGAGATAAAACCGTTCACATATCTGGTCATTCGACAGTGATGCGGAAAGGTCAGATCACCGGTTATGTCGGCACGGTCAGACTTTCCTTAGAAGGCTCTATGTCCTCTCCACATTCCCTGTTATTTGGGTACACCACATTTCAGTGCTCTTCTCCTTTCTGTTTTTCTTTATACTTTATATGCAGTCCACAGGTTATTGCAACTATCTCTATACCTCTCCTGTCAACAATCTTTCCAACACCGACTCTCTCACCTTGATGCAACCCCACAATCGGAAAATTGACTTGTACTCTGAAACCTTGAGGTCTCTTTTTCTCTTAAACATCCTGCCCCTCTCCCAGATAAATATCAATTATATCACTATACCCTCAATGTATTATTATGAGGGTTAGTGGTGCTCCCAAGATCAATAAATGATCTGGGGTTACATGCCATACAGAAGGCCATAGCTGAAGTTCTATGTGCTCATTCAAGCCACTTTATTTCAATACCAACAGGTACACAGTATAACACAATGCTTCATGGAAGCCCCTCCATCATCTTCAGGTTTAACTCACCTTCCCCAGACAAAACATATCTGATATTTATTGTAAATTTAATCTGTATCATGGCTTACAGAGCACTGCAGAATACGTAGACAGTCTAAAACAGAGAGTGGGCTGTAAGTAGACCAGGAAGCATTCTACTGCACCTCTTGTCTCTATCTGCTCTGTTTTCACAATTCACAGCAGTGTTGGGAAGAATGTAACTCACCCTATTCCACTGACCCGCGTTAAGAAATTGATAGAAGAACTTGTGTCATCTTGGCGAATCTACATACCAGAAAAGAGAGGTGGTGATTACATAGTTCAATTCTAATTGTGTCACTTCAGCCTTTGTTGTCATTCAGTTATCCCAAAAGGACAGATATCAGTAATGGTAGCGTTAAAAAGGGTCTATTTAAAATCCAAATTATCTTCCAAACTGCGACTTTGTCATGCCTAGATATAGTCATGTTAGTCTTTATATTGCCTAATAGTAATATCGATCAGATCACACTGCAGATGAAACAGCTCTGTAACATACAAATGACATGAATACGAGTAAACTATACCTTTATTTTGGCGAGTAGTTATGTTATCACTAATATTTGGAGCATATTACTATCACTCCTGTAAAATATAATCTTCTATTGCTGAGTAGTGATTTGTCAGATGACTCAAACACTCTGTGATAGAATACATGACTGTCACTGTACAGAACCTGAATATATTTTATATCAGCATCTTGCTTTATTTCAAAGTGAAATGTGTACTCCCTACTGTAGATACTGTGTTAGGTAGGATAAGGATCTACAGAATTACAGGTGTCCCATGTATTAAAGCCTCATAATTCTATGCTCTAGGTTCTACACATGTGGTATGTCTACCTGCCTCCAAAGGCTACCTCAGACAGATTTAATGGATACTTATTAACCCTATATAATAGAATTGAAGAATGGATTACCATTAAATCCCTTTCTCACAGGCTGTAGGAGGTTGGTTATGTTTCACCTCTAGGCAGCCGGGCACTGGAGAAGAACGTTGCATCCCTTTATGCACTCCCCACCTCTCTACTTCCCTTCCTATCTGTAGATTGGAATTCACTTTCACCTCTTTGCCCTATGAACTTCTCTCTGCTAAATTGGTACTTGTTTATACATATTGCTCTTCGTCTATATTTATTATTCTTTGCTTTTACTGCACTTTGTTTTGGGATACCTTGTATGTCATGTATTGTTACCCCAAGCTGTATGTACAATGCTGCGGACCCTTTGTGGCGCCTTATAAATAAAAGATAATAATAATAGCCCATGATGCACTACTCAAGATGGTCCGACCACCCTCCCAGTGAAAAAACAGAGTAACCAAACAAATGGTCTCAAAAGCACTGTAGGGAATACAGAACCAGGTTCTGCTTGCAAGAAGAAATAGGATCTGAGCAGGTACTGCAGAGTGCACTTCCTGAGCCTCAGGTAATTTAGTCTGGCATGAGGAACAGACATAATTAAGAACCATTACAGATGGGTGCGTAGTAACTGTAATCTTGAACATGGATTCCGGTACCTCCGCCAAAACACAGTTGCTTGTCCCTGGATGCTGGCATTATGGTATACAGAACAAGACTGCCTTTCTCCCAGTGTTTAGAAATGCACCAAAGTGTGTTCCAGTAATGGAAACCCCCGTCCTAGAGAGAGTCCAGGTTTCTGAAGGCCCACCAGGTGCCACAGGAGAATAGTAAAAGCCACCATACAGCCCTCTTTGACTTGGACATTGATGCGACCATGTCAGGAGGACAAGTAATGCTTCAACAACGATGAAATAACCCCTTTTATTATTATTATTGTTTATTTGTTAGGCGCCACAAGGTTTCCGCAGCGCCGTACACGGTACAAACAGTAGACTATACAGGGTAAAACAATACAGAACAATAAACACAAAGTACCAGAACTTCAGAAACTCCAGGCAGGCAAATACTGTAAAGACGGAGCGGAAGAACAGGTTTGGAGACAGGAGGGGAGAGGGGCCCTACTCATACGAGCTTACATCCTAAGGGAGGGTAAACAAAATCAGGCACAAAAGGGAGCCAGTGAAGCAAAGGGGAGAGAAGAGGAGCCAGGGATATGGGAGAAACAGAAGAGGTGAGAGGTTAAGTGGATGGTTGGTAGGCCTTAAGGAACAGGTGAGTTTTAAGTGCCCGCTTGAAGGAGCACAGATTGGGTGAGAGACGGATGGAGCGAGGGAGGTCGTTCCAGTGAAGGGGGGCAGCTCGGGAGAAGTCTTGTATTCTAGAGTGGGAAGAGGTGATCAGAGTGGAGGAGAGGCGGCGATCATTGTCCGAGCGGAGGGAGCGGGCGGGAGTGTGAATGGAGAGGAGGTTAGAGATATAAGGGGCAGTAGACTGGGAGAGAGCCTTGTAAGTGGTGGTGAGGAGTTTGAAAAGGATTCTGTAGGGGAAGGGGAGCCAGTGTAAGGCAAGACAGAGAGGGGAGGCAGAGGAGGAGCGGCGTGAGAGGAAGATGAGTCTCGCACCCGCATTAAGTATAGAGCGGAGGGGGGCGAGGTGGGAGCAGGGGAGGCCAGTAAGGAGGACGTTGCAGTAGTCGAGGCAGGAAATGATGAGAGCATGGATGACAGTTTTGGTGGCATCTTGAGAGAGGAAGGGACGGATGCGGGCAATGTTACGGAGTTGGAAGCGTCAGGCTTGGGCAAGGGATTGAATGTGGGGGGCAAAAGAGAGAGAGGAGTCAAGAGTGACTCCTAGGCAGCGGAGTTGGGTGACAGAGGAGATAGTGGAGTTGTTAACGATTATAGAGAGGTCATGATGGGAAGGGAGTCTTCCTAGACAGCCATGACTCCACTTGACCAGGAGCCAAGACCAGGAACACAAGTAGGTAGACTCACTCTAGGGGCTACTAAAGCTGTCCTTCTAGTAACTATAAAATATCATGAAGCAAAATAACATAAAAGAAAATGCAATACAAAACAAGGGCAAAAAGCCTCGCTTCCTCCACACTGGTAAAAGCTGAGGATGAGGGGAAGTGTGCAGTGGGATTATAGGGGCAGGAGGAATCCATTATTTTCCACAGCCCTGCATCCCAGAAACACAACCCACTATGTATCTCCCACTACTGGAGACTGAGAAACAACATGTACTGTTAAATAATAAAACATATAAAAAGCAAAATAAAAAGGGGTATTTTTAAAACATTTAAATGTATAATAAAAGGTTTAGCACACATTTCTTCAGATTAGGTAGTACTTTGAATAAATGTAAACATTTCAGGAGACTTCATATAATACACACTTTACGGTTAAATGTTGAAAAAAAGAATGGATGAGATTTGGTTTATGGGAAATCTGGAAATGCTACAGTGAGCTGCACAGGCTGAGATGACTGACCAGAAGTGTCACGGTACCAGTTGGCCTGAATTGGCGATACAACGGGGGCATTCTGTTACCTTTTCTAGTTTGCGCAATTTTCCAGTGGCCAAAAATTCATCAATCTTCTCTGCTATTTTGGCTCCTACACCATCCTGAAAATGAGGGGGACAAACTTGTTAAAATAAAGGACTCTGAAATCAAGCACACTGAGCACGCTCCTGACTGTACTGGTCTGTTTACTCCCTTATTAATACTGATGAATATTCAATAAAAAATTTAAATAATATAGATGAAACTATACAAACAATATATGTAAACATATGTAAAGCTATGTATTATTTGACCAACTATATAGTCTAACACAGAGCCGTGGCTCGTTAAAGTCAGGCAGTGTAAGATGAGACAGCAGAGTTCAAAAGGAGTCTAACTGCTCATTGTCACCAAATTAATTAGATTCTAAACACATTAAAATAAACATATAACTTCTAAGAGGAAATATAACCTAAATGTGTTATTTTCCATATATCCCCTCCCCACCGAGCAGAATGAGGAGACTCCCGAACACACTTTAGGAGTTAAAGGCCCCAATTTTGAAGTCAAGAAATGATAGTGCTGTTAGAATTCTACATTAAGTGGACACTGTCTGATTAGTTGGCTTCACTTTAAAGGAAGTAGAACATGAAGTCATCATCAAATGGCAGTCCTGTGGGGGTCATCAAACTACATAGCTTTCACAGGATTTTAAATCGTATAGCTCACAGACAGCTGTGTCTTCTAGTATGGGGGTGTGACGATTATGTATTATTGTTATTTTCCCTTAATATTCAGGTATGGCAATGTATATTGTATGTAACCTTGTAATGTAATCTCAACATGTGCTTTGCTAAATGACAAGAGTCTGAACCTATGCAAGTGTCAATAGTCTTCTGAAATTAGCCAGGCCCAGGGATAGATAAGCTTCTCTGAGGAGTTTTTTGGTATGCAGAGGATGTGGACCTGACCGGCCAAACAGAACGAGCAGAGGTGAGAACTCAGACCCTGTGAATGTCCCAGATCTCAGGACATCCCTAACTCACTTCGAAGCCCTGTGTCATTTTGGGAATCAATCTGACCTGGTTTTATTTCCTATTTTTTTTCTGAAACTTATCTGTGCAACTTATCCTGTATGTCTTATTAACAGTTTTGTATTTAAGCCTTGGAAACATTTTTCGTATTAAATAAATTTAATCTAACATATTCTCAGTGATTCTTTGTCAATTTACGAAGCCAAGTAAGGCTCATGCTACATGTGTATGTGATTAAAGTGTGAAACATTAATAAGTGGTTTTGGTGAACGTAAGGACGCCATAGTAAATCCTTTGTGGTGACAGAAAAGACGTATTTATTCGTAACGCCAGTCATGGCCAGCTGTTCAGATTGCTGTATCTGAGAGAGGCTGGGTGTTCGTGACAGCGGGGGGAGTTAAAAGTTTGATGCAAAAAAAACAACTTTAGTGGATACAAAAAAATTGAAAAATCGGTTATTTCTACATTTCCAATTAATTGAATAAGTAACATCATTACTACCAAGGTCTAAAGTTTTGTATGTCACATTTCAATATTCCTACTGTTCTACTACTTTACTCAAATTATCCTGTTATGTGCCCTTTTCCTTCTGAGAAACTATTTTTTCCAAGAATATATGTGGAAGGCCCAATCATATTGCTTATCTACTTGAAATACAGATTTCCGGGATGTGTTTTAAATCTGAGGAGTGCTCACCAGCTTCTTGGCTTCTGTTCCACTCTTGATTTTTGTGGGGTACTTTGCAATCACAGAGGCTGCTTTCCTGCATGACAGGAGGAGAAATGAAACACTTTTGAAATAAAATAAAATATATTGAAACCAGGCACAGCTCTGTTCCAACCCTATAGATTTTTTACACCGTATAAAATGAAATAATTTCTGCATCTGTCTCAATAAATAATACCCTACTGTAAGCTTCAAGGGTACTACACATTCCATATGTAGATATGAATTGGGGGCCGAGAATAATCTTTTTTTACCTATTCACAACAACAGAACTTGGCAGGCAGCTAAGACTATTTGTTTTGCAGAGTGTAGCAACATTGTTTCAATAAAGTAATAAACAGTCAATCCTTCAAGCAGCTGGGGAGCCAAAATATTTAAATGTTGTCAACCATAATATAGGAGAAATCTGGCTCATCCCAATTCTCTACTTATGAATAAACAAACAATGAGTGGAATGGTTCTCAGACTCTGGATATTTAGCCTATAAGGGATTCTGAACCTCTGCCCAAACGAACACTTCACTGTTTCTTTCCATACTGCCGCCCCGGGAATATCCCGGGTTTTTGCAGGGGCTCGGAGCATCCCAAGCTCAGAAACACCATTCATACTGCACCTTGGACCCGGGAATTTCCCGGGTTGACCCCATTCATACTGCACAAGTCTGTGCCCTGGCAATTTGTGGGAGTCATCACCAGAGCACTTTTCATTGGCTGAAAGCTGGAATATGGAAAAAAAAATTCGGGTTGCACCATTCATAGTGCAGGCAACCCGGGTATTACCCCTCGATAAATCCCGGGTTGAAGACCCGGGATTTTTCACTTGTACCATTCATACTGCACCAAGACCCGGGTCGTTTGACCTTGCCCCGGGAAAAACCCGGGATTTTGGTGCAGTATGAATGGGGTATTAGATTCTACTGAGAAATGTGATTTTGCTAAGCTGACGCCATCTTGTTGCCTTATAGCCATTTTGTTCTGTTATAGCTTAAATACAATTAGATGCACCTGTTTTGTAAGAGTAATTCATTATTTGCAAGGCTATGCTTATAACCTTGAACATACCATCATCATCATCATCATCATTTATTTATATAGCGCCAACATATTCCGTAGCGCTTTACAATTGGGGACAAACGTAATAAACTAATAAACAAACTGGGTAAAACAGACAAAGAGGTGAGAAGGCCCTGCTCGCAAGCTTACAATCTATGGGACAATGGGAGATTGACACATGAGGTTAAGTATACATTTTGCATCTTGGCCCAGCCAGACTGCAAAGGTAGGGTGACTCATAAGCTAAATGATCCTGTCACACAACAATGTTGGTCCGGGGGTAGTTGTCTTGTGTGAAATTGTGTAACAGGCTAAAGGTAGTGAGGTTAAGATGGTGGTTGAGGAATATTATAAGCTTGTCTGAATAGGTAGGTTTTCAGAGAACGCTTGAAAGTTTGTAGAACAGAGGAGAGTCTTATTGTGCGAGGGAGAGAGTTCCATAGAGTGGGTGCAGCCCGAAAAAAGTCCTGTAACCGGGAATGGGAGGATGTAATGAGGGTGGATGAGAGACGCAGATCTTTTGCAGAACGGAGTTGCCGAGTTGGGAGATATTTTGAGACAAGAGAGGAGATGTATGTTGGTGCAGCTTTGTTGATGGCCTTGTAGGTTAGTAAAAGTATTTTATATTGGATTCGGTAGAAGACAGGCAGCCAGTGTAGAGACATACAGAGTGATTCAACAGAGGAATAGCTATTTGCAAGGAAAATCAGTCTTGCCGAAGCATGCAAAATAGATTTTAGGGGTTTGAGTCTGTTTTTGGGAAGACCAGTAAGGAGGGAATTGCAATAGTCAATGCGGGAGATGATTAGTGCATGAATTAAGGTTTTAGCAGTGTCTTGTGTGAGATATGTGCGGACTCTGGAAATGTTCTTTAGATGTATGTAACATGATTTAGATATAGAGTCAATGTGGGGAACAAAGGATAGGCGTGAATCAAGGATTACACCTAGGCAGCGAGCTTGTGGGGTGGGATTTATGGTCATGTTATCAACAGAGATAGAAATGCCAGACAGGAGATAAGCCAGCCCCCCTCCTGGGGAGTTCTAGTGTGGATAATGAGAGAATATACTAACATCTGTGTGAAGGGAACATGAGTGGTTAAAACCTTTTGGGGCGTAGTTTTCTGCTATACGTGATTTTTGCTTAATTCTCTCCAGCTGATGAGCTCATAACTGATAATCTGACACTTACAGGTGAACAATCTGATATAGATTCGACACTACATACGGAAGATCGAAATGAAAACAGCAGACTGACAACATTCAGTCCTTTTCTACTGCTCATATTAGTTACAGATTTGTCTCATAATGCACATTCATTATCTTTACAGATTTTACTGTTAACGTTAAAATACACAAAAGAACAATGCTTTTCAAATATTATGTACTAAAGAGTGCAAGTTACTATATAAAGAGGCCATATGCACACAAGTCTTATTTCATTCCATCCCTTTCATGTTACATTTTTGACCGGTTGACTGAGGAGAGACAAACGCTCACTCAGATATTAAAGATTAGAAAGCGATGCAAACTTTAGTAGGTTTACAGAGAATCTGGTATAGGCTTCTGCCACAACTTTGTTCTAAGAAACAGAAGAGTGTACACACAGAATACTGCATACGTGATTATGTTTGCATCAATTTAAAAGATCAACAGATGAGAGCCTTGCACAGACCTGTAGGCATTGTACTTATGGATTGCTCTATTCACATTCCGCTCGTAATTGGCCAGCTCTGAAAATAGAAATGCAAAAAGATTACATAAATATCAAATCAGTATTCAATACTATATAATATACAGGTGGTATACAAAACTAAGAACTGGTTAAAGTATGTTTACATTAACACATATTAATACTAAAACTTTTATTTATTTTTTTAAATATTTTTCTATGACTACAGCATAGGGTTGCCGCATATTACTCATTCCCTAAGGTCAGGCTTTAAATGTTTGTCTCTGGAGCACTATGGCTCTGGCAACATCTATTTTTTCCCAATCTCAACCAAATGCATAGCACCACTGTTTGTTCTGCATGCAATGCTCAGCATATAATCTTATTTTGTATGATGCATAAAATATACTTCTCAAAGAAGAATATACAATATTATTACATTATAGCCATACTCAAAGATCACATCATGTTTGGTCTAGCTTCCCAGCACTGCCCTTAAAAATTGCTTTCAACTGTTTGGGTGTGGGTAAAAGCTGGATTTTGCCAGATCCATACTAAATTCACATAGAAAGCAGGAGCCACACAAAAAGACGGCTTCATAACTCATTCATGCAGACACCCAGATGAAAAACAAATTCACTATAGGGTATTCAATTATGCGCAATGTGCTGCCGAACATTTGCAGGTACTACGGTATCTCAACATCGCATATTTCTCTGTGCACCTTTATGGCGTGCAAGGAGAAATCTGCAATATTACGTCACCTTCTCGACTGTTCAGGAAGCACTCCGCAGCTAACTAAATTCCCCCCAAAGACTCCTAGATCCATAGATAACACACCAGGATATATGCCTTATTCATGTTAATGCACTCAGTTCAATGCTAATAGAAACACACAGATTCTGCTAGATCCATGAATAATTTGCAAGCACAAATTTATCCAGCAGGATCCTTTTTATTTTGGGTAAATTTAGGGTGGATCCAGGTGTGTTTGGGTGAATTTATTATGGATACGGGTGTGGTCATGAAAATTCAGTGTGAATTTAGTGTGCTTCTGGCTTTTTGTGTATCTGTAGTATGGATCCAGCTTTTTATGTACAATTAGTACTTATCCGGCTTTTTTATTATATTTAGTATAGATTCGGCTCTTATACTTTCCTCAACCGTCGACAACTTTGCTATAGTATAGAAGTATTATGTCATATTTTTTTTTATATCAGAAAAGGATTACAACACATAATAAAATAACAGATTTTGGGGGAAGTAGTAACAGACTTTTTTTTCCTTTTTAATACTGCAGATGACAACTTCCTAAGGGGTGCATAGTGTGGAACAAGCTCCACAACCAAACACAAATATACACAATAAAGATTGGTTGCAATGTAAATGCTTTCAAATATCTTACAATTAATTATGGGAGATGCCTTTATGAAATAAAATATTTACATTTTTTATTACGAATATTAGATTATATTGCTAAACTATACATTATATTTCTCATTGATGTTTGTTGTGTATAACCAGATATCACATACGGATTAGTGAAACATATCGGTCATGGACTTCTTTAGTTATAAGCTTATATACATGAATGTTAAAAAAGAATGAATCAATTTGAATGACTAGCCTTGGCTATGTCTGACACAGCTCGCTCCTATGCGTTCATGGATATCGTATATGGGTCATAATTCCCATTGCGAAGTGCATACATTATACACATCACGTTAGTCTGCCATTGTGACCCCTCTGTGTACAGGGACCACACCTCCGCCTTCCCTTCTCTCTCTCACCTACGAGGAAGTCCGTTATCCCCTCATTCATACTCTCCTGCGGTGCTTTTCTCTTGCTCATTTTTAGGACGGGAAAGTCGACTTTCCCACCGGTAACGATTTTCACTCGAGGCCGCGGCTCCAAATCCCCAAGTAGGCCGCAACGCGCGGCGTATGACGGATACCGGCTTATCTACGTGATGACGTAAGAGTCGGCGAACGTAAGACTCTTGCCATATTTCTTGAGGGCAAAGGTATGGGCATTCTATGATTTCTATGGTGACGTCCTCACCACGTGCTTGTAGCTTGGTACACTAACCATGAAAAGATCTGGCAAACGCTCATGATAACATAAAGCACTAAAGCAGTGCTCCACCACTTGTGGGTGGAGTCCGACGATTAAAAATTTGGGCGGACCCGCTAGTTAATGTGTATTGCATTGTTTATGCATCCCACGGAAAACTGAACTTTTAATTAATGAGATCTTGCCGAAACTTAAGTATGTTTTCACAATTTTTTTATTTGTATTTTTAAACTGATCCCTGAGAGAGAAGGGATACCCAGGGTGTGTGAAACTCTCTCATAAACCCAAATATTGAAGGGACATTCAAGGAAGAAATGGTCCAGAGCCGTAACTAGGCAGGTGCGGGTGGTGCCGTCGCCCGGGGTGCAAGCCCGAGGGGGCACAGCCACCCGATACCTGCCTCTGTGCCCAGGCTTGATCACTTCTTAGCTATACCGCCAGCTTCTCCCACACAAGCAATGATTCATTCCCATCATCAGAAGCAGTGGAACGTTCCATCGAAAGCAGGAAGTTCGGCATTTGGAACGCATGTTTGCGTTCCAAATGCCGAACTTCCTGCTTTCGGTGGAACGCACATGCATTCCGCTGCCAGGAATGAATTGTAACCTCTCGGATACAACTTACCAATTTACGCCTACCAAAATGTCTCCTCTATATCCCGCAGGATTGTTGTCATGTCAGGGATAATATTGCACTATTGTGTCCACACATTTATATGTGATCATCTAAATGACCACAGCAGTTATACGAGTAGAAAGAACAGTCATAATAAATTTCACATGATGATGAATACCCCTATATTAGGAAATAGCTGCATAAATCTGATCTAACAAATATTCTATTCAGATGTTAATCCAATATTTGTTTCTTATATTGTAACGCCCCCTGCGGGGAGACAGGGACAGACGCAACACAAACAAACTTGCCTTATGAACGATGGTCACCTCCAGTCCGCCTCCGATATCCCACCTGCGATCCGATCCCAGCAGATCCGCAGCCGCAACCCTTGTCACCTCCAACCACGTCCCTCTAAGAAAGAGACAAAGATTAGGGCCTAACCGAAAGGGGGAATCGAGCGTGATACTCACCGGGACACTCCCACTTCCGATCTGGTTCTCCTGCACCTTCCCGACTCCTGCGGATGACAAGAACACACAGCCTCCCTCTACGCTCTCAGTGAGATTAGGATGGCACCCACAAACTTAAACTGACTACAACAGCGACCTCTCAGGTACCACCGGGCAGACATCTTCACATGTCTCCGGACACAACGGCTCCCCGTGGAGGGTCTGCTCTGTTCTCCCTTCGTCTTCAGGGACCAACTCTTCCACAGCCACGGAAAAGTCGTCCAAAGTATCCGACGTCTCCAATACCCCGGCTCCAGCATCCGGCTGCCGCGGGTATTCTGGTCGCGAATCTTACTTGGACGGGACGATCACCTGCGATCCAACAGTCAGCAGGCTCTGCCGATCCTTCCCTCCAGACTCCGACTTTTTTTGAGACCATTGATTGTGATTGAAGGCTTCCTCGTCCTCCCACTCCCAGACTTCTTCGTCTCCCCACTCAGGGTACTCCTGTCGCGAATCTTGCTTGGACGGGACGATCACCTGCGATCCAACAGTCAGCAGGCTCTGCCGATCCTTCCCTCCAGACTCCGACTTCTTTTGAGACCATTGATGGAAGGCTTCCTCGTCCTTCCACTCGAAGACTTCTTCGTCTTCCCATTCATTGGAGACTTCGTCGTCCTCCCACTCACCAAAGACCTTCTCGTCTTCTGGGCAGTTGTATGCGAAGTGTCCAGACAACCCACACTTCCAGCACCGCATTTCTTCCACCTGTTGCAGTTTAGTACCTCCGTTCTTCTTCTTCCTTGTCTCACACCGTTCTAGGACTTGCTTCATGAACGCTGCCACTTCGTCACAAGAGAGGACACAGCTGGGTCCCTCGTACCGCGGAATAATCCCCCGATGAGCCATCGTTGATCCTGCCGACTACGCCAAAATGCGGGGAAACAGGACAGACGCAACACAAAAGAACTTGCCTTTTAAACGATGGTCACCTCCAGTCCGCCTCCGATACCCCAGCTGCGATTTGATCCCAGAAGATCCGCAGCCGCAACCCTTGTCACCTCCAACCACGTCCCTCTAAGAAAGAGACAAAGATTACGGCCGTGCCTACCAGGTAAGGGCTGTCCGAGAATACGGCAAAGAACGAGGACACGGTCAGTCCAAGCTCACTTGCCGCCTCCTCACTTTGCTCTTGCCAAGACGCGGGGGACTACAGGCACTTAAGACCAGGACTGGTCCCAGGACTAATCCTGCCTCAAGTACCTCACACACCTGCCGGTGAGGGCCTAACCGAAAGGGGGAATCGAGCGTGATACTCACCGGGACACTCCCACTTCCGATCCGGTTCTCCTGCACCTTCCCGACTCCTGCGGATGACAAGAACACACAGCCTCCCTCTACGCTCTCAGTGAGACTAAGATTGAACCCACAAACTTAAACTGACTACAACAGCGACCCGACCCTAACAACGCTCTAATGGTCGGCAACACAACTACGTCAAACAACTATGACTATCTAGGTGTGGTGCACTAACGGACTGCTCACTACACACTATGGGGAACACCAGCCGGTGTTCACGGACTATACCAGAGGGCGGTTCCTAACCCCCTCACCCAGGTCTAACCAAGGAGACTGTCTCCTTACGATGGGGTCACCCACGGACCCTAAGGACCGGCTGCTTCAAGCCCGGCTGAGGCTTGGTGGAACAGCACACTAACCCGCGGGCCGACTGCCGCATGGAACAGCCCATCGAACTGAACCGCCCGACTGCCTGTACTCGGGTATCTCACACGTGTCCTTACGTCCGGAACCACAGGTCCACCTGCACGGAACCGGCCTTGGGGACCCTCAATCAGAACCACGGCCGCCCCTGGAACTGCCTAAAGGTGTGCTGCACTGCCACCAACTCACTCAGCCACCCCCTCTGGGAACCAGTGTGACAGGAAAACTACGTGTGTTCTCCCCTGACTATGTGTATGCTGGTAACTACACTTGTCCCCACAGCACGGGTTAGCACAGAACAACACAGGAACAAGAGCCTACCTTTAATGGGGGCCTGACGTCTTGCCCTTGGACACAATTACGTAGCACACCCAAAATACCGTAATTCAACAATACCCGCCGCACAGACAGAATACAATATACAGTACTTTGTAAGCTACTTACCAGAGCACACCGCTGCTAGCCAACCAGCCGGTTGCTACAGCACCACAGGAGCCTCGCTCTACTGTACCTTCTAACTCCGTGTGCTCACCTCATACAGGACCGCGCCTACACTCACGAGGCTCTCACGCCTCTATCACACCACCACCAGGGCCTTCTGCCCTTCACACCATGGGCCTCTTTCCCAGTTGCACACAGAGCCTTGTGCTCAGCTTAATGGGCCTCAGCCCCCTCTCTAACTCAGGGCTCTGAGCCCACTAACTAGGGCCTTGTGCCCTGGTACCCAGGGGTACTAGCCCCTGCCTACTCAGGCCTTGTGGCCTCCCTAACTAGCTGAGGGCCTTGTGCCCTTTAAAGCCTACGGGCTATCAGCCCCTACTTAGGCCCTCTGGCCTTCCTATGGCCTCTAGGCCGCTAACTACCTAAGGGCCTTGTGCCCTTTTATACCTGGGGGGGCTCTGAGCCTCCTCTAACTAACAGGGCCTTGTGCCCTTTATAGACAATATGGCCTACTGGCCCACTATTTTTATCGGGGCCTAGTGCCCAGGTCCCTGGGCCTTGTGCCCCTAATTCTCCGTGCCACGGGCCTTGTGCCCGAACGTGGCCACGGGCCTAGTGCCCGAACGTGGCCACGGGCCTAGTGCCCGAATTTAACGTTGAGACTACTTACCTGCTCTGCGCAGGAATCTCAACTTGCCACGCCGTCTTCTTCCTTCTCCGGGTCTTCCAGACCCTCAAGGCGGCGGCGCCTCTTCTCCTCTTCGGCGCTGGGTCTGCTGTTGCTGCTGGGGCAGGGGCGCTCTCAGCCCTTACAAGGGCTCCCCGCCGACGATCTCCGCTCCGCCGGCTTCTGTTCTTGACTCGCCGCTTTGGACGTCCCACAACTTCCTTCTCTCTCTGCCGCCGACTCTCTTCTGGCAAAATGGCGCCACCCGGCGACTTATATAGTCGCCGGCGTGACGTCATTAGCCGGCGCGAGCACTGATTGGCTCGCGTCGGCGCCAATCTTTTGAATGGCCGGGAGCGAGCCGCGATTGGCTCGCCTATCCGGCCGCTGATTGGCCAGCGGGGAAAGATGAGCCCTGATTGGCTCATCCTTTCTCCGCGGACGGGACCTGCAGGAAAGAAGCCACGATACTCACCGCTGGATCGCTGGATGGGTGAGTACTTCTCTTCTTCCCTCTTCACCCGCTTGTAGGGCACCGCCATCTGGGGAGTCTTCAGCCCCTCCAGGGGCACAGCGACAGTCGGAATCTTCGCCCTCTTCACGGGCACCGGCTCCGGAGGCATCTTCTGTCCCTCCAGGGACACAGCGCTGGCGGGGGTCTTCTCCGGGGACATCTCCACAATATCACATATGCTACCTTCTGCTCCAATCAGCAGTAATTTAAATTCCCTGATTGGATATCAATTTTCCTTAGAGTAGATTCGTGTGATAGAATGTCTCTATATCCAAAAATGGTTATTACATCCGCTAAAAATGGTGGAATAAATCAATATGTGCACATATGTAAAGGAAAAAACACATGTATAATTCGGTTGAAATGGAATCTCAATTTCAACGATCACTTTTTGCGGGCTATACGCCAAAAACACAGTCAATTAGAGCAGACGGAGGTCTGTTACTCACAGGGGGACATACAAACTACAGTCTAAGTTTCAATGGCTCATTTACTAACTTTGCATTTAAGCACAAAAGTTGGCCTAAAACACAGCAACCAACCACATACACAAGACAGCTATAAGCTGGTTCAGGGCAAATTGTGCACCTAAATGGAATGTTAGTAAATGAGCCCTTCACACTTAAAATAACTTGAATGCAACAGTGTCTTTGACTGATCTTACACTGGATAAATTTACATAATTACATCCCTTGAAGTAGAAAAGGGTTTACAAATCATATAATTTTAATAAAACAACATTTCAATAGATGATCAAAAACGTAATGCAAACGGAGCAAACAAGAGGTGCATAGCTCTGGTAATTGACCCACTGGTGTCAAAATACAGGCTCCTACTAGTATTTCTTAATATCATCATCATCATCACCATTTATTTATATAGCGCCACTAATTCCGCAGCGCTGTACAGAGAACTCATTCACATCAGTTCCTGCCCCATTGGACCTTACAGTCTAAATTCCCTAACACACACAGACTAGGGTCAATTTGTAAGCAGCTAATTGACCTACCAGTATGTTTTTTGGAGTGTGGGAGGAAACCTGAGCACCCGGAGGAAACCCATACAAACAAGGGGAGAACATACAAACTCCACACAAATAAGGCCATGGTCAGGAATTGAACTCATGACCTCAGCACTGTGAGGCAGAAGTGCTAACCACTAGGCCACCATGCTGAGTATGAGTATGAGGATGGAACCCAATGACCCCATACTCACTAGTATTTGAATTTACTGTCATGAGCATTTGTGTTTCGGGATGATTTTTCCAATGCTGCCTGCTTCATTTCTTGCATGCAGTGAATGAACTGGGGTAAATGCATGGTCCTCTATTGTACCCACAGACCACAAGTGCAAATACTAGTTAACCACTGTGTTTGACATGTGGTCAGTGGTGGATCCAGGGAGGGGTCGATCAGAGCGACAGGACTGTTTCAAACTTCAGTGCCTGTGCACCACCTAAATAACAATTTTGTGTTAATGCATCATGCCAATCTTTGCCCCAACCCACAAACATACTCTGGCTGCAACATGATACAACAGTCCTAAAATAGGCCTACGCCTCATCCTCTGGAAGAGATCCACCTGTATTGTTTGCCTGTACCCACAAGCTAGCCGAGGCAACAAGGACCCCTTGAACTTGCAACCTAGGCCACCAGGGGGACCCTTCACAGCCAAACCACCTGACTTATTAGGAGAAACTAAGTGAAACCTAGGGGTAGATGTGGTCAGATTGGTGGCACAGCTGACCGATTGCCACACCAGACAGATAAGGGATGTATTGAAGGAGAAGCATCCTCAATTCACATGCCAACCAGGGTGCACTCACCATATTGACACTGGCTCGGCTCGGATTAATAGACAACCCACAAGTGTTTGTCATGGTACATCACCACATCCACGGTACTGGAGAGGCTTAACAAGAAGAACGGTAACTGAATGAATGCTGACTTGGTGCCGGAGTTACTGCTGGTTAATTCCTGTAGATGCTGGCAAATAGCCTGTGGGAGACATTGTGACACTCAATGCTCCATGTGTTCCAGCATAAGCACATTAGGAGGTCCCTGATCAAGAAAAGTTAATGTAATATATTTCTACATATCATATATTATTATTCATGAGAGAGAGAGAATCTATTTCACAGATTAACCAGATTTATAATTTAAAACCACAAACTATGTCATTGTCAATAATGGATGCTATAGAAAAATAAAGGAAAAAATGTATATTAAACAAATTGAATCTTCATGTACATAAATAATAAACAGGACTGCTTTTAAGTAAGCTACTGTAAATTACAATGCTTAAAACACATATCATCATCATCAACATATATTTATATAGCGCCAGCAAATTCTGTAGCTCTTTACAATTGGGAAAAAACATTGATAAGACATTACTGGGTAATACATACAGACAGATGTAAGAGAACCCTGCTCGCAAGCTTACAATCTGTAGGACAATGGGAGTTAGAAACACAAGGGCACGTGCTACATCATATTGTACAATGGACCAGCTAGAATGCAAAGGTAAAAGTATTGAGTGGGGGGTGTGTGTTGCAATGTTGGTCAGAGGGTTGTTGTCTTGCGTTAGCTGTGTAGAGGATGGTAATAGGGTAATCTAGGGAAATTAGGATGGTGGTTGAGGAATATCATAACCTTGTCTGAAGAGGTGGGTTTTCAGTGAACGCTTGAAGGTTTGCAGACTAGAGGAAAGTCTTATTGTGCATGGGAGGGAATTCCACAAATTGGGTGCAGCCCGGAAATAATCCTGTAACCGAGAATGGGAGGATGTGATGAGAGTGGAGGAGAGACGCAGATCTTGTGCAGAACGGAGGTGTCGAGTAGGGAGATATTTTGTGATAAGTGAGGAGATGTATGTCAGTGCAATTTTGTTGACGGCCTTATATGTTAGTAGAAGACTTTTATATTGGATTCGTTGATATACAGGCAGCCAATGTAGAGACTGACAGGCTCAGGAGAGGAATAATGGTTAAGCTGGGTACACACTACAAAAATTTTAGACCAATCTGTTATCACTAACGATTGTATAAACGACTATAGTCCCGATCAGCCTGCCGATTCAGGTGTACACACTATACCCAATTACCTTCAGATCTCTGCTCTTCTTCTGTCATAACCATCAGCTACAAGTGACAGCTGTCCTGGGTGTCAGTGGCAGGGGCGGACCCAGACATTTGTCCTACCCCGGGCGATTTTAGGGGGGGCGATTTAGGCCCTGCCCCCTTTCTGTGTTCTAAGGCTGCCGGCGGCTGCACAGTATGTGCAGGTCCGTTCAGCAGTGAAAGTGTGCTGTCCCGCTGCTCTGATTGTGTGCTCTGATTGTGTTTAAAACACAATCAGAGCAGCCGGGCAACATACTGTCCCTGCTGAACGGACCTGCACAGTGTGCAGCTGTCGGCAGCAAGCCCCTGCTGGATCCGCCACTGGTCAGTGGGTAAATGCTCAAAGAACTTTGTAAGATTCAGAAGCCAAGATGTTAATTTCCACACTGCTACATAAGATAACAGTGTTTCAGCAAAGGTTGACTGCAGGTCAGACACCAGCTCCATATTTGTTTTAACCGTACTCATATTTGTTTTAACCGCTGATACTGATAATCATGCCGGCACCAGTGACCTATCACCAGACTCTGTGTCAAGAGTATAATTTATGCGCTGCAGTAACTTCTCCTAATGCGCTCTACACTTCGTTGGTGCTCAGATCTCCTGCTCTGAATACGCTGCTGCCCTAGCTGGTAATTTAGTCATTCCTGACAGTTCTCGCTACCTCCCGGAGCCCGGTTAACCCATTCATTGCTGGTAGGGCCGCCGAGAGGGGGGGGGGAGCGGGTACATTTTACCCAGGCCCGGCCATGCCAGGGGGCCCGGGCCGGGTCCTCGCTGCTAACTTAATTTTTTAATTTTTTTTTTTCATTTTTTATTTTTCATACTTTTCTTTATTTTTATTTTTTTCGCGGAGGGGGGGGGGGGTTGGGGGTTGGGGGTTGCGGGCTTTGTTGGTGGGGGGAGCTGGATGAGAAAAAAAAAATCCCATACTCACGTGACCCGCGGCGCCGCGTCCCTCCTCTCCTGTCTTCTCCATTCACACTGACTGCCGGGCGTGACGTCATCAAGTCACGCCCGGCAGTCAGTCAGTAAGGAGCGCCACAGCCAGACAAACAAGACCAAGGCAGAAGAAAGAAGAGAGAAGAAGAGACAGAAGAGAAGAGAAGAAAAGAAAGAAGCTGACAAAGGGTAAGGAGAGAAACTGAGAGGCAAGGAGAGGAAACAGAGGGACGGTACTATAAAGAAGGGGCAGAGAGGCACAGAGGAGGAAAACTGGGGCAGAGAGGCACAGAGGAGGAAAACTGGGGCAGAGAGGCACAGAGGAGGAAAACTGGGGCAGAGAGGCACAGAGGAGGAAAACAGGGGCAGAGAGGCACAGAGGAGGAAAACTGGGGCAGAGAGGCACAGAGGAGGAAAACTGGGGCAGAGAGGCACAGAGGAGGAAAACAGGGGCAGAGAGGCACAGAGGAGGAAAACAGGGGCAGAGAGGCACAGGGGAGGAAAACAGGGACAGAGAGGCACAGAGGAGGAAAACAGGGGCAGAGAGGCACAGGGGAGGAAAACGGGCAGAGAGGCACAGAGGAGGAAAATAGGGACAGAGAGGCACAGAGGAGGAAAACTGGGGCAGAGAGGCACAGAGGAGGAAAACTGGGGCAGAGAGGCACATAGGAGGAAAACAGGGGCAGAGAGGCACAGAGGAGGAAAACTGGGGCAGAGAGGCACAGAGGAGGAAAACAGGGGCAGAGAGGCACAGAGGAGGAAAACAGGGGCAGAGAGGCACAGAGGAGGAAAACGGGCAGAGAGGCACAGAGGAGGAAAACTGGGGCAGAGAGGCACAGAGGAGGAAAACAGGGGCAGAGAGGCACAGAGGAGGAAAACTGGGGCAGAGAGGCACAGAGGAGGAAAACTGGGGCAGAGAGGCACAGAGGAGGAAAACAGGGGCAGAGAGGCACAGAGTGAATAAAAAGAGGGAAAGCAGCATGGAGGGTGCAGTGTAGTTGTGATGGGGCTTGTTGCAATGTAGTGTGTGTGCAGTAGGTGGTGGCTAATTAATGGGCGCTATTTTGTTTGTAGGGTGATGGTCTATTTATTAAATGTGACTATGAATTATTTAATGGCAGTGATGGTTGTGGGAAATAGGTATTGCTGGGGCTGTTTGCATGACGGGAAATAGGTTTATTTATTAAATGTGAATACTATTATTTTAATGTTGGGGCTGGAGGAAGGCCTAATTATTAATCGTGGGTGCTATTGATTTAACGCTGCGTCTGACTGTAATTTTCTAAATGTAGCCATTTTTTCCCCCAAATAGGTCCTTCTACATTCCAAGATCCAGACAAGCCACAACTAAAGAAAGCAGCAGCCACAGGTGGAGAAAGTGTAAAGAACAGGTAGGAGAGAGCAGCACAGTGTGTGAAATGTTGTGATTCTAGTAGGGACAATACCAGTGTTTGGTGAGTGTTTGGTGAGCCCAGTGGGCGCAGGCCAAGACTGAACTCATTGTGTACACACTGCATTCTTTCTATACTACACTGTGGCGCTAGATGTCTTACAAGTCAGGAGTGCTGGGACATATGTCACGCTCTGGTGAATTCAGGACCTAGTGATTTTGATGTGCTAGCCACGCCCCAATGGCGCATTGCCACGCCCCCAAATTTATGACCACATCCCCGAAAATTTTTGCACCGCCGTTAGGCTAGCCACACCCCAACGGCGCATTGATACGCCCCTGAATGTATGACCACACCAGCGACTCCTTTTTTAGGGCTTACTCGACTATGAGGGGGGGACCCATGAATTTGTTGTACCCGGGCCCTGAATTCCTCTTGGCAGCCCTGATTGCTGGCCTAAGTTACCTAAAGTTACCTTTGAGGGAGTGAAGATCTTCCAGCAGGAAGTGTTGTTCAGCTGAACAGAACGGCGTGTGATGGACACAGTGACAGGCTGCATACATGTTAGGATAGATAAGCCGTGGAAAGGCTGCACACCAAACAGGCTGCTATCTCTCTCTCTGGGCAGACAGTGATTGGAACGACAAAAATCAAACAGTACGACCAACCAGATGAAGCGATGATCGGCAGTTTGGGACGACTTTGGATCATCGGGTAAGTATACACACTCACAGATATCTGACCAATCAGTCATATATCGTTTGATTGGCCCGATAATCTGCTGAAAATAGTGTAGTGTGTACCCAGCTTTAGTAAAGAAAATCAATCTAGCCGCTGCGTGCAAAATAGATTGTAGGGTTTCAAGTCTGACTTTGGGAAGACCAGTAAGGAGGGAATTGCAATAGTCGATGCGGGAGATGATGAGTGCATGAATTAATGTTTTTGCGGTGTCTTGTGTCAGATATGTGCGTATTCTGGAAATGTTCTTTAGGTGTATGTAACATGATTTAGATATAGAGTTGATGTGGGGAATAAATGACAGTTGTGAATCAAGGATTACACCTAGGCAACATATGAAACTTTGTTTTTGGAATAAAATGTATAAATACTGGAGAAAGGGGACATCAAGTGGACTGAACATTTACTTTTCAACGAGCATTGCACCCTGCTCTCTCCATATCATATATTATTATTATTTTTATAGTACATTAAATATACAGACAACCTATTTGAGACAGTGAAAGGAGACTGATCATTTAAAACCAATTATATCATTATCAATAAGGGATGCAATATGTAAAAAAAAATATGTATGGAGATATATAGACACGGGAAGTGTATATTTCCTGTGTATTTGAAGACGTTGTTTCAGAAACTCTCTTTCTAATATGTTTGGATCCTAATACTACATTGTAATATGTGATACAATATCACCACCGTGTGGTAAGTATGTGTATCTACTTGTTATTTTTTCCCGCTGAAATACCAGGAAATACTTCCCAAGTCAATTACATCGTAATAATCATAACTGAAACATGAATATTTCGCTTACGCTCATTATACACATTTTATTCCTCACCCTGCCAGATGGTTTATATTAATAACAACAAAGCACTAAACAGAAATTATTGGCGGGCTTTTTGAAACTTGCAACGACAAATCATAAACCAATCAGGATGATTCTTCAGTTATCCAATCATAGCGCAGGACTGAGCATAAATAGATGTGTTTAACGGTTGTTTCTTCAGTTACTAGTACATACGTGTAGTAGAACAATGGCCAGGACCAAGCAGACCGCCCGTAAATCTACCGGAGGGAAAGCTCCCCGCAAGCAGCTGGCAACTAAAGCCGCCCG
The DNA here is from genome assembly GCF_038048845.1 of Mixophyes fleayi. Taxonomy (NCBI): domain Eukaryota; kingdom Metazoa; phylum Chordata; class Amphibia; order Anura; family Limnodynastidae; genus Mixophyes; species Mixophyes fleayi. The sequence goes on along the minus strand of NC_134405.1, from coordinate 55,117,645 downwards.
GAAGAGCGCCCCAGCTACCGGCGGCGTGAAGAAGCCGCATCGTTACCGTCCCGGGACTGTTGCTCTCCGAGAGATCCGCCGCTACCAGAAATCCACTGAGCTGCTGATCCGCAAACTGCCCTTCCAGCGTCTGGTGCGGGAGATCGCCCAGGACTTCAAGACCGACCTGCGCTTCCAGAGCTCGGCAGTCATGGCCCTGCAAGAGGCCAGCGAGGCTTACCTGGTGGGGCTCTTCGAGGACACCAACCTCTGCGCCATCCACGCCAAGAGGGTGACCATCATGCCCAAAGACATCCAGCTGGCCCGCAGAATCCGCGGGGAGAGGGCATAAGATAATAGTACATCTATATACATAACACAAAGGCTCTTTTCAGAGCCACCAAATCCTTCTAAACGAGCTCTAGCATTGATCTGTGTATGTTTTCAATTATTTATCTAAAGTAATAACTGTCTGGTATAAGACACGGGTCGGTATTCGATCATTTATGGGGATCCAAAGCAGCAGCTCAGCCTGTATTATCAGCACAACGTGCATTTCGTCAGTTGCTGTTTGCACACACTGATTCTCCTACCTACTTAACATTATTTCTAAATTATTTTCGAGAATACGAAGGTTGCACGTGCTCAACTAATGTATATAGATACTGACGGCTTTTCCCAGCCACGTTATCCTTATGAACGAGCGATAGCAAAATTAATATATAAACTATTCATCAGTTTGTTAAATGTTTGTTACTCTCGCAGCTCCGCTCTCTACCAGCTTATGTGGTATCTAAAGGACAGGTTTTATTTATCATCTGCCGCACGTATACTGTACCCCGAGCATCCATTACACATTCCAAGGTGTTGCTACCTGGATCACTCTCTACAAGCTGCTAATAAGCACAATTACATATGGAGCCCTACAGTACGTGGGAAGGGAAGAGTGGATCAATATAACTAAGACAGTTAAAACTTATACTTAGAGGAAACAGTTGTTCCCCACAAAGTTCTCTCCTGTACAAAACGTCACTTATCTACCCAAAGTGGTGATAAAAGTTCTGGCCGGGTTTACTAGTGAAATAAACTGCTGTGAACCTACACAGAGCTGCAATGAAAGAAACAACCGCGCTGTAATCAGCTCCTATAAGAAAACGTGGGTGGCTCTGAGAAGAGCCTTTGTGTTATAGGGACGTCGGTTCTTTACGGGAAATATCCAGCGGCAAATCACTTGCTCTTGGCCGGCTTGTGGCTCTCGGTCTTCTTGGGCAGCAGCACGGCCTGGATGTTGGGCAGGACACCTCCCTGGGCGATGGTCACCCCACCGAGCAGCTTATTGAGCTCCTCATCGTTGCGCACGGCGAGCTGCAGGTGGCGGGGGATGATACGGGTCTTCTTGTTATCACGGGCGGCGTTCCCGGCCAGCTCCAGAATCTCAGCCGTCAGGTACTCGAGTACTGCGGCCATATACACCGGGGCTCCGGCTCCCACACGCTGCGCATAGTTTCCCTTCCTCAGTAGACGGTGAACGCGACCGACAGGAAACTGTAGACCGGCCCGGGTCTTACCGCCTTGTTTCCCTCTTCCAGACATGTTCTTTCAGCCTAATATACTCACGCTGTATAATATAAAAAATATTTCCGTCCTCCATTTATATACTGGGAAGGGACAAACAGCTTCCCCCGTGATTCCTCAGCTTTCAAACTAACTAAATCTGCTCAGGTTCATGCACAGACCAGTTAGCAAGTGAAGGGTGGAATTATGAATATACAACCCGTCACATGATATATATGTCCAATAGATCGTGGTTTGCATGCACTGCACAGAAATGAAGCAGATTTAAGCGCTACTGAAAAAAGTTTTGCATCAACGTGTGTAAAGAGAAAAGAATGGTCAGAATGAGTGCTGGAAGTTTCCTCGATCCAGAACATGTTCTAATCTATCTTTACAGTATATTTTAAATGTAGTGGAGCCTAGGATTCAATTTTAAATAGAATTTATGTAATGGTTTACTCCGACTTTTCATGGTAATTCAGGTACGTTGGATCTATAGTGTACAGAAAGAAAGGTATGTTGAGAATGTCACTGGTATTTTGCAAAGCATCTTCTATAGCAGCCTGTAAAGAACTGATTTGGCACCAGATCGGTCATGTTGCAGACTGCAGTGTAACAATCAGCTTTTGCAAATCAGAACGAATGATTGTCAGTTGGTGCAAGAGACACGGTGCCTTCCTGTGTGCTCAACAGACCCATCAGTGTGGTGTAGAAATCGGCACATGCGAGGTTGCAGGCTCTTCCTGCAATAGTGCTATGAAGTCACCCTGGATGTTCACAACCCACCCAGCAATACCCAAAGTTATGGCACCTAAAGGGGTTGAGTGCAAGGACTCGAAACGTATATGATTGGCCAATATATACCCTATGTATCCCCCTTCTACACCATGTAATGTGCATACATTACAGCTCTGTCGTGAGAGGTTGGGTGGCTCTGAAAAGAGCCTTTGGGGGGAGCTAAAGAAAGATCAGGCTGCGGCTCTTCCATCACTTCTTTGCCGCAGCTTTTTTGGCTGGACCCTTGGTAGTTTTAGTTTTCACCGCTTTCTTGGTAACTTTGGGTTTTGCTGCCTTCTTAGCCGTACTCTTGGTAGCTTTAGCCGCCTTCTTGGCCGGGCTCTTGGCAGCCTTCTTCGGGCTTTTTGCAGCAGCCGCCGTTGGCTTCTTCACCTTCTTCGGGCTCTTGGCCGCACTCAGAGCTTTCTTGGGCTTCTTAGGGGATTTGGCCACTTTCTTTGCCGCCGGTTTCTTGGGCTGCACAGACTTCTTGGCCGCCTTCCCTTTGCTCTCCAGCTGCTTCTTATTCAGCTTGAAGGACCCGGAAGCGCCGCTGCCTTTCACCTGGATGAGGGTTTCCTGGCTCACCAAACCTTTCACAGCCAGTTTGACGCGGGTGTTATTCTTTTCCACATCGTAACCTCCGGCAGCCAGAGCCTTCTTCAGGGCGGTATAAGAAACCCCGCTGCGGTCTTTGGAGGCGGACACGGCTTTCAGGATCAGCTCGGACACTTTAGGACCAGAGGGTTTGGGGCTCTTCTTTGCTCCTCCTGCGGCTTTCTTCGGCTGTCTCTTCTTCTTGCCGGCGCCCTCTGATAGAGGAACAGACTCAGCGGCGACTGGTGCGGTTTCTGCCATCTTCACTACAAGTACACAAATAGAAAAGTACTATCCATAGAGGGCGGCAGAAGTCTCTTATATACACTGCCGGCTGCGCTGTGATTGGCAATTGGGCACCATCTCCTCTGTGTTTCTATTGGCGGATACGCAGACACGTAAACCCTTCCCTGTCTGAGTGTAAGGGGAGCTTTCCTCGTACGTTGTGTTTCCGTCACCGAGGAAAAGAGACTTTTATACGAAATGAGAAGACGAGCGAGCTGGTTCTCTGCACCACAACCGTCCTCCAAGGTCTCTCCTAACCCTTTATGGTCATTGCTGGACTAGGTGCTGCTAAGGAAGCCAGGAATCCCCGCTGGCAGCTCACCCATACCCCGTCGGATCTGCCCGGCATGTGACACATCTCCCCGTTTCTACAAGGCTAAAATGGCCCATCGGGGCTCTTCTCTCTCCAGCTGGCCCTTGTCATAAAGAATATGCTCTTTGTCACACTCTGTACAGAGCAGGCTGCATATTGAACTTGCGAGATGGCGGAGATATTCTTGGTCGTACAGGTTGGAGTCAGGAACCAGGCGGGCAGATAAGGTACCGAATCCGAAAGCGAAGAATAGTCAACAGGCCGAGGTCAAACCGGAGAATACAATGCTGGACAGAAGGGAGATCCAAGAGCGAGGTCAGAGAGAGGCGGGTTGGTAACAGGTATCAGACAGGATATATAAATATAACAGGTAACGCTGGAGGCTAGATAACTAGTTGCTCTGGCACCCTAGTGGTGTCAGAGCAGGCTATTTATAGGAAGTGGCCATCCCTCATTGGTGGACAGTGGTTCGGCAGTCAGACGCGCTGACCGCCGTCAGGAAGCTCAACAACGCGTCCCGTTGCTATGGCGATGGGCGCGCATGCGCACCACGCCGCCGGAAGAAGTGTCTCCATTGCTTAGCAACGGGGCGTTCAGAAGAAAGCAGACGTCCATCCCTGCTTAGCGAGGAGGGGCGGGGACGGCGTCTGATAGTGTGGACAGCAGGTAGAATAAGGCATATACAACATTCGGCGTCTACAACAAATCAGTGTATAGTGATTTACTGCTAAATGATTTGATGCAGGTACACTAATCTACTCCACCTCAAGTTCCAGGGAATGCCTACAAAATATTTTATCCGTTTCCTTTTTAACACAAATTCACATTCATTTCAATTCATTTCAACCATGCTTATTCTCCTAGATGTATTACAAAAAATAGGCATAAGCTTAGGAAGCATATAAATATTTCTATGTTTAATATAGTTCCTTTTAGGGGTGTGCACCGGCCACTTTTAGTGTTTTGGGTTTTGTGTTCTGATTTGTTTTGCCAAAACACCTGACGAAAGCCTTTGGTTCTGATTTAGGGTTTTGGGTTCTGATTTATTTTTAAAAAAGCATAAAAAGCACTAAAATCCAGTTTTTTGGGTTGTTTACACTCCTACGCTATTATTAACCTCTATAACATTCAATAACAATCATTTCCACTCATTTCCATTCTATTCTGAACACCTCACACCTCACAATATTGTTTTTAGTCCAAAACGTTGCACCGAGGTAGCTTTCTGGACTGCGCAGTGGAGTGGCAGCTTTCTGGACTGCGTAGTGGAGTGGCCCCGGTACCCAATTTGGTACCGGGGCCACAATACCTCCTCCAACTGGTCTTAATTCCACTGCACATATGGCTGCTCCTCCATCCTCTGCAGCATATAGAGGGTGGAGTTCTAGCGTGTCAATACCTCTTGTTTTCGATCATGACAGTGCATTTTAATTATTTTTGGATTTGGCCCAAACATGTAATTTAATATCTGATACGCAGCTATCTGGACTGCGTAGTGGAGTGGCCCCGGTACCCAATTTGGTACCGGTGCCACAATACCTCCTCTAACTGGTCTGAATTCCACTGCACAGATGTCTGCTCCTACCTCCTCCAACTGGTCTAAATTCCACTGCACAGATGGCGGACACCGGATGGACGTCTAACACCAACATAGCTGTTAAGGCCGCAGTTCCTCTTTTTTGGGACTGCACAAACAATTAACGTAGTAATAGAAATGGCAGTTCCTCTCTTTTGGAACTATAAAAACAAAGAACATAGTAATATAAATGGCAGTTCCTCTTTTTTAGAACTACAGAAACAAAGAACATACTAATAGAAATGGCAGTTCCTCTTTTTTGGAACTACAGAAACAATGACCGTAGTAATAGAACTGGCAGTTCCTATTTTTTGGAACTACACAAACAATGACCGTAGTAATAGAACTGGCAGTTCCTATTTTTTGGAACTACACAAACAATGACCATAGTAATAGATCTGGCAGTTCCTATTTTTTGGAACTACACAAACAATGACCGTAGTAATAGAACTGGCAGTTCCTATTTTTGGGAACTACACAAAAAATGACCGTAGTAATAGAACTGGCAGTTCCTATTTTTTTTTAACTACACAAACAATGGCCGTAGTAATAGAACTGGCAGTTCCTATTTTTTGGAACTACACAAACAATGACCGTAGTAATAGAACTGGAAGTTCCTATTTTTTTGAACTACAGAAATAATGAACCTAGTAATAGAAATAGCAGGTCCTCTATTTTGGGACTGCAAGACTATATTGCTCTATAATAATTTTTATACTTTTTCAATTATTTTTTTATATATTTTTTTTCTTTTTTCTTTTTATTTTTTTTGGAGATTTTATTTTAATTTGTTAAAAGATTTTTGGCTAATTAACAAATTGATATGGACTTATCAGAAACAAATACAGGACAAAAGCACCACTGGAATCAGCAGGACAGAGCACTGGAAAAAGTACTACTGCACTCAGCAGGACAAAGTACCACTAGACTAAATAAATCAGCAGGACAGAGCACTGGACAAACTACTAATTCACTCAGCAGGACAAAGCATCACTTTAGTAAAGTTATCAGCAGGACAGAGCACATCAACCTCCCTCTTCACTAACCACAGGGAGAATGAAGATGGCGGCCGCATGTAACGCCCCCTGCGGGGAAAGACAGGGACAGACGCAACACAAAAGAACTTACCTTGTAAACGATGGTCACCTCCAGTCCGCTTCCAATTTCCCAGCTGCGATCCAATCCCAGCAGATCCGCAGCCGCAGTCACCTCCAATCACGTCCCTCTGAGATAGAGACAGAGATTACGGCCGTGCCTACCAGGTAAGGGCTGTCCGAGACTACGGCAAGGAACAAGGGCACAGTCAGTCCAAGCTCCTTGCCGCCTCCTCACTTTGTTCTTGCCAAGACGCGGGGGACTACAGGCACTGAAGGCCAAGACTAATCCGAGGACTAGTCCCGCCTCAAGTACCTCACACACCTGCCGGTGAGGGCCTAACCGAAAGGGGGAATCGAGCGTGATACTCACCGGGACACTCCCACTTCCGATCCGGTTCTCCTGCACCTTCCCGACTCCTGCGGATGACAAGAACACACAGCCTCCCTCTACGCTCTCCGTGAGACTAAGATGGCACCCACAAAACTGGACTGACTGCAACAGCGACCCGACCCTAACAACGTTCTAATGGTCGGCAACGCAACTAGTCAAAACACTAGGACTAACTAGGTGTGGTGCACTAACGGAACTACTCAGTTACACGCTACGGGGAACACCAGCCGGTGTTCACAGCCTAAACCGGAGGGCGGTTCCTAACCCCCTCACCCAGGTCGTACCAAGAAGCTGCCTTCTTGCTATGGAGTCACACACAGGCCCTAAGTACGGGTTCTTTAAGCCCGGCTGAGGCTCAGTAGAACAGCACACTAACCCGCGGGCCGACTGCCGCACGGAACAGCCGATCGAACTGAACCGCCCGACTGCCTGTACTCGGGTATCTCACACGTGTCCCTACGTCCGGAACCACAGGTCCACCTGCACGGAACCGGCCTTGAGGACCCTTGATCAGAACCACGGCCGCCCCTGGAACTGCCTCAAGGTGTGCTGCACTGCCACCAACTCACTCAGCCACCCCCTCTGGGTACCAGTGTGACCCCGGGGACCTAAGGGACAGGAAAACTACGTGTATTCTCCCCTGACTATGTGTATGCTGGTAACTACACTTGTCCCCACAGCACGGGTTAGCACAGGAAAACCACAGGAACAAGAGCCTACCTTTAATGGGGGACTGACGTCTTGCCCCTGGACACAGTTATGTAGCACACCCCAAAATACCGTAATGTAAACTATACTCGCCGCACAGACAGAATAAATACAGTATACAGTACTTTGCACGCTACTTACCCGAACACACCGCTGTTAGCCAACCAGCAGGTTGCTACAGCACCACAGGAGCCTACGCTCTACTGTACCTCCTAACCACGTGTGCTCACCTCACACAGGACCGCGCCTACACTCACAAGGCTCTCACGCCTCTACTACACACCACCAGGGCCTTATACCCTACACACCATGGGTCTCTGCCCAGCTACACACAGAGCCTGGTGCTCTGATTAACGGGCCTCAGCCCCCTCTCTACCTCAGGGCTCTGAGCCCACTAACTAGGGCCTTGTGCCCTACTACCTAGGGGTCCTAGCCCCTGCCTGCGGCCTGGGGCCTCCCTAACTGACTGAGGGCCTTGTGCCCCTAATAGCAGACGGGCTACCAGCCCCTAACCAGGCCCTCTGGCCTTCCTATGGCCTCTAGGCCACTAACTACCTAAGGGCCTTGTGCCCTTGTACCTGGGCTCTCACGCCCCTGTCTAGCTAATAGGGGCTTGTCCCCTTGTTCATATATACTAATGGCCTACTGGCCCACTAACTTCGTTGGGGCCTAGTGCCCAGGTCCCTGGGCCTTGTGCCCCTACTTCACAGTGCCACGGGCCTTGTGCCCGACTGTGCCCACGGGCCTAGTGCCCGAATCAAAGCTGAGTATACTTACCTGCTCTGCGCAGGATACTCAACTTGCCACGCCGTCTTCTGCTTCTTTCTCCGGGTCTTCCAGACCCTCCAGCCGGCGGCGCCTCTTCTCCTCTTCGGCGCTGTTGAGGGGTGCTTGGCGGGGGCGCTCTCAGCCCTTACAAGGGCTCCCCGCCGACGATCTCCGCTCCGGCGGCTTGATTGAAGTCTTCTGGCGGCAGGGTAGCTCACGGCCCTTACAAGGGCCCCCTGCCGCCGCTGCTGGCTCTGTTGATGGACGTCTTGAAGAGACGTCCTCTCTCTTCTCCGCCGACGGACTTCTGGCAAAATGGCGCCACCCGGCGACTTATATAGTCGCCGGCGTGACGTCATCAGCCGGCGCGAGCGCTGATTGGCTCGCGTCGGCGCCAATCTTTTGAATGGCCGGGCGCGAGCCGCGATTGGCTCGCGCATCCGGACGCTGATTGGCCAGCGGGGAAAGATGAGCCCTGATTGGCTCATCCTTCCCCCGCGCACAGGACCTGCAAGAAAGAAGCCACGATACTCACCGCTGGATCGCTGGACGGGTGAGTACTTCTCCTCTTCTTTCTTCACCCACTTGTAGGACACTGCCATCTGAGGATTCTTCAGCCCCTCCAGGGGTGCAGCACAGCCTGACATCTTCGCCCTCTTCACGGGCACCAGGCACATCCTCTGTCCCTCCACACGCGAGCGGGGCATTTATGAGATCAGAGTCTCGTGAGATCCGACGCGAGACTTGGATGTCATAGTCTCGGTTTGGCTTCATTTGGCGGCCGGAAGTTCCCGAACAGTGCTCGGATCCCATCGGATCCGCACTGTTCGGGTGGGCTCGGATTAGCTCATCTCTAGTTCCTTTCAGTGGTTGGAGTGCAAATTTAAAAGTGGAGGTATGGAAAATGTAAGTGAATGGAGTATGATATTTTTTTTAACACATGTCCCTCTGTACAATTCCATCCTTCATTACTACTTGTGTTTTGTGGTGGCTGCATCCAAAAATAGTACTGATAAGTCCTCCATAGTTTATCCCCTTATATGTTTTTCGGGGCATGGAAGGATATGGAGAACACCGTAATTGTGTTGCTGTGTTACTGTGTTGCTGTGTTACACAATGTCCAACATCACCTTTCTAAACAACATGCAGTAGTTATATAGAATATCAAAATAACCAGTCCTCTGATTAAACCGTCACGGATGACGGAGAAAAGCGTCAGGTGATCTCCGATACGTCACTTCCGGGAATCCCCACCAGCAGCAACACGTACGTGCATCAGCTGCTGATTCCACCCTTACTACTATCCGGACCATTCAATTGACCATTTTACAGACCAAGAAGCGATGGAAACCAGTGTCGTCTAATAAGCTAAGTCACAGCTATTATTCCACATACTTTGGGCAATGCGTCCTTAAGATATGCAGACTTAGGACTGGCAATAGACGGAGATACTCTCCCATATCACATTGCTATCTATACATTGGCTGTATTTAGGTCTAATGAGGATCATTGATTGAAAGATAAAGATCACATATGACGGTTTGTTGTGGATATTATAGATTCAGGACATTTTATACCTCATGACTTATGGTATATATGCGCAAATACCATGGTATATTTATTTCCACAAACCTTAAATATCATATGATCATAGATCATCATTGATCTTTATAATTCATGCAATCTGGAATGCTATAGAGTTGGGATATATTTTATTGATGCAATATTCATGTTATATATGTGTTTTATTTGTGTTGTATTATACATACTATTGATATGTTTTTTATTAAATTGCTAGTTTTATCAGCGCTTCCCTTTTCATCATTTATATCCCATGTGGAAGGAGGCATTTCAACAACTGCACTTATAGCAATTAGCAAACATTAAATCATGAAACATGCAAAAGTGTTGTAACAGTACACATGGCAGTGTATTAGATTACTAGGGAAAGTGCCACCTGCACCTTTCCTGATAAGACAGGGTGGGGATGGCGGGGATGGGCATAGTGAACATTTTTGCCTATCAAAATGGCCACTGAGCTCCATTTTGTGGTTTTGATACTTTCTGTTTGTATTATAAAATGCTTATCTGAACAAAGGCCGGGCTGGGATATCTCCACATATTATGCCAGGGCGGTGTCTCAGATGCTTTCTGCACATGTAGGGGTAAGTGTACCAAGGGCCAAATTTTTCAGCGATTTAAAATCGTTGCAAATCGCTGGAGATTACTGTCGATTTGAGTCCCTAAGTCGCTATATGTATTAAGTAGCGATTTTTAGTCTGAACTGTAAAATCGTTGTTCATTACACATGTTTTGCATCGCATTAAACTCGGCCATGTTCAGCTGAAAATCGCCATTTACAATCCAATAATCATTTGAGATTGGATGAATGTTTTACATTGAAAAGTCACGCGATTAAGCCCTCTCGAAAATGTGATTGTTCAATAAAAAAATGTGCTGGGTCCTATTCTAAGCACTTTTAACCCTATTGGTGCCAGCCTGCTGCTGGTTGTGCAAAGATCAGGTAAAAATTTGCGTGGGATCCCTCCGATATTCACGCAACTAGCACTAGGCAAACCAGTCGGGGTGGTTGCACTATAGCAGGGGGACACCCGCCAGGGGTTCCCCTGCCATAATGACAAACCAACCCTGGGTTGTTCAGTGCTGGGTTGGATGCCCTAGGGAGTGGGATCCGTAAAAAAAGAGTGGGCCTTCCCTCTAGGAATAATCAGCCCAATGCATAAAACATGAAGCCTCTTCCTAGACCCCTGGGCAGTGGGTGTTTGGTGATAACGGCAATGAAAGTGAAAAAAAAAGATAAAAAAAAATAAAAATGCCATTTTTGTTTGTGGAACTACAAGCCCCAGTCATGCTGGTGCTTATAGAACTAAAAACACCAGCATGCCCATGGCAGCCAGGTCATTCTGGCACTTGGAGAACCACAAGTGCCAACATGGTCTGACACCCGTGCCTTGCTGTGACCTGTATTTGAATCAGGGCTCCATTCAGTTTGAGCTCTTACCACAGAATTTCCTCACTTCCAGGTCAAAAGTGGCCTACATGGTTTCCCTCCTCTCTGGACAAGCTTTGGCATGGGCCTCTCCTCTTTGTGAGCGGAATGACGACCTCCTCAATGATGTTTCAGCCTTCACCTCAGCATTTCGGAGGATTTTCGACTAACCCGGATGAGTGACTTCCTCGGCTTCCAGCATCCTGAGACTACGCCAAAGTTCCCGCTCAGTGGCTCAATACGTTCGGGTTCCGGACCCTATCCTCCGAACTCCAGTGGAATGATGAGGCTCTTGTTGCTGCCTTTTAGCAAGGGCTATCCGATAAGGTCAAAGACGCCCTTTCTTCTCAAGAATTGCCACCTACCTTGGATGCCCTAATTTTTCTCTGCAATCGGGTAGATCTTCGGTTCCGGGAGAGATCCTCTGAGAAGGACTTTCCTAGACGCTCTACCTTTCGTCTAGCCCCTTGCTTTCAACCACACACTTCAACGGATGAGCCAATGCAGCTTGGACGCTTTCATTTAATTCCTGAAGAAAGGGAAAGAAGGATGACAAATCAATTATGTCTATATTGCAGCGATTCTGGCCATCTTTTGGCCTCCTGTCCCCGGCGCTCGGGAAACGACAGACCTTAGCCTGCACAGGAGAGGTCAGACTAGGGACTTTTACTTCCTCTCCAACTTCTTTTCCAGACCCGACATGTTCTTTCCCTGTCAGTTTACATTTGCCTTCAGGGTCCATTTCGTCCATGGCATTATTGAATTCAGGAGCAGCCGGGAATTTTATTTCCCTATCTTTAGTAACCCAGCTTGGCTTGCCTACTATCCCACTGAGGAAGTCCGTAGTCACTACTGGCATTGATGGTTCCCGTCTCCCTAATGGCAGCATTCATAAACAAACCAGACCTATCTCCATGCAAGTTGGGGCACTCCACTGGGAAACAATTTCCTTCCTTGTCCTGCCGCTGACCATCAGCCCTATCATCCTTGGATTACCTTGGCTTCATCTCCATTCACCCCAACTGGATTGGCCTTCTTCACAAATCATCGCATTGGGTCCTTCATGCTCCCGCAAGTGCTTGACGCCTGTCAAGCCTCTCTGCTCTACTCAAATTCCCTTGGAATCTACTACAGACATCTTACCTTCCCAGTATTCTTTTTTTCAGATGTCTTCCCTAAGGTCTCCTGCGAGCGTCAACCACCCCACCGACCCTGGGATTGCCCCATTGATCTTCTTCCTGGGAAAATTCCTCCACGAGGCCGGGTCTATCCGCTTTCGCTACCTGAAACTGAGGCTACTACGCTCTACATCAAGGAAAACCTGCAACTTGTTTTCATTAGACCCTCATCCTCACCCGCCGGGGCCGGGTTTTTCTTCGTGAAAAAGAAAGATAGAGCCCTCCGTCCCTACATTGACTACAGAGGGTTGAATGCCATCACTATCAAAAACCGTTACCCTATCCCATTGATCACTGAGCTTTTAGATCGCATTAAAGGTGCGAAGATCTTCACTAAACTAGACCTACATGGAGCATACAACCTTATTAGTATCCGCCTTGTGGAACGAGTGGAAAACTGCTTTTAATACACAGGACGGCCATTACGAATACCAAGTGATGCCATTCGGCTAATGTAACGCCCCTGCCGTTTTTCAAAGCTTTGTTAATGAAATCTTCCGTAACCTGTTATATTTCTATGTAGTGGTATACCTGGACGACATCCGAAACTTTTCCAGAGGTCTTCTCTCACACCGCCTGCATGTGGCTGAAGTCCTCTCCAGACTGCGGTCCAACCATCTGTTCTGCAAGCTGTAAAAATGTATTTTCGAGGCTCCCAAGTTTCCTTTCCTTGGTTACTTAGTTTCTGGATCAGGTCTACAAATGGATCCTGGAAAGGTTCGCTCTATTATCGACTGACCCTAGCCAAATACCCTGAAATCCATTAAATGTTTCCTAGGCTTCCCCAATTATTATAGACTATTTATAGCAGGTTACTCTCCTATTGTGGCGCCCCTGGTGGCTCTCACTCGGAAAGGGGCAAACCCTCAAATATGGTCCTCAGAAGCAGTGGAAGCCTTACAATTCCTAAAAAGAGCCTTTTCTTCGGCCCCAATCCTCCAGCAACCCAATGTTTTGCTTCCTTTTTTATTAGAGGTTGAAGCTTCCTCCACTGGAGTGGGGGCAGTCCTCTCCCCAAAAACCATTCCAGGTAAGTTCCATCCATGTGCGTTCTTTTTCCGCAAGTTACTACCTAATTACGCCATCGGGACAAAGAACTCCTGGCCATGAAGTTGGCCTTAAGTGAGTGGCGTTACCTCCTGGATGGGGCCCGTCATCCAGTTACGATCTTCACGGATCACAAAAATCTACTCTATCTTCAGACAGCCTGTCACTCACCGGACTGTGAGTGCCTCTTCTCCCGTTGTTAGGAACCGTGGCCGCCCGCCATCCTGAAGGTCTGCGCATGCGCAGCCTCTATGAACTCTTCAGACCTGTTGCTTTTAGTTAATTGGCTGATCAGGCAACACTCCCTATTTAAAGCACCTGTGGTCAATACCTCGTTGCCTGATCTTGGAGTCTCATTCCCTGTGAGTCTCTGAAGGTGTTCCTGTGTCTCCTCGTGTCTTCAGTTCCAGCTGATTCCTCGCTACTGCATTACCGGTTTCCAGACCGCTTCAACTCTCCGGTGTTTCATCGTGTCTTCAGCTCCAGCTGATTCCTCGCTACTGCATTACCGGTTTCCAGACCGCTTCAACTCTTCTGTGTTTCACCGTGTCTTCAGTTCCAGCTGATTCCTGACTACTGCATTGCTGGTTGCCTGACCGCTTCAACTCTCCTGTGTTTCATCGTGTCTACTATTCCTGCTGACCTCCGCAAGAATCATCATTGCTCCTCTCGTGTGATGTTCTCTGTCTGTGTGCTTCACAGACACGGATTACCGCTACCACTCTCCTGTGGTCTCTACGCGTGTCGGCGTTCAGCCGCTCAGCTATCCCTGTGTTTCTCTCGTGACAGCCTGCTCAACTGAACCGCGGTATGCTTATCTTTTATTGACTTTACCAGCTTATTGCATATCCGCTTGGACTGTGTTCTGCTCATCTACGGAGTCCTCTATCTCACAAAGTTATAGATGCTATTGACTCTGTCTCATATGTCCTGGATCTCAGTAGTGACTTTGTATCTCCAAGGAGCGCTAGTCATTTGCTATTGTATTATATATACCATTGGAATCAAGTTCCTTGTGCTCTCCGTGTTACCTTTGATGCTCCATTCATCTACCCTAGTGCCTATCCTCACCTATATATGCAGTGGTACAACTTGCTGAACGCAGACCACTGACTCCCTGTTTCCTATTGGCACCAGTTACAAGTTTCCTCACTATAAGCAGTGGTACAACTTGCTATACGCAGACCACTGACTTCCCCGTTACCTACTTGCACCTGGAACCTGTCCCATCACTACAAGCAGTGGTACAACTTGCTGTACGCAGACCACTGACTTCACTACCTCCTATCTATCCCCGGACATTCCTTTCACTATAGCAGTGGTACAACTTGCTGTACGCAGACCACTGACTTTCCTCACGTTTTCACGTCCATCAAGATCCTCGTGTTCATATTGTTTAACTCATAACCTGTTACTGCTAGTCATAGACTTTCCTCGAGCATCCTCTCACCATCTGCTGATTCTCCTGTTCCGCTAGTCACCCTGCTACCAGAAGACCACTGTGTGCATACACTACTCTGGTAAGACTACATCTGGTGATATCCTGGGCAAAGACTCCTAATGCCCGTGACAGTAAGATCAGGCCATGACAGACCCAGGATCGGAACCCTCAGCTAAAGAGATGCTGCAGTATCTGGTTACCCGTATTTAACAACAGGATGGTCGCCAACAACAGTTGCTGCAATGTTATCAGACTTTAGCCTCCCAGGGAACTTCTGTGCAAAATACCGCAGCCACTGTTGATACTCCTGTGTCATCACCTGTTTCCCCAGTGCCATCCCAGGTGTCTACTGCTTGCACGATACACCTGCCTACTCCTTCAAAATATGATGGAGACCCCAAAACATGTAGGGGTTTTTTGAATCAATGCTCTGTCCATTTTGAGCTTCAACCTCACAATTTCCCTACTCATCGTTCCAGAGTGGCCTATCTCATCTCCTTGTTTTCCGGACAAGCTCTTGCATGGGCTTCCCCTCTATGGGAAAGAAATGATCCATTGCTACAAGATAGTGCCAAATTTATTTCCACATTTCGAAGTGTATTTGATGAACCTGGTCGTGTTATATCTGCTGCATCTAGCATCCTCTGTCTACGCCAAGGATCTCGCACTGTAGCTCAGTACGTCATCCAATTTCGGATACTAGCCTCTGAACTTCAGTGGAACACTGAGGCTTTGATTGCCGCCTTCTGGCAGGGGCTTTCTGATAAAATTAAAGATGCACTGACCTCACAAGAATTACCCTCTTCCTTGGAGGATTTGATTTCTCTTTGCCATCGTGTGGACATGAGATTTCGTGAGAGAGATTCAGAAAAAACAACTTCCCATAAGGCACCTCTTCGCTCAGGACCTCAAGTTCGTCAAGCTCCATCTCCAGTAATACCTATGGAGATAGGTCGCTCCAAATTAACTTCAGAGGAAAGAGACCGAAGAGTAAAAAATAGACTCTGTATCTATTGTGCTGATTCTACTCACATACTCAACTCAAGTCCTAAAAAGTCGGGAAATGCCAGACCCTAACTAGTTCTGGAGAGGTGAAGTTAGGGTCTTTGGAGTCCTCTCCAAGTTCCACGAAATTAAAAGTTTGTGCTTTTGATGTTACCATTTCCTTAGCTACCAAATCCTTTGTGTCCCAAGCACTTATTGATTCTGGAGCTGCAGGAAACTTTATTTCTAAATCCCTCGTGAATCAATGGTCCCTACCAGTGGTTTCTTTAAAGGTACCTATTACCGTTACTGCAATCGATGGATCACGTATTATTAATGGTCTCATTACTCAGAGTACGTCTCCAGTAACTCTTCAAATTGGAGCCTTACACCAAGAAAAAATTTCATTTCTAATTCTTCCTGTTACTACCAGTCCTATTGTTCTAGGCCTTCCCAGGCTTTAACTGCATTCTCCTCAGATTGACTGGAACACTCCTCAAGTTACGTCTTGGGGCCCTGAATGTCATCATCTTTGCCTTACTCAAGTTGTTCCACTCAAGATACAGCAATCCTCTATTTCACCGTGTCCACCGGGTCTTCCTTCTCAGTATGCTTCCTTTGCCGATGTATTTGATAAGCTTCAGTCTGAACGTCTTCCTCCTCACCGTTCTTGGGACTGTCCGATTGATCTTCATGTGTATCCACTTTCTTTACCGGAGACTCAAGCTACATCTGAGTATATCGAAGAGAATCTCCAGCGAGGATTTATTCGACCTTCTTGCTCTTGCGCTGGAGCAGGATTCTTCTTCGTGAAAAAGAAGGATGGGTCATTACGTCCTTGTATAGATTATCATGGACTCAATGCCATTACCATCAAAAATCGGTATCCCATTCCATTAATTACTGAGCTTTTTGATCGCATCAAGGGAGCCCGGATCTTTACCAAGTTGGATCTCTGTGGAGCTTATAATTTAATTTGAATCAGGTCCGGTGACGAATGGAAGACAGCTTTCAACACCAGAGATGGGCACTATGAGTATTTAGTTATGCCCTTCGGGTTGTGTAACGTCCCCGCTGTTTTCCAGGGTTTCGTTAATGAGATCTTCCGGGACTTGTTATATGTTTGTGTCGTCGTCTATCTGGACGACATATTAATCTTTTCCCAGGACCTGCCTTCTCATCATCAACACGTGGCAGAAGTCCTTTCCAGACTCCGAAAAAATTCGTTATTCTGCAAGTTAGAAAAATGTTCATTTGAGTTGCCCCAGATTCCATTTCTGGGATATATTGTCTCCGGAGTCGGTCTTCAGATGGATCCAGACAAGGTGAATGCTGTATTACGTTGGCCTCAGCCAACTACTCTTCGTGCAATTCAGCGTTTTTTAGGTTTTGCTAATTATTACTGACGCTTCATCCAAGATTTTTCCTCGATTGTATCTCCTATTGTGGCCCTAACCCGTAAAGGGGCTAATACGAAACAATGGTCCTCCGAGGCCCTTCAAGCTTTCCAGTTTCTCAAAGAGTCCTTCTCCTCCGCTCCTGTTCTTCGACAGCCTGATGTGACGCTTCCCTTCTTCCTAGAGGTAGACGCCTCTAATGTTGGCTTAGGAGCCATTCTATCCCAAAGATCGGAGCAACAAAAATTCCATCCTTGTGCCTTTTATTCTCGGGGTCTTCTACCTGCAAAGAAAATTTATACCATTGGGGACAAAGAGTTGCTGGCTATAAAAGCAGCATTAGAGGAGTGGAGATATTTGCTGGAGGGAGCTCGCCATCCTGTGACAATTTTTACAGATCATAAAAATTCGTCATATTTACAGTCTGCTCAATGTTTGAATCCTCGTCAAGCAAGATGGTCTCTTTTCTTTTCTCGTTTTGAACTTATTATAACCTTCAAACCAGCTGCTAAAAATAAAAAAGCAGACGCCCTATCTCGGGCATTCGTGACGTCCTCAGACGTTGAAGATGGTCCTAACCACTCAATATTAGATCCCAAATGTGTTTCTCTGGCCGCTTCATCCACTAAGGTGCTACCATTTGGGAGAACTCTCGTGCGTCCATCCCTTAGGAAAAGAATCCTGTCGTGGTTTCATTCTTCACGTTTTTCTGGACATGCTGGTGAACGCAAGACTTTCGAAATTCTTTCTCGTAGTTACTGGTGGCCTTCCATGAGGAAAGATGTCAAAGATTTTGTGGCTGCCTGCGAATTGTGTTCCCAATTCAAGACCTCCCGCAGAACACCGGCGGGTCTACTTCAACCACTACCCATTCCTTCCAAGCCTTGGACCCATATTAGTATGGACTTTGTTACTGATCTTCCTCCTAGTAAAAAGTGTAATACAATTTGGGTAGTGGTAGATAGATTTTCGAAGATGGCACATTTTGTTCCTTTGACCGGTTTACCTTCTTCATCTACCCTGGCTGATCATTTCATTAAAGAGATTTTCCGTATTCATGGATGTCCTTCAGAGATCGTTTCAGATAGAGGGGTGCAGTTCGTTTCCAGATTCTGGCTAGCCCTTTGTAAGACCTTGGGTATTCGATTATCACTCTCATCCTCCTACCACCCTCAATCAAACGGACAGACCGAGAGGGTCAATCAAGATCTTGAGTCTTTCATAAGGATGTTCTCTTCAGCCAACCAAGATAACTGGGTCGATTTGCTTCCATGGGCTGAATTCGCCCATAACAACATGTATCATGAGTCATCTTCTAAAACTCCGTTTTTTGTGGTTTACGGTCACCATCCGTCTTTTCCGGAATTTCCTGCCCTCCCGCCCACCCAAGTTCCTGCTGTAGAGACTGTTTGTCAGACCTTCAAAAATATTCGGTCTCAGGTCAAAACCTGTTTAAAGAAGATATCTGCCAGATATAAGTCCTTTGCAGATAAAAAGAGACGGGCTATTCCACCACTTAAAATTGGAGATTGTGTATTGTTATCAACCAAAAATATTCGTTTGAAGGTCCCATCTATGAAGTTCGCTCCTCATTTTGTTGGTCCATATAGGATCATTCAAGTGATAAACCCAGTTTGTTTCAAACTTTTACTTCCTAAGAACCTTCGTATTTCCAATGCCTTCCATGTGTCATTGCTCAAACCTCTCATTATCAACCGTTTCTCTGCTCCTCCTTCAGCACCTCAGCCAGTTCAAGCTCTTCAAGAGGAGGACTTTGAAATCACACATATATTAGATGCAAATATTTCGCGAGGTGTTCTTCGTTTCCTCGTTCATTGGAAGGGCTTTGGCCCTGAAGAGCGTTCAGGGATTAGGGCTGAGGATCTCAACGCCCCAGCTCTTCTAAAAAAGTTCTATTCCAAATTTCCGGGCAAACCCGGTTCCATGTGTTCTGTGCCCATCTTTAAAAGGGGGGGTACTGTCACTCACCGGACTGTGAGTGCCTCTTCTCCCGTTGTTAGGAACCGTGGCCGCCCACCATCCTGATGGTCTGCGCATGCGCAGCCTCTATGAACTCTTCAGACCTGTTGCTTTTAGTTAATTGGCTGGTCAGGCAACACTCCCTATTTAAAGCACCTGTGGTCAATACTTCGTTGCCTGATCTTGGAGTCTCATTCCCTGTGAGTCTCTAAAGGTGTTCCTGTGTTTCCTCGTGTCTTCAGTTCCAGCTGATTCCTCGCTACTGCATTACCGGTTTCCAGACCGCTTCAACTCTCCTGTGTTTCATCGTGTCTTCAGCTCCAGCTGATTCCTCGCTACTGCATTACCGGTTTCCAGACCACTTCAACTCTCCTGTGTTTCACCGTGTCTTCAGTTCCAGCTGATTCCTCGCTACTGCATTACCGGTTTCCAGACCGCTTCAACTCTCCTGTGTTTCATCGTGTCTTCAGTTCCAGCTGATTCCTCGCTACGGCATTACTGGTTTCCAGACCGCTTCAACTCTCCTGTGTTCATTGTGTCTTCAGTTCCAGCTGATTCCTCGCTATGGCATTACTGGTTTCCAGACCGCTTCAACTCTCCTGTGTTCATCGTGTCTTCAGTCCTAGCTGATTCCTGACTACTGCATTGCCGGTCGCCTGACCGCTTCAACTCTCCTGTGTTTCATCGTGTCTACTATTCCTGCTGACCTCCGCAAGAATCATCATTGCTCCTCTCGTGTGATGTTCTCTGTCTGTGTGCTTCACAGACACGGATTACCGCTACCACTCTCCTGTGGTCTCTACTCGTGTCGGCGTTCAGCCGCTCAGCTATCCCTGTGTTTCTCTCGTGACAGCCTGCTCAACTGAACCGCGGTATGCTTATCTTTTATTGACTTTACCAGCTTATTGCATATCTGCTTGGACTGTGTTCTGCTCAGCTACGGAGTCCTCTATCTCACGAAGTTATAGATGCTATTGACTTTGTCTCATATGTCCTGGATCTCAGTAGTGGCTTTGTATCTCCAAGCAGCGCTAGTCATTTGCTATTGTATTATATATACCATTGGAATCAAGTTCCTTGTGCTCTCCGTGTTACCTTTGATGCTCCATTCATCTACCCTAGTGCCTATCCTCACCTATATATGCAGTGGTACAACTTGCTGAACGCAGACCACTGACTCCCTGTTTCCTATTGGCACCAGTTACAAGTTTCCTCACTATAAGCAGTGGTACAACTTGCTATACGCAGACCACTGACTTCCCCGTTACCTACTTGCACCTGGAACCTGTCCCATCACTACAAGCAGTGGTACAACTTGCTGTACGCAGACCACTGACTTTCCTCACGTCTTCACGTACATCAAGATCCTCGTGTTCATATTGTTTAACTCATAACCTGTTACTGCTAGTCATAGTCTTTCCTCCAGCATCCTCTCACCATCTGCTGATTCTCCTGTTCCGCTAGTCACCCTGCTACCAGAAGACCACTGTGTGCATACACTACTCTGGTAAGACTACATCTGGTGATATCCTGGGCAAAGACTCCTAGTGCCCGTGACACAGCCCAATGCCTGAATCCGCGTCAAGCCCGCTGGTCGATTTTCTTTACCTGCTTCGATCTTCGGGTCACCTTCAAACCTGGTCTCAAAAACAAAAGGGCATCCGCCTTTTCTCGGGCCTTCCCCAGAAGTTTGGGCTCAGACGCTTTTCTAGAAACGTCCTATCTTGGACTCCTAATGCCTGAATTTGCTCTCACTCACTCCTACTCCCCCGCAGGGGAAAACTTTCGTCCCTCTCCATCTACGGAAGAGTCTCCTACGCTGGTTCCATGCTTCACGATTTTCAGGACATCTTGGTTCCCGTAAAACTTCTGAACTGATTTCCCGACAGTATTGGTGGTCCAATTTCCACTCCAAAGTTAAAGATTTTGTGGTTGCCTGTTCTATCTGTGCTCAGAACAAGACCCCCCGCCAAGTCCCACCTCTTCCTCTACCTACCGAACCGTGGACCCATATTAGCATAGATTTCATCACTGACTTACCCATAGCTAAAAAGTTCAATATCATCTGGGTGATAGTGGACTGTTTCTCCAAAATGGCACACTTCGTTCCACTCATTGGACTTCCGTGCTCAGTGTGCCTAGCTCAACATTTCTTGAAGGAAGTATTCCGACTACATGGGTGTCCTGCCGAAATTGTCTCGGACCACAGTGTCCAATTTTTTTTGAAGTTCTGGAGGTCCCTCTGTCATCTTCTGGGTATCCGTCTGAAATTCTCCTCTGCATATCATCCCCAGACAAACGGTCAGACTGAGAGAGTGAATCAAGATCTTGAAACGTTTCTCA
Organism: Mixophyes fleayi; assembly: GCF_038048845.1. Classification (NCBI taxonomy): domain Eukaryota; kingdom Metazoa; phylum Chordata; class Amphibia; order Anura; family Limnodynastidae; genus Mixophyes; species Mixophyes fleayi. Next base: position 55,096,220 of record NC_134405.1, on the reverse strand, counting down.
GAATATTTTCCTCGGACAACCAAGACAATTGGGTGGATCTGTTGCTCTGGGCAGAATTTGTTCACATCAATTCCTTTCACGAGTCCACTCTATCTACAGCTTTTTCTATAGTATTTGGCAGCCATCCTCGTATCCAGGAGTTTTCAGACCTCCCTCCCACCCAAGTTCCCGCAGTTAATACCCTTCGACAGAATTTTCTATCCGTTTGGTCTCAAGTCAGAAAGTCCCTTAAGAAATCTTCTACTCGCTACAAGTTGGCGGCAGATAAGAAGCGCAGAGCTATTCCTCTTTTGAAAGTCGGTGACAAGGTGTGGTTGTCTACAAAAAAAACATTTGTCTTAAAGTCTCCTGATTGAAGCTGGCTCCTCGCTACATTGGTCCTTATAAGATCGCTCAAGTAATCAGCCCCATTTGTTTTAAATTACGACTACCACCCACTCTGCGAATTGCTAATGCTTTCCACGTTTCTCTACTAAGACCACTCACCATCAATCGGTTCCCTGTTCCTGCTACACCTACTACTCCTCCTTCCCTCCAACAAAGTGACAAATTCGAGATCAGCCATATTCTGGATTGCAAGACTTCTAGAGGAACAATCAAATACCTAGTGGACTGGAAGGGCTACGGTCCTGAAGAGCGCTCTTGGGTGCGGGTTGCTGACATTAGTGCTCCACTTCTGCTGAAGAGGTTCCACTCCAGATTTCCGAAGAAACCAGGTTCTAGGTGTTCGTTGTCCACCTCTAAAGGGGGAGGTACTGTCACACGCCGGGCTCCCGCTGTATCCCCCCGGGACCCGGCGTGCGCACCCACAGCTCTCCCGCTACACTCCCCGCCAGCCTGTCTTACCTGATCAGCGGCGGCAGTCCTGCTTCCTTAGATCGCTGTGTCTCTTCCCCCGGCAGAAGACTCCAAACCTTTTTTTTACCTGCTACTGTCCTCTATTGGCTGTCTAAATAAACCAGCCCTATAAATTGCCTTTTAACACTAGATTCAGGGCTGGTTCTTTCAGTCAGTCCCTGACTCCTGCATTGGATACAGCGCCTGTGCCTTTTCATGCTTCTGGGAATTCCTTACTCTGCGTTGCTGTGTTCCTGCTCCTCCAGGCTCCTATGCTGCAGACCATTTCTCCTAACCACTTCTAAGTGGTGTCGAAGTCAGCAAATTGGATAAAGTCATATCAATTAAAGTCTAGCAAACTTGTTTGTCTTTGTCTGAAAAGATGCGTATGGTACGCATCGACGTACAAGGGCACGCTACGGCGTTAAAGGGCGTACGCATCCACTACACGTGGCTGCAACAGTAATTGGTCTTTTACCATACATTCGCACAAACACGCATACTTATAAAATAGTACACATTAATGGTAGTTGCAACACATAGTCAGTTATGTCGAGATATAGTAGTATTTATATGTTATATCAGAGTTACATGCATATTAGTGAAATACACGGAACAAGTTGAAGGAATCACATCATGAGTGGTATCATAATGAACCTCGTTACATATCCTACTGTTTGGTTCACTCTGCGAGGGAATCGCAGAGTGCATACGCAAGTTATGAATGATAGGGAATTATGAACTACTTAAGACTAGGGAATCCTGGCAGGAAGAGCAGAGCATACCCCCTGCAGAGATGACCCCCTCCTTTGGATTCCTTAGGATGAACCAGCCAATGATTGACAACCCCTTGGACATTCCTGAGACCTGGACCAATAGATGCAAGCTATACCATCTTCTTTGTATTACTGTATTTGATTGTGTATATAAGCAGCAGCTTGTGATCCAATGTGCAGACATCTTGTCCCCAGACTTCAGGATTGAATGACTGCACTGGATCCAGAGCGCCTGCGATAAGTAACGGCTGTATTTACTATTACTTCGCTTGAGCATATTATTCTACTTATTGCGAATAAATCTTTGTGCTTTGGAAACACAAATCGAGGTTCAACAATCGTTATTGGTTAGCGACAATACGCACATAACAATTTGGGGGCTCGTGAGCTTTGGAGGTTTCGTTGCCGACGATACGCAAGACCAACGGATTTCGGTTCCTCAACAAAGGGTGGAGACGCATCATAAACGGGTAAGAACGCATGGTGTTCAAAACCTGAATTTTACTCTGTGTTGCGAAACCGAATGTCCGTTTTGCATTATCTAGGGCACGCTAACTAGAACCTAGGGACAAAAGAGAAAACTGTTTCTTTTTTCTGTCATTGTGCGTTTTAACTGTATTGCATTGCTTAGCGTATGTGTATTTCCTGCTGTGCGTACGTGAACTTCCGGTAGATTTTCCACGTGGTTAAACAATAGTCTTGATAGTTATTATAGGTGCATAATATAATTACTTGTGAAAACCTCTGGGACATTATTACTATTGTTGGGAATTCTTTTATTTTCTGCGCAGAAAAGGTGTATGTCGTATGATTTGTTGACTTTAAATACGCTAAGGTTTTATCTATTGCAAAATAGAGTGTCAGTTGCTGTTTGACGAGGCAGGTGCCCAACTGGTGTACGGTATACAAGGCAGGTATACCGGGGGGCGGAAACTGAATAAGTTTTCGCGACGTGCACCCAAGGGTAATTGCATCGCTTACGGATTAGCTTTAAGCGTTGCGATTGCACTGCACGGCAAGGAAAGCCGTGATTGTGACTTGGGAGTAACTGGGAGGAATTACGTTGGTAAGGCTGGTAATTGACTTTACCGAATGCTACCAGTTGTAATAAACTCAACAGATTTTGTTGGAGAGTCAGGGGTGATTAGGAAGCTGATAACCCTTTAGTCCACATTGATATTTCTGTATTAGGGGTCCTTGTTTAATACAAGAGGAAGCGAGTGGACGCGGCTTGTAGCAAATACGTCCACAGGCCGGTAAAATATCTCTAGCGGTAGTGTTGAAAATTAGTGGCTGAATATTGTGTTATTTCTGGAACCCTATTTTGTGGCAGGATATTGTGATATTTCTGGGACCCTATTGTTCAATATGGGTGCTAAGCAAACGCTAGAGAAGGCCAAGGTACTGCCTAAGGAAGGTCCTATTGGTTCAGCGAGATTTCTCATGTGTAAGAAATATGGTGCATACGCAACTGCGTATTGCGACACGTGGGTCAAGATGACCAAAGGTTGTGATAGGCCTTTCCCAACAATAGGGAGTTTTAATGCAGAGGTACTAAATACTGTAAACTTAAAGTATGGTTGATTACCTCAACGAAAGTGAGGAATAAACATAATGATTGTTTAAAATTGTGGCAAATGGAAGGTAACACGTGGCAGAGCAGCGAATGCAAAGCGGAAGTACGCGTGGCTAAAAGCGCGCGCACAACGGAAATAACCATCGGGAAGCGTGGCGAACTCAGCGAAAGCGCGCCCCCGCCACCTTATGTGGGGGGAGGGGTAAGTACAGCCGTTGTTAAAACTGAAAATAGAAAAATTGCTAAGTTGTATCCTGTTTTAAGCCAGTTTAAATCAAGTGTATCTGAAAATGAAGATGAACCCACTGTGATTTCGGCCATTGCCCATGCCGTTAGTGTACTAGAGGCTCAGCGCAAGTATGAGAAAATGGCTGAGACAGGTAAGAGTAGCGTGATCACTAGGAGTGAAAGCGTTCTAAATCTAGAACCAGCAAATCCTTTAGTGTCCCCTGAAGTCAGTGTACCAGAGGGTGCGTTCCCAGTCCGCACAATATCAGTTCCCAAAGGGAAACCGGATAAGGATGGTGTAGTTCCTTTAAGAAATGTTACAATGCATTGTCCATAGGACTAGATCAGAATTACGTTCCATTATGACTGAATTCCCAGATCCTAGAAAGGAGTTAGCTAAATGTCAGAAATTTGTTAAAGACTTAGGAAATGCCCACGAACCAACCAATAAGAATTGGCGTGTAGTGTTGAGGGCGTGTCTTCCTCCCAATACTAACATACAAAAATTTATTGAAGATTGTTTGTTGGAGGAAGATGACACCTTGACTGATGAGATTAACCAAAAGAATATAGAAAGAATTGTCAAACACTTAGCCATATATTTTCCAGTAGTGGTAAATTGGAGTAAGATTTTCACCATTAAACAAAAAGACAGTGAAACTGCAGCGGATTATTTTGGTAGAGCTCTTGCATCAATGACACAGTTTACGGGGGTATCAGATATAAGGGAGAACCCACATCATAGGGAAGTAGCGGTAACAGTACTGATGGATGGTTTAAAGGAAAATCTAAAAACAAGAGTAGAAACCTCAACCCCTGGTTGGAGAGGCAGCACGGTAGATTCTCTTAGAGAAGTTGCTGTGGAACATGACAAAAATATCTTTAGGAAAAGGGAAGTAAAGAGTGACAAGTTGATGACGGTGAGTATACAGGCATTAGGGGAAATGCATACACGACCACCAGCATATAACCCACATAACGGGAAATGCAGAATGTTCAGATGTTACAGATGCAAAGAAGAAGGACATATGAGAAAAGATTGTACAAAGGGAAGGTATAATCCTAATGAAGGGTCACATAGATATCCTCCAAGGAGGGATTCACATAGACTAGAAGACTCACATTTACCCGCCCTTATTACAGCAGCAAATGCTGTGCGGGAAATCAATAGTCAGCGCTAGGGGTCAGGTCATACCTGTAGTCTACAGCCAGTGAGGTTAACTGAGAGTCAGAGTGAAGAACCAAAAATGATAGTTGACATAGCTGGTAGGAAACAAACTTTTCTTGTAGATACAGGGGCGGCCCGATCTGTGATAACCTCTCCTTTCAATCTACAGTTGACCAGTAAAACCATTCCAGCTATGGGGGTAATGGGAAAAGTGTTACATTATCCTCTAACTAAACCCACTGAAGTTACTATCGGGCCTCTGCATACTAAGCATTCGTTTCTCTTAGCTGCAGCGGCTCCTACTAACTTGCTAGGAAGAGACTTGTTATGTAAAATGGGATGTGTCATATACTGTACTTCTGATGGTGTGTTCTTAGATATACCGGAGAAGGTCGCACATGAGGTACAGGATATATTGGACACCCCTCAAAGGTTAATGTTACACTCTCCTGTTATAGAATAAAGTCCATCTCAAGTAAACGGGATGTTGCTGGAAATACCAGGTTCCCTATGGACCAGAGATGGACAGGACACTGGACTGATGGCAAACGTAGCCCCTGTCATGGTCAATCTAAAAAGTGGTAGGATAGCTCCAAAAATCCCACAGTATCCATTAAAACCGGAGGTGGAACTAGGGGTATGTCCTGTTATTGAGAGGCTGTTACAAAAAGGGATTTTAATTCGTACCTCCAGCACAGCAAATAGTCCCATTTTCCCTGTGAAGAAGAATGGGGGGATGGGCTATAGATTAGTCCAGGACTTAAGGGGAATTAATAAAGTTGTTGAGAGCCAATTCCCCATAGTGCCGAATCCAGCTGTCATCCTCATGCAGATTCCACAGTCTGCTAGTCATTTTACTGTCATTGATCTATGTTCTGCTTTCTTCTCAGTCCCTCTTCACCCTGACTGCCAATACCTTTTTGCATTCTCCTACAGGGGAGTGCAATACACATGGACCAGACTACCCCAGGGGTTCATTGACAGCCCCAGTATTTTCTCCCAAGCCTTACATGACTGTTTGCAATTCTTTCAACCCCACAATGGGTCTGTTCTAATTCAATATGTGGACGATTTGTTGTTGTGCTCTGATTCTTTTATGTCATGTTTACATGATACTAAATTGTTGTTGCTTCATCTTTCACAAACAGGGCACAAGGTGGCAAAGGATAAATTACAGCCATGTCAGACTAAGGTCAAATACTTAGGACACTGCCTCACTAAGGGGCTAAGACACCTGACAACCGACAGAATTGAGGCCATACAACACATGACTCTGCCGCAGAGCCAAAAGCAGATTCGTACTTTCTTAGGGATGTGTGGATACCGTAGATCCTGGATCCCAGGTTTTTCTATTCTGGCATTACCATTGCAGGAGCTAGTCTTATTAAAGTAATTCTATCGTTTTAAAATAAGCATTGCCCAATCAATTGTATGTGTATCCAAAGCACATGGTAATTTATTTTAGCAGATGTAAATAGTCAACAATTCAATACATTATTATATTATGATACAGTACAGTACAGCACAGCCAATACCAAAAGATAAGTACATACCAAATGCAATCGCTTGCGCACGCTGCGCCCCCACCGGACCCGATGGACAATATTCTGTATAGAATATTGTGTCAGAGTTGACTGAGGCCCCAGTGAGATGCAACTAATATATATACAGTCAGTGTTTCATTGTGAACAATAGAGATGACGTAGATTGTTTCTATAGGTCCAGACGTTGGGTGGGTCCAGGCCAGACAGGTAATAGGTTGATTCAATCTAAGGAATCCAAAGGTGGGGGTCTTCTGTCCAGGGGGTCTGCTCCTTTTCATAGCCAGTATCATACAAAGGTTTACTCTCTAATATCAATAACTAAAGTATGCAATGTGCAATTTCTTTGCCGACTGCACCGGACAGCTGCTGATGATTAGGGCTTCAATATGATATCAGGCATGACACCTTTCCTATTACCTAAACCTTTAATAACACTACAATGTACATATAATCAACATATATATATATATATATATATATATATATATATATATATATATATGTATATATAGACTAATAATAAACCGAATACTATCTGCTCCTGAATTACAGTGTAACAGAACCAATATGAAATTATATAAATAACTAACTGTTGTAATGCGAGTATGTGCGTGCGTATTTTACCGTGCGAACGCACCATGTCACGTAACACGTGGCGTACGCTTCGCAATACGCACGGCAAACCAATATTAAACCAATATACTTTCGTTCATCCAATTATACGACTTTGACAGTCCACCCTTTGATAGTACAATAAACTATCACCTTAAAGATGTTAGAAGCAGGATCTCAGTACCACGTTTCATTGTTATGTAATACAAATCCCCTTTGGTGTATGTCCACACTGTTTGTAGATCTAAACAAGTTATCATAAGAGAGAGTCTTAATCCTCTAAACAACTTGTTCTTTTACTATAAACCGTACACTTCTGGAGCTTGGAGATAACTTTTTGTATGCCCTTCGAGGGTGCAATAAAACACTTAATACATTATTTGGAAAGGTACATGGTACAGTAGAACGTGTATCAGCTATACAGAATTCTCTACTACAGTTCTTCAAGTTTAACAGGTTCTTCTGTCCAACGCATGTCTTTAAGCTCAGAATACATTTAAACACTTCATGTTCATCAATAGCATCATCCTATGTCTATCAATAATGTCATATGCAATCTCCTTCAGCTTGCGTTAATATACACACATCTAATAATGTCACCAGTTCTTTTCATCAACACTTGTGGGCGGGCTATTGTCTGTTCGTTCTTCCCAGTCTCCCAATACCCAGATTTAACAGTGATCGGCTTGTAAAGCATTGGGAGACTTCAGACTAAGGGACCTAGGTGTCCTACTTTTTCCCCTAGTGACCTCCCACCCATAGTTCGGGTACCTCAAGAATATTTAGTGGAAAGAGAACTAATCCTACTTGATATAATCACTGAGGCACGCGTGAGCACGCCCAGCACTTTGTTTGGTCTAAAACCTTACCCTCCCAGGAATGATAATCATTCTCAAGGATGCCTGCTCGAGTCCGGATATTACTGGACTGGCATCGCTGGGTGTATCTCTTTTTTTTTTTTAACTATGGGGTCGCCGTACTTACGGACGTAATGCTACTCAGACAATAGCCCCTCGCACTTTCTCCAAGCTTTCCAAATTTTTCTTTACCCCTGAATTGAATAGAGTAATTGACTGGACTGATTATGCTACTAACTTCTTCCTCCCCAATACCTCCTTATCATTACCCGAACCAGTCTCTGTCACCTGCTAATAATCAAAAGAATTAACCGTCCTGAGAAGAGAGTGAAATGAGAGAACACAAAAGAGGAAAAACTACAACTTCATGCTGGACAACAGTCTTAGCCTTTGGCTCAGGTGCTACTAACTGCATTCGAGGCCTTCCAGTACAGACTCATGAGTGCCCTTGGACCCTTCTCTGAGTGTTGGCCCCTCTGCAGTGGGTGGTATGGGCACCAGTGTGTCTCTGCTACCCTTAAAGCCGTGAGGCTGGTAGCCTACACCTGGTACCTGTCTGGCAAATAACCTAAGCTTAAGAAATTTCTGCTCCACAACTAACTCTCCTGATCCAACATCCTGACAGTTAGTGTGACCTTTCAGGAAACAGTGTTTTGGACGTTCTCAGTTGCTGTCTCACTATTTACCTTCTCTCAAGGTCTAACCTAGCCTCCCAGTAACAATCTCATCTCACGAGGGGTCAAGAACATTTCAAAAACTGACAGGTTAGGAGTCTGCCCAGGGGTGATCTCTTGGTAGCGGGAAAGGACTAGTGGCACTTCAATCAAGTTCCAACTCTTATTCTATTCAATTCATTCTACCGAGTACCACTACTTTATGTTCACACTGGTTTATGGCTAATTGAAAGTATGTGATTTGTTACCACTACTCATACATTATACATCTATTATCAATAACATGAATACCCCTATCGTCTATTATAACTCTAGGACTATCACATTGAATAACAAAAGCTTTGAGTATGATACAGTAATACATTAGACACACTTCAATACACCTCTACCCAGACATTTTTCATTGGTACACCTGTGTATACTTGAGGATCCTGCATGGTGGTAATTGGATGACGTGCATTTGTTTTACCTGGAGGAAAACCCATCAGCAGGAGGGATATGGGATGGCTATATTAGTCTACCTTGTCCATCTCTCCAGAGTCCACCAGACTCCTCACCACATCTCTTCACCTTCCAGACAGTTTATCCTTCAGGTAACACAAATCTTCCTATATTAACCAATATGTGTATGCGTGCATGTGTGTGTGTGTTCACCTTTTTAAAACTAAAACAATACAACGAGAAACAAACAAAACATAGATTTGTTAGCTGTCACATAAAACCCTGCTGTCTATTTGACAGCTATGTTCTCCCTGGTGTGACAGCCCTGTATGGTTGTGCGTGTAAGTGTGGACCTTACTAGCAGCTACTTCAGTTGGTAACTGTGTCACTGTATAAAGTCCTCTATGTAGTGTCCTAATCATGTGCTGGTATTGCTATAAAACAATTTCTCAGTCACCTCAACATCGCCCTCTAGACTAGAAAAATGCTAAAGACCAATGTATATCAATCGATTTTCCCTCTGCCAACTCACATGTCATTCTCAGTACCTCATATTCAGCTACTTGACTAAGTGGGAAAGGCAAAGAGGTCTCTTTATATAACACTTTCTTCAAATATAACAGTATCCAGTACATGCCTGTCTAACAGTGAAAATTATAAAACATGAAAATTCTACATTTTCTAGGGTTTCACATTATGTCGTATCTTGTGGTAAAAAATCCTACTCCAATGTTCCACACAGAGATGCATATCTGTATGCCTATCCTCTAGCAATCTCCTGTCTCCACCCTTTGTGCATCCATAAAAAGGCACATTTTTGTACAGGAGGCACGAGCCAAAACAAAAAAACAAAACAGATATGCAATCTATAACACATGAATCGTATTTCCACAACAGAACCTTTCTGCTTAAAATCAGCAGTTTCTATACACATGAAAACAAAACCCCTGACTGTTTCTGTAACTTATGTCAATCTAGTGTGTGTATCTCTGAATTTGTCTTATTTAGCCCCATTGTTGAGACTGTGTCTGATTTTATCTCTACCAGAGCAGAGAGAGAGAGAGAGAGAGAGAGAGAGAAAGGTGGAGAGGTAGAGAGAGAGAGAGAGAGACTAGCGTTTGTGTAAAGAATAAGAAATAGGAAAGCAATGAATGATGGGAATACAAAGGTTTGAATAGAAACATACATGTAGAAAGGGAGATTTTTACAACAAAATGACAGCTGGATTGGACTCTGACTCTATGGGGAAATGGCTGTATTCATTCCACTGTTCCCCTTAGCTATTTGCTAACTATGACCCCTCCCCATACTTGACTAGGGGTTCTTAACAGTGCAATCCAGTGTCGTCCGTCATTTGTTCATTAAGAACTCGGTATCTCATTGACTACATACCTTTTCAACGGACTTTTCTAACTTATAATAGAGAAATGTGAAAATGTACTCTTAGTGACTCATATTTTCTCTGAAATACATAAAACGATATTTTGGAGCAAAGTATGTACATACTTCATTGTTGGATAATGATTCTCAGCCAAACAAATTATCATGAGTCACTGCAGCCTAAAACAAAAGAGTGTTCCAATTGTCTATTGTTAATTAGTCTTTCAAGAGTAATTCTTCTATTTCTCTATCTCACCCCTTTTAAACACTTGTCTATACTTCTTTTGTGTCCCTTTTATCTGTGAAAAGAAAAACAAGATAGTTATCTTAAAACAGCAAACAAAACAAACATTTCTATTCTTTGCCGTCGGCTAGCGATTTAGGAAAACAAACATGTGACAACATAAAACGAACAAACAAAATCAACAAAGATTACTTTTAAAAAAAATAAGTTTCTTTCTACATTTTGCACCTTAATGCTCACCACAGATTAACTCTAGAGTCGGCTATATTTCTCCCCCAGGAATTGGCTGCTATGAGGTGCACAGGAAACTGTTGAGAAGTCTCCGAGACTTGTGTGCGCCGTCTCTGTGGGTGTCTATGTGATTCCCCCTTAGATGGGCCAAGTCTCTTTGCTTCCACTCTTGTCATTGTACAGTCCTGTGCTTGGTGTCCCATTTTAGTGCATCTAAAACACTTTCTCAACTCATGTTGTTTCTCTTCTTTTTTACAATCTCTTGCGAAATGGCCTTCTTCGTTACACTTAAAACACCTGATTTTTCTATGTTTCTTATTATGTGGGTTGTATGCTGGTGGTCGTGTGTGCAATCCCTCTAGTGCTGGGATACTTACCATCATTACCCTATCACTTAGTGCTTTTTCCTCTTTACATATATTTTTATCATGTCCTATAGCTGACTCCCTGAGAACACTTACAGTGATTCCTTTCCAGTTTGGTAATGAAGTTTGCACCCTTCTTTTCAAGTTTTCCCTGAGGCCATCCATTAAAACTTTAACAGCAACCTCCCTGTAATATACATTATCTTTTATGTCTGGTACCCCAGTATATTTGACCATCTCCATCAGAGCCCTGCCAAAGTAGTCTGTTGCATTTTCACTATCTTTTTGCTGGATACTAAAAATTTTACTCCAGTCCACTATCACTGGGAAATATATGGCCAACTGTGTGATTATATTTCTAATATTGTCCTGATTATCATCCTCGGTTAAGGATTCATCCTCCTCCAACATACAATCATTAATGAACTTTTGTATATCAGTATTGAGAGGAAGACAGGCCTTCAATAATACTCGCCAATCTTTATTAGTTGGCTCATACACATTACCATAATATCTAATAAACTGCTGACATTTGGCCAACTCTTTCCTAGGATCAGGGAAATCAGACAAAATTGAAAATGTTTCAGACCTAGTGCATGGATCATGCTTTGCTACATGTTTTAAGGGAACATCACTATTCCTGTCTGCTTTCCCATTGGGAACTGCTGCTGTGCAGACAGGATGTAAGTCTACCAGATCACTAAAACTAGTTGCTGAAATTGCTGCTGCAGTACAATGGATGTCTCCCCCTGTGTTAACCTTTTCATTATTCTCACCACTTTCAGCAGCTGCCCCTGCTGGTGGGACCGTTCCTCTTCTTTTTCCTGAAACATTACTTTTAACTTTACTTAAAACAACATACAACTTACTAGTTACAGTTTTTACATTTTTGGTATTGGCTGTACTTCCCGCCCCAACCGAATTTATCGGGGGCGTGTTTGCGCTCAGTTCGCCACGCTTTGCAACGCACACTTCCGGAATGCTTGTTTCCGGTACGCTTACTTCCGCTGAACACGTGTTTTTCCTTACACTCACTTCCGCTGTGCGTTCGCTGCTCTGCCACGTGTTACCTTCCATTTGCCACAATTTTAAACAGTCATCATGTTCAATTCTCGTTTTTGTTGATTTAATCAACCGCACTTTATCTCTAACATTATTTAACACCTCTGAGTCAAGAGTACCTATGTTTGGGAAAGGTTTCACACACTCCAGGGTCATCTTGACCCATTTGTCACAGTATGCTGTTGCATACGCACCATATTTATTAAACATACGGAACCTTGCGGAATCAATTGGTCCTTCCTTAAGCAGCACAACATCAACCATCTCTAGCGTTTGCTTAGCACCCATTGTGAAAACAACCTATTTCTCAATGCTACGCAAAAAAAGACTTTTTACCTGTTCTCCTTTCAAACAGAACTTACTAGAGATTTTTTATCCGTGGACGGTTTCACAGGCTACGCCCACGCACCTCCTAACCCAGAAATATCACTATGGACAACAGAAATATCAGCTCCTCGATATCCTGGCTCTCCACAAAATTCTGTTGAGTATTACTGAACTGGTAGTACCGGGGTTTTATACCCGTTTGTACCAGCGTAATTCCTCTCAGCCGTTCAACCCAAGTCACAAGCACGGTTGTACAACCATGCGGTCCGATCTAACTATTACTAAACTTTGCGATTACTCTTGGGGAGAAAGTTTCCAAAAGCTTTTTAACTGTTCTCTTTTCAAACAGGGCTTTTGCTGCCAGTATACCTGCCTTGTATACTACCTCGGTTGCAAGCCCGCCTCGTCAAGCGGCAACCGATATCCCTGTCTTTTTGACAGTAAATCAACTTTCACTTCAAAATCATACAATCACCAAACATATACACCTTAGTTTTCTGCACAGAAAATAACTTTCCCAAACAATGGCACTATCTTTTCAGAGACTTTACCATGTGCTTACAGTATGCACATATTAACTATCAAAACTATTGTTCAACCACGTGGCAAATCTACCGGAAGTTTGCGTACGCACAGCAGGAAATACACATACACTCAGCAATGCGATACACTTAAAACATAAAACGACAATAAAAAGAAACATTTTTCTTTCTTGTCCCTAGATTCTAATTAGCGTTCCTTCAGTCTATGCAACAACGGACATTCGGTTTCGCAACACACAGTGAACCACAGGTCTTAGACGTATTACGTTCTTTCCTGCTTTATACGACGCGTCCGTCCATCCACCCTTTGTTGAGGAACCGAATATCGTAAGCGTTGCATACCTGCCGGTAACGTAACTCCTAACTCAAGAGCCCCCAAATTATTAAAGTAATTCTATCGTTTTAAAATAAGCATTGCCCAATCAATTGTATGTGTATCCAAAGCACATGGTAATTTATTTTAGCAGATGTAAATAGTCAACAATTCAATACATTATTATATTATGATAAGGTACAGTACAGCACAGCCAATACCAAAAGATAAGTACATACCAAATGCAATCGCTTGCGCACGCTGCGCCCCCACCGGACCCGATGGACAATATTCTGTATAGAATATTGTGTCAGAGTTGACTGAGGCCCCAGTGAGATTCAACTAATATATATACAGTCAGTGTTTCATTGTGAACAATAGAGATGACGTAGATTGTTTCTATAGGTCCAGACGTTGGGTGGGTCCAGGCCAGACAGGTAATAGGTTGATTCAATCTAAGGAATCCAAAGGTGGGGGTCTTCTGTCCAGGGGGTCTGCTCCTTTTCATAGCCAGTATCATACAAAGGTTTACACTCTAATATCAATAACTAAAGTATGCAATGTGCAATTTCTTTGCCGACTGCACCGGACAGCTGCTGATGATTAGGGCTTCAATATGATATCAGGCATGACACCTTTCCTATTACCTAAACCTTTAATAACACTACAATGTACATATAATCAACATATATATATATATATATATATATATATATATATATATATATATATATAGACTAATAATAAACCGAATACTATCTGCTCCTGAATTACAGTGTAACAGAACCAATATGAAATTATATAAATAACTAACTGTTGTAATGCGAGTGTGTGCGTGCGTATTTTACCGTGCGAACGCACCACGTCACGTAACACGTGGCGTACGCTTCGCAATACGCACGGCAAACCAATATTAAACCAATATACTTTCGTTCATCCAATTATACGACTTTGACAGTCTCTTCCTCAAAATCAGAACGTGTTGTACACACAGAAGAGTCAGAGCAAGCGTTCTTTAATCTTAAAGATAGTCTGACTAGAGCACCTGCATTGGGAATACCTGATTATGAAAAGCCTTTTGAGCTATTTTGTACAGAAGCTGATGGTTGTGCAGCATGTGTCCTCGCACAGAAACATGGTGACGCTAGCAGACCGGTAGCATACTACAGTGCACAATTAGACAATGTGGCAAGATCACTCCCAACATGTCTCAGAAGTGTAGCAGCAACGGCTCTTCTGGTGAGTAAGAGCGAGGACGTAGTATTAGGACATAATTCAACTATCTATACACCCCATGCTGTATCAGCTCTGTTAAATTCAGCCCAAACCAGACATGTTTCTTCAGCTAGATTCACAAAGTGGGAACTAGCCCTGATGGCACCCTCAAACATCACCATCAAACGATGTAGCACCTTAAATCCAGCTACATACCTTCCGTATGTGTCTCTAGAGACACAAAGGGTGGGAGGTGAGGAGACCCTGGTTGATGATGAGTTAGGCAAGAATACTGACATTCATGACTGTATGGAACACCTGAATCAGACCTTTACTGCAAGGCCCGACATACCTGACGCCCCCTTAGAAAATGTAGATATTTCGTTTTATACAGACGGAAGTTGCCATAGACAGATAGAGACAGGAGAGCTATGTACTGGTTACGCTGTTGTAGACGATCAGGATGTGGTAGAAGCTGAACCCCTTGGTCCACCTCACTCAGCCCAGGTGGCGGAACTAGTAGCACTACCTTCGGGGTAGTGCACGGTTTTGGGGCCCTTTGGCATCTTAGAAACTTTACGACAGCAGCAGGTACACCAGTGGCACACTCACAACACATAAAAGGACTTCTGACAGTGATACAGTTACCCAGAACAGTAGCCGTCATAAAGTGCAAAGCCCATACCTTTGAAGAAGACCCAGTGTCATTGGGCAACAACAGGGCAGACGAAGCTGCTAAATGGGCAGCAGGGCAACCTATGACTGTATCGACCGAGACTATGATGGTTTTTCAGACATTAGACATGCAGAAATTAATTGAAATGCAAGATTTGTGTTCCCTGCAGGAAAAGGCGGTCTGGAAGGCGAAGGGATGTGGTCAAGAGTCCTCAGGACTCTGGAGGGATGGACAAGGTAAGCCTGTAGCTCCCCGAACATACTATCCAAGCCTGGCTGAAGCAGCACATGGTCTGACTCACCTGGGTAAAGAAGGTATGTGCAAACTGGTGAGAGCATACTGGTGTGCTCCCGGATTTTCCTCTCAGGCAGGTAAGAAAGCAATGTCATGTCTTACTTGTTTGAGGAAAAATGTTGGGAAAACTATTCCAACTGAGCCATCCCACATCCCTCCTACAGACGGACCTTTTAAGGTAATACAAATTGACTATATCCAATTACCACCGTGCAGGAATTTAAAGTATGTGTTAGTGTGTATTGATGTGTTTTCCGGTTGGGTAGAAGCATATCCGGCAGCCACTAATACTGCTGTGTTCACTGCACAGAAAATTGTACAAGACTTTGTGTGTAGGTTCGGTATCCCTAGAATCATTGAAAGTGATAGGGGTACCCATTTTACTGGTGATATCTTCCAAAATATGTGTAAACTCATGGGAATCAGTAGCAGACTTCACACCCGTTACCGACCACAAGCTAGTGGTAAGGTAGAGAGAGTAAACGGTACTATAAAGAACAAGCTTAGTAAGATAATGGCTGAAACTGGATTGGCATGGCCTGAGGCTTTGCCGTTGGTCCTCCATAGCATTCAAACCACTCCTAGACCTCCTCTTAATCTGTCCTCCTTTGAGATACTGTTCAGACGACAGCCTCATTTGATCGTGAGTCCACAAGACGACTTGAAGTGTAATAATTAAGTGACTGTACAATATCTTATAAGAATGAGTAGACAGCTAAAACAACAACAACAAAAACTAAAAATGCTGTCATCTGGTATGCCAGAAACGAACTGTCATGATGTTGAACCTGGAGACTATGTTATGATCCGCAATTTCTTACGTTCAGGTTGTTTAACAGACCGTACCAAGTGCTGCTGACCAGTACTACATCACTGAAGGTTGCAGAGAGAGACACTTGGGTCCATTCCACCCACTGCAGGAGAGTCCATAATCCGGAGAAAGTGCAAGATAAAACTAAGACCGACGACACAGAGCTGTCACTTGTGAGCCTGTTCTGGGAGACCTAAAGCCTGCAGTCGAGACACCTGAACCAGATACGTTGCCTCAGAACTATCTTTCTAGCGATGGAGTGGCGGTTTTTGTTTTTCTTTTGTTCCAGGATTTTCCTTGTTTTTACTCTTTCTAGGACATTCTATTTTTGTGAAGGAGGATGGAGGACGGAGGAGAGTTCTGGGAGTGATGCGGATGAAATGGAAGCCGAAGAAAAGTTAATAGGATACTCAGAGCAGCCCATTATCAAACTTGGTCCAGGGGTTATAAAAAAAGGCCTGCTAGCTCAGGAACTCGGAGGCAGTGTGAGGGGCTATTGTCTGATGAGTATTGTATCTGCAAGTTCTGCGACTCCCTAGTTGAAGAGAGATGCATCCAACGATGCCAGTCCCCCAGTACTCTGAATATAGGCGGGCATCCTTTGGAGGATTATCACTCCCTGGTGGGTAAGGTGCTAAACCAAACTGAGTGTTGGGTGTGCTCTCATGTGCCTCAAGGGCAGCATAATATAGGACTAGTGCCATTCCCTTTAAACATATCTGAAGTACTCGAATTGAGGGGTGGGAGGCCCATAGAAGGGAGGTACAATAACACTAGGTCCCCTAGTCTGATGCTTCGACAATACTCCATAGGCAGATCTTTGCTGTGCTTAAACATATCTCATGCAAAGCGCCTGGAGAATTGGGAGGCTGACCTATCAGATCAGACAATGGCTCGCCACACTCATTTTAGAGGGAGACTAACAAGGTCACTACTAGGCAGGAATGTTGATGGAGGTCACAAATTAGGGCGTATAACCAAACATAAGAAGGTAGCCATTGGAAAAGTCTCTACAGATAAATGTAAAAATGTCATTAATGCCGACACGTGTCTAGAACAAATGGAAACACTAGGCATGGGTAGTTTTATCAAAACTCTGTGTGATATAATTCATGGGCATACTGCTCCTTATGTTCTCCCTGATGATGTGTATTTTGTTTGTGGAAGGAAAGCTTATTCCTGGGTGACTCCGAGTTCCAAAGGCTTGTGTTTCTTAGCTAAACTGGTTCCTGAAATCATGACTCATGAAGAAATGGTTGGTATTCACAAGACTACATCACCACCATACATACACACACAGTATGAACACCGTGGCAAGAGAAATATGATTCCTGGTGAGGAACCCATAGCTACAAAATTGATTAGGGAAACTGCTGGTTTCCAAGTTATGGTTGCTCTAGATCTCACCAGGACCGCTCGGGGAACATTAAACTTTAAATATATCCAAGACCTAGCTAAATTAATAGATAATATCACCGAGATGTATGATGACACTTTCAGGTATACTGGAAGGGAGCTACAAGCGTACAAGAAGGAGTTGGTGCAACATAGACTGGTACTAAATTATCTCACCTCTATTACTGGTGGGTACTGTGTGACACTGGCCACCCAGTTCGGTGTCAAATGTTGCACGTACATTACTAATAATACGGATGACCCTAAAGAGATTATAGACCGGAAGATGGACGAAATTTTGCAGCTAAAATGGGAATTTCGAAAGAGTCCCAATTCTTCGTTATATGAGGTCGGGGAAAAGGTGGCGGGTTGGTTCTCGTGGTTGACCCTGTGAAATGGTTCTCCGGTCTGGGGGAGTGGGTACAGGAAATGGTTGCTAGTATAGGTAAGCTCCTTCTCCTTATACTGGGTGTCATCTTAGCAATTGGTTTAGTTGTCAAATGTGTTCCTACTGTGTTGAAGTGTGGAAAACGGTCTCATAGGAGTAACACTGAGAAAGAGACTGAAAGGGTGGTACCAGATACCGAGATCATAGTCTGTGAAGAAGTATTGTATAATCCTGAACTTGAAACGGTGATTGAGTGATAGTTTAGTACACTATCAAAGGGTGGAGCTGTCGAAGTCAGCAAATTGGATAAAGTCATATCAATTAAAGTCTAGCAAACTTGGTTGTCTTTGTCTGAAAAGATGCGTATGGTACGCATCGACGTACAAGGGCATGCTACGGCGTGAAAGGGCGTACGCATCCACTACACGTGGCAGCAACAGTAATTGGTCTTTTACCATACATTCGCACAAACACGCATACTTATAAAATAGTACACATTAATGGTAGTTGCAACACATAGTCAGTTATGTCGAGATATAGTAGTATTTATATGTTATATCAGAGTTACATGCATATTAGTGAAATACACGGAACAGGTTGAAGGAATCACATCATGAGTGGTATCATATTGAACCTCGTTACATATCCTACTGTTTGGTTCACTCTGCGAGGGAATCGCAGAGTGCATACGCAAGTTATGAATGATAGGGAATTATGAACTACTTAAGACTAGGGAATCCTGGCGGGAAGAGCAGAGCATACCCCCTGCAGAGATGACCCCCTCCTTTGGATTCCTGTCACTCACCGGACTGTGAGTGCTACTTCCCGTGTATTCAGGAACCGTGGCCGTCCGCCATCCTGAGGGTCTGCGCATGTGCAGCCCTTTCAAGCCTTCAGTACCTGTTGCTTTTAGTTAATTGGCTGATCAGGCAACACTCCCTATTTAAAGCACCTGTGGTCAATACCTCGTTGCCTGATCTTGGAGTCTCATTCCCCATGAGCCTCTGAAGGTGTTCCTGTGTTTCCTCGTGTATTCAGCTCCTGCTGATTCCTGTTTATTCCATTGTGGTTTCCAGACCACTTCAACTCTCCTGTGTTCATCGTGTCTGCAACCAGCTGATTCCTATCCGCTGCCTCCGTTGCTTCTACAGAGTTCCTGCTCACTTTAACTCTCCTGTGTTCATCGTGTCTGCAACCAGCTGATTCCTATCCGCTGCCTCCGTTGCTTCTACAGAGTTCCTGCTCACTTCAACTCTCCTGTGTTCATCGTGTCTGCACCAGCTGATTCCTATCCGCTGCCTCCGTTGCTTCTACAGAGTTCCTGCTCACTTCAACTCTCCTGTGTTCATCGGGTCAGCGCTCCGCTGCTTCCATCTATACGACTGGATATCAGACCGCCTCAACTCTCCCGTGTTCTTCATGTTTCCAGTTCCACTTACTACTGCTTCCTGAGTATTGCCTCGTTCATGCTGGTTTACCTACCGTGCGCTGCACCAACCTGATTACTGCTTCCACCTTCCAGTGGTCTCTCCTCCTAACGGCCTTCAGCCGTTCAGGTATCCCTGCACATCTCTCTGACAGCCTGCTCTCCTGAACCGCGGTATGCATACTTCTCATTGACTTTGCTTGTGTATTGCATATCTAGCTGGACTGAGTTGTGTTCTCCTCCGGAGTCTCCTATCCACTGAGACTATTGCTACCATTGACTTTGTTTCCTATTGCCTGGATAGTTATTGTGACTTTGTATATTTAAGCAGTGCTGCTCAGTTATCATTGTATTGTGGATATCATCGTGGGATCAAGTTCTGTGTGCCCCGTGTATACTCTGCATTGCATTCATCTCCTCGTGCCCCTCCTCACTTATATATTGCAGTGGTACAACTTGCTGATGCAGACCACTGACTCCTGTTCCCTGTGACACCAGTTTCAAGTATCCTCTCACATAAGCAGTGGTACAACTTGCTAACGCAGACCACTGACTTCCCTGTTACCTACCTTCACCTGGATTCCATTCCTTCACCTAGACAGCGGTACAACTTGCTATACGCAGACCGCTGACTCTCACCAACTCCTCGCTACTCCTGGACATTCCTCCTCACTATAGCAGTGGTACAACTTGCTATACGCAGACCACTGACTATCCTCATGTTTCCTTGTCCATCTAGTTCCTTGTGTACAGTCATCTACTCATTACCAGTGCTGCTAGTCATAGACTTTCCTCGAGCATTCTCTCACCATCTGCTGTTTCTCCTGTTCCGTTGTCACCCTGCTACCAGAGTACCATATTACCAACTATATTACTCTGGTAAGTCCATCATCTGGTGATATCCTGGGCAAAGACTCCTAGTGCCCGTGACAGTAAGATCAGGCCTGACAGACCCAGATGCGGAACCTACAGCTAAAGAGATGCTGCAGCATCTGGTTACCCGTATGGAACAACAGGATGCTCGCCAACAACTTTTGCTGCAATGTTACCAGGCATTAGCCTCCCAAGGAACGTCTGTGCAAAATATCACAGCTACTGTTGATGCTCCTGTGCTTTCCTCCGTTTCCCCAGTGCCATCTACGGTGTCTACGGCTTCCACGCTTCACCTGCCTACTCCGTCAAAATATGATGGAGACCCCAAAACATGCAGGGGTTTTCTAAATCAATGCTCAGTTCATTTTGAGCTCCAACCTCAAAATTTCTCTACTCATCGTTCCAGAGTGGCCTATCTCATTTCCTTGTTTTCCGGACAAGCTCTGGCATGGGCTTCCCCTCTGTGGGAAAGAAATGATCCATTATTACAGGATAGTGCCAAATTTATTTCCATGTTCCGAAGTGTATTTGATGAACCAGGTCGTGTTATTTCTGCTGCATCCAGCATCCTCCGTCTACGTCAGGGTTCTCGTACAGTAGGCCAGTACGTCATTCAATTTCGGATATTAGCCTCTGAACTTCAGTGGAACACTGAAGCGTTAATTGCCGCCTTCTGGCAGGGGCTTTCTGATAAAATTAAAGATGCACTGACTACTCAAGAATTACCTACTTCGTTAGAAGATTTGATTTCTCTTTGCCACCGTGTAGACATGAGATTTCGTGAAAGAGAGTCTGAAAAAACAACTTCAGTTAAAGCACCTCTTCGCTCAAGTTCTCAACTTCGCCCAGCTTCATCTCCGGTGATACCCATGGAGATAGGTCGCTCCAAATTAACTTCAGAGGAGAGGGACCGAAGAGTAAAAAATAGACTTTGTATCTATTGTGCTGATTCCACGCATATGCTCAATTCATGCCCTAAAAAATCGGGAAATGCCAGGCCCTAACCAGTTCTGGAGAGGTGAAGTTAGGGTCCCTGGAGTCCTCTCCATGTTCTACGAAATTAAAAGTTTGTGCTTTTGATGTTACAGTTTCCTTTGCTACCAAATCCTTTAAGTCCCAAGCACTTATTGACTCCGGAGCTGCGGGAAACTTTATTTCTAAATCCCTCGTGAATCAATGGTCCCTACCAGTGATTACTTTGAAGACACCTATTACTGTGACTGCTATCGATGGATCACGCATTATTAATGGTCTCATCACCCAGAGTACGTCTCCAGTAACCCTTCAAATTGGTGTATTACACCAAGAAGAAATTTCATTTTTAATTCTTCCTGTTACTACCAGTCCGATTGTATTAGGCCTTTCATGGCTTCAACGTCACTCTCCCCAGATTGACTGGCACACTCCTCAAGTTACGTCTTGGGGAACTGAATGCCATCATCGTTGCCTCTCTCAAGTTGTTCCTCTTAAAATACAGCAATCCTCCATTTCACCTTCCTCACCGGGACTTCCTCCTCAGTATGCTTCGTTTGCCGATGTATTTGATAAAACTCAGTCTGAACGTCTTCCTCCTCACCGTTCGTGGGACTGTCCGATTGATCTTCAACCTGGCAAGATTCCTCCCAGGGGTCGTGTGTATCCACTTTCGTTACCTGAAACTCAAGCTACATCTGAATACATCCAAGAGAATCTCCAGCGAGGATTTATTCGACCTTCTACCTCTCCCGCTGGAGCCGGGTTTTTCTTTGTAAAAAAGAAGGATGGATCATTACGCCCCTGCATAGATTTCCGTGGACTTAATGCTGTAACTATCAAAAATCGGTATCCCATTCCACTTATTACTGAGTTATTTGATCGTATTAAGGGAGCTCGGATCTTTACCAAGTTGGATCTTCGTGGTGCCTACAATTTAATTAGAATCAGGTCCGGTGACGAATGGAAGACAGCTTTCAACACCAGAGACGGGCATTATGAATACTTAGTAATGCCCTTCGGGTTATGTAATGCCCCCGCTGTTTTCCAGGGTTTCATTAATGAGATCTTCCGGGACTTGTTATATGTTTGTGTCGTCGTCTATCTGGACGACATATTGATCTTTTCGCAGGACCTGCCTTCTCATCATCAACATGTGGCAGAGGTCCTTTCCAGACTCCGGAAAAATTGATTATTCTGCAAGTTAGAAAAGTGTTCATTCGAGTTGCCCCAGATTCCATTTCTGGGATATATTGTATCCGGAGTTGGTTTTCAGATGGATCCAGAAAAGGTGAATGCTGTGTTACATTGGCCTCAGCCAACTACTCTTCGTGCAATTCAGCGTTTTTTAGGTTTTGCCAATTACTATAGACGCTTCATTCAAGATTTCTCCTCGATTGCATCCCCTATTGTGGCCCTAACTCGTAAAGGGGCCAATACTAAGCAATGGTCCTCTGAGGCTCTTCAAGCCTTCCAGTTTCTTAAAGAGTCCTTCTCCTCTGCTCCTATTCTTCGACAGCCTGATGTGACGCTTCCCTTCTTCCTAGAGGTAGATGCCTCTAATGTTGGTTTAGGAGCCATTCTCTACCAAAGATCGGAGCAACAAAAATTCCATCCTTGTGCCTTTTACTCTCGGGGACTTCTGCCTGCGGAGAAGAATTACACCATCGGGGACAAGGAGTTGCTGGCTATTAAAGTAGCATTAGAGGAGTGGAGATACTTGTTGGAGGGAGCTCGTCATCCTGTGACAATTTTTACTGATCATAAGAATTTGTCATATTTACAGTCTGCTCAATGTTTGAATCCTCGTCAAGCAAGATGGTCTCTTTTCTTTTCTCGTTTTGAACTAATCATAACCTTCAAACCAGCTGCAAAGAATAAAAAAGCAGACGCTCTATCTCGAGCTTTTGTGACGTCCTCAGACGTTGAAGATGGTCCCAACCACTCTATATTAGACCCCAAATGTGTTTCTCTGGCTGCTTCTTCCACTAAGGTGCTACCATTTGGGAGAACCCTCGTACCTCCTGCTCTTAGGAAGAAAATCCTTTCGTGGTTTCACTCTTCTCGTTTTTCTGGACACTCTGGTGAACGCAAGACCTTTGAAATTCTTTCTCGAAGTTACTGGCGGCCTTCTATGAGGAGAGATGTCAAAGATTTTGTAGCCGCATGTGAATTGTGTTCCCAGTTCAAGACTCCCCACAGAACTCCAGCGGGTTTGCTTCAACCACTACCCATTCCGTCCAAGCCGTGGACCCATATTAGTATGGACTTTGTTACTGATCTTCCTCCTAGTAAAAACTGCAATACTATTTGGGTAGTGGTGGACAGATTTTCGAAGATGGCGCATTTAGTTCCTTTGTCTGGTTTGCCTTCTTCTTCTACTCTGGCTGAGTATTTCATCAAAGAAATCTTCCGTATTCATGGATGTCCGTCCGAGATTGTTTCAGATAGAGGAGTACAATTCGTTTCCAGATTCTGGCGGGCCCTCTGTAAGACCTTGGGCATCCGATTATCACTCTCATCCTCCTACCATCCTCAATCAAACGGACAAACCGAAAGAGTCAATCAAGATCTTGAGACTTTTATAAGGATGTTCTCTTCAGCCAACCAAGACAACTGGGTAGAACTGCTTCCATGGGCTGAATTCGCCCATAACAACATGTATCATGAGTCATCTTCTAGAACTCCATTCTTTGTGGTTTACGGTCACCATCCGTCTTTTCCGGAACTTCCTGCCCTCCCTCCCACCCAAGTTTCTGCTGTAGAGACTGTTTGTCAAACCTTCAAAAATATTTGGTCTCAGGTAAAACCTGTTTAAAGAAGACATCTGCCAGATATAAGTCTTTTGCAGATAAAAAGAGACGGGCTATTCCACCACTGAAAATCGGAGATCGTGTTTGGTTATCAACCAAAAATATTCGTTTGAAGGTCCCATCTATGAAGTTCGTACCTCGTTTTATTGGTCCGTATAGGATCATTCAAGTGATAAATCCAGTTTGTTTCAAACTTCTACTTCCTAAGAACCTTCGTATTTCCAACGCCTTCCATGTGTCTTTGGTCAAACCTCTTATCATCAACCGTTTCTCGATCCCTCCTTCAGCACCTCGGCCAGTTCAAATTCATCAAGAGGAGGACTTTGAGATTACTCACATATTGGATGCAAAAATTTCGCGAGGAGTTCTTCGTTTCCTCGTTCATTGGAAGGGCTTTGGTCCTGAGGAGCGTTCATGGATCAAAGCAGAAGATCTCAACGCTCCAGCTCTTCTTAAAAAGTTTTATTCCAAGTTTCTGGACAAACCCGGTTCCAGGTGTTCTGTGCCCACCTTTAAAAGGGGGGGTACTGTCACTCACCGGACTGTGAGTGCTACTTCCCGTGTATTCAGGAACCGTGGCCGTCCGCCATCCTGAGGGTCTGCGCATGTGCAGCCCTTTCAAGCCTTCAGTACCTGTTGCTTTTAGTTAATTGGCTGATCAGGCAACACTCCCTATTTAAAGCACCTGTGGTCAATACCTCGTTGCCTGATCTTGGAGTCTCATTCCCCATGAGCCTCTGAAGGTGTTCCTGTGTTTCCTCGTGTATTCAGCTCCTGCTGATTCCTGTTTATTCCATTGTGGTTTCCAGACCACTTCAACTCTCCTGTGTTCATCGTGTCTGCAACCAGCTGATTCCTATCCGCTGCCTCCGTTGCTTCTACAGAGTTCCTGCTCACTTCAACTCTCCTGTGTTCATCGTGTCTGCAACCAGCTGATTCCTATCCGCTGCCTCCGTTGCTTCTACAGAGTTCCTGCTCACTTCAACTCTCCTGTGTTCATCGTGTCTGCAACCAGCTGATTCCTATCCGCTGCCTCCGTTGCTTCTACAGAGTTCCTGCTCACTTCAACTCTCCTGTGTTCATCGTGTCTGCACCAGCTGATTCCTATCCGCTGCCTCCGTTGCTTCTACAGAGTTCCTGCTCACTTCAACTCTCCTGTGTTCATCGGGTCAGCGCTCTGCTGCTTCCATCTATACGACTGGATATCAGACCGCCTCAACTCTCCCGTGTTCTTCATGTTTCCAGTTCCACTTACTACTGCTTCCTGAGTATTGCCTCGTTCATGCTGGTTTACCTACCGTGCGCTGCACCAACCTGATTACCGCTTCCACCTTCCAGTGGTCTCTCCTCCTAACGGCCTTCAGCCGTTCAGGTATCCCTGCACGTCTCTCTGACAGCCTGCTCTCCTGAACCGCGGTATGCATACTTCTCATTGACTTTGCTTGTGTATTGCATATCTAGCTGGACTGAGTTGTGTTCTCCTCCGGAGTCTCCTATCCACTGAGACTATTGCTACCATTGACTTTGTTTCCTATTGCCTGGATAGTTATTGTGACTTTGTATATTTAAGCAGTGCTGCTCAGTTATCATTGTATTGTGGATATCATCGTGGGATCAAGTTCTGTGTGCCCCGTGTATACTCTGCATTGCATTCATCTCCTCGTGCCCCTCCTCACTTATATATTGCAGTGGTACAACTTGCTGATGCAGACCACTGACTCCTGTTCCCTGTGACACCAGTTTCAAGTATCCTCTCACATAAGCAGTGGTACAACTTGCTAACGCAGACCACTGACTTCCCTGTTACCTACCTTCACCTGGATTCCATTCCTTCACCTAGACAGCGGTACAACTTGCTATACACAGACCGCTGACTCTCACCAACTCCTCGCTACTACTGGACATTCCTCCTCACTATAGCAGTGGTACAACTTGCTATACGCAGACCACTGACTATCCTCACGTTTCCTTGTCCATCTAGTTCCTCGTGTACAGTCATCTACTCATTACCAGTGCTGCTAGTCATAGACTTTCCTCGAGCATTCTCTCACCATCTGCTGTTTCTCCTGTTCCGTTGTCACCCTGCTACCAGAGTACCATATTACCAACTATATTACTCTGGTAAGTCCATCATCTGGTGATATCCTGGGCAAAGACTCCTAGTGCCCGTGACAATTCCTTAGGATGAACCAGCCAATGATTGACAACCCCTTGGACATTCCTGAGCTTGTAGTAACGGTCAGTTCTCCAGAGGCTCTACTTCAGTTGTACCTCCCGTGAGCTCTATCTACCTATTCTACGCTCTTTCTCTTGTCTTTCACTGGGAACTTCCCTAGAAGGCTGCGACCTGAAAGTGGAAGCCGCAAAGTCCATATTCCCTTTCGGGAATCACTGGCGAACACCTTTCGCTTGTTAGACTCCGCGCCCCTAGCTGAAGTCACGACAATCCCAGCAGAACTACCAGGATCCAGTTGTCCCTCATTGGTATTGTGACATTAATACTTTGTATCCAACAACCTAGTCCCACTGGGAACATAAATACATAACATAAGTAGCGTAGTTTGGCAGGGTGAAAAGGGGTTATTCTGTGCAAGGAAATATGTGGAATGTATATGTATAAAAACAAATAACTTATCAGTAGGAGGACCGGAGACAAAGTGATGCGTACACAGTTCCAGACCCTGGCCATGTATGCATGAGGTGTGTAAATGTGTTTCACTGGTGAGATTGGCTGACCTGTGTGGAGCTGCATTTCATATTGATCAGAGTGTGTATGATACGCATGAAATAAAAACATCAGCAAATATATTCTCTATTTGTGTACAAGCAATGACATTATTGAGTGATTACAGCCTTTTGGGAGCCGCTGACACTAAATACTACCCAGGTGAGATCTGCTCTGATTGGATTGGATTCAAAGTTTTGGGATGTCTCTTGGCTTTCTTTTCACTGTAGACTCTTTGTTCAAGGAAACATGAAGTACAGTAATACCGATGATTGTTGCTCCCCACGGGAGGAGTATATGGGGAAGGTGGAGACCATGGACCATTTCATTCTCAGGTGTCCTTTTGAATGTAGAATTTTATAAGAGTGTTGCTAGTGCTCTGGGTATTCCGTGCCTTTTGGAGTTTAGTTACCCTGAGTTTTTTTTTTTTTTTTTTTTTGCTCAATATGCTCAGGGAGGGGTTTTGAGCCAAGCTCCAATTTTCTAGTTAGCATATTGGTTAGGTACTAACCATGGAGCGCATTGTGCCAGGTTTCTATCAGACAGAAAAAGCCTTCATCTGCAAATAGCTGGTGGGTGATATTCCCCATAAGGTTTGGAAGAGAAGGGGTATGGAGAGGCTCTGGATGGAGGCGTCAGTTGGGCCAGGATCTGGCACCAACTGAGATACTATTAGTGGTGCCCAAGATCAGGGGCCTCTTTATCTTCATCTATTGACTTTTCTGTTTTATGTTTAACATATGGAAATCTATGTGGTCACTTCTAATTATGAGGCATTGATTTTGCTGGTTTGCAATATGTACAATCCATTGTTTAGTTTATATAACAAATGTAAAAACTTATTCCGGTATTGAAAATGACTGCTCAGACGAGGTACCAACGCTGGGGATCTGCACCCCAAAAAATATATATATAAACACCCAAGGTAAGCGATGGAATACCAGATCTGCCACCAAGTACTCATGCACGGTATATACAATAAAAAGGTGTATTATTTATTAAAACATTCTAAAATCCACATTGTAATGGTAAAAACAATATGACCACATGTTGGAGATATCAGTGCCAATTAGAACATATAGCAAAGTAGGTGCACCTACACGATGTTCAAAAATCTTCAAAAATGTTGGTATATAACCAGTCCAGCAACTTCTGCAACCACTGCTCTTATTAATATATGGCGCTCAATAATATATGTTGCATGGAGACAAAGTCCCTAATGATCGGGGAGCCGCAGTGTGGAGCTATAAACATTGTGTTGTAGGAGGGTATCTTGCATGGATGGTAACAGGATTCCAAATAGTGTAATCAAAGGTATATCAAAGTCTCTTACCAGATCCCTGGCGTCATAACACAAGACCATATATTATTGAACGCCATATATTAATAAGAGCAGTGGTTGCAGAAGTTGCTGGACTGGTTATATACCAACATTTTTGAAGATTTTTGAACATCGTGTAGGTGCACCTACTTTGCTATATGTTCTAATTGGCACTGATATCTCCAACATGTGGTCATATTGTGTTTACCATTACAATGTGGATTTTAGAATGTTTTAATAAATAATATACCTTTTTTATTGCATATACCGTGCATGAGATTTGCTGTTTGGAGGTTTCTGGGTTACCTCTTTGGTAAGTTGGCTCTCAATTTAAAAACACATATGTATGGCCCAAATATATGGGACTCTCATTGTTTAGTGTAGGACCATCCTATTAGCAAAAGCGCCTTGGCGTGGCGGATGGCTTAAACATACATTTGCAAATGTGTGCAACAAAGACTTTTGCATTTTTATCTACAGTAGAAATGGCAGATCTGTTGCTGGCTATAGCAGTGTGCTGGGGGAAAAAATGTTGTGTGTATGTTCCTTGCAGGATAACCCCACCCTTTCAAGCACCTGTTATGGCCTATAAATTGATTTGAGCAGCTTCCACTTTTGTATTGGACTGGTTATATACCAACATTTTTGAAGATTTTTGAACATCGTGTAGGTGCACCTACTTTGCTATATGTTCTAATTGGCACTGATATCTCCAACATGTGGTCATATTGTGTTTACCATTACAATGTGGGTTTTAAAATAATTTAATAAATAATATACCTTTTTATTGTATATACCGTGCATGAGTACTTTGTGGCAGACCTGGTATTCCATCGCTTACCTTGGGTGTTTAGTTTATACACCCTCATAAGTGTTTTGATATTTTTATTTGGGTGAAGAAGCACCAATGTTTTAGGTTGGATTATGGATAATAATAT
Organism: Mixophyes fleayi; assembly: GCF_038048845.1. Classification (NCBI taxonomy): domain Eukaryota; kingdom Metazoa; phylum Chordata; class Amphibia; order Anura; family Limnodynastidae; genus Mixophyes; species Mixophyes fleayi. The sequence continues at coordinate 55,067,196 of NC_134405.1, read as the reverse complement.
GGTCATTACTAATTTATGTGTGATTTGCATTTGTAGCAAATAATTAAATACATTTCCACGGAGGAAAAATTATGTCGGAGGTTGTGATTCAGTGAAGTTCCAGATTACAGAGAAAGCAGCGGTTCTCAGCAGTAAGCCTGGGAGGATCGAGCTCCCCACATCCCCATATGGTATCATGTACAGGTTAGCTTTACACTGAGGCAAGAATCTCCCATAACTATATACAATTTATATAGATTAGCAGGCACAATGAAGAGGCTAATATACATTTAACAAGCAATATGGCACATGGTATGAAACAATACTGAACGCAACCAAATTTGGCAGTGGTTGGTCCCAACGTCACCCGGGTTTGGCGGTAACGCAAGGAATACAGATCTTTTTTGCAAGGTCCAATGACTGTAAGGACATTTTAGACTGTGGTCTCTTTCCAGGTGAGGGTCAATCCAGACAGTCCATCTGGAGTTGTAACCCTTAGCCAGCTTGTAATAAATAGAGAACCACAATATGTGCCTTGCATCACTCCTTTTAGCTCCTCTTGTGGTTCTCATGGACCAGGAGGCTGGGGTACCGATAGAGACATATTATCCCAGCATCAGGATTGAGAGCACTATCTAGCGGAGAGTACCAGTAAGTGAGTTTTAACATCACGTGCCCCAGGTCTCCATACTGTTTTGGCTCCCTGGAGTCTGTAGTAGGGAGTGATTAAACAATGGAGACACCAATTGGCACACAATTTAATATAATCCTAGAAAATGTCTATAATTCCAAAATAATCACAAAATTAACCAGTTATTTTTTTGTTTTTTCTTTCCAGAAGTGCTAGCAACAACCCAGTATTTCTGGCTCCTGCAATCTGACCGCTAGTGCCCAAAAACCTGCAGTTCATACTATTAGCGGTCAGTCACTGTACCCATGTAAGGTGCTACAAAACAGGACTTATTACAATAGTATGTGACCATGCTGTTTTAGTACTGAAGATATAACACTGTGATGCTGTAACCCCTTTGTACACCATATGGCAACATTTATGGTACTTTAATCTCTTCATTATGATGGCAACACAGGATGTCAAGTTGACTAAACCATTATTTTATAATGTGCCCAGCGCCCTGGTCTTGCCGCACCAACCTCTCTCCGTGGTAATGATGACAACTTAGTTCCTAGACAAGAGTGTCATAAACTTGTTTGGATTGGGAGCAGATACAATCTGCCTGTGCTAACCACCCGGGTGTACAAGAGTCCTGATCCTCTTTATGTCGTTCAATATGTACCCTGTTCTGTACAGAGTGTGACAAAGAGCATCGTCTTTATGACAAGGGCCAGGTGGGGAGAGAAGAGCCCCGATGGGCCATTTTAGCCTTGTAGAAACGGGGAGATGTGTCACATGCCGGGCAGATCCGACGGGGTATGGGGGAGCTTCCAGCGGGGATTCCTGGCTTCCTTAGTAACAACTAGTCCAGCAATGACCATAAAGGGTTAGGAGAGACCTTGGAGGACGGTTGTGGTGCAGAGAACCAGCTCGCTCGTCTTCTCATTTCGTATAAAAGTCTCTTTTCCTCGGTCACAGAAACACAACGTACGAGGAAAGCTCCCCTTACACTCAGACAGGGAAGGGTTTACGTGACTGCGTATCCGCCAATAGAAACACAGAGCGGACTGTGCACACCAGCCAATCACAGCGCAGCCGGCAGTGTATATAAGAGACTTCTGCAGCCCTCTATGGATAGTTCTTTTCTATTTGTGTACTTGTAGTGAAGATGGCAGAAACCGCACCAGTCGCCGCTGAGTCTGTTCCTCTATCAGAGGGCGCCGGCAAGAAGAAGAGACAGCCGAAGAAAGCCGCAGGAGGAGCCAAGAAGAGCCCCAAACCCTCTGGTCCTAAAGTGTCCGAGCTGATCCTGAAAGCCGTGTCCGCCTCCAAAGAGCGCAGCGGGGTTTCTTATACCGCCCTGAAGAAGGCTCTGGCTGCCGGAGGTTACGATGTGGAGAAGAATAACACCCGCGTCAAACTGGCTGTGAAAGGTTTGGTGAGCCAGGAAACCCTCATCCAGGTGAAAGGCAGCGGCGCTTCCGGCTCCTTCAAGCTGAATAAGAAGCAGCTGGAGAGCAAAGGGATGGCGGCCAAGAAGTCTGTGCAGCCCAAGAAGCCGGCGGCAAAGAAAGTGGCCAAATCCCCTAAGAAGCCCAAGAAAGCTCCGAGTGCGGCCAAGAGCCCGAAGAAGGTGAAGAAGCCAACGGCGGCTGCCGCAAAAAGCCCGAAGAAGGCAGCCAAGAGCCCGGCCAAGAAGGCGGCTAAGCCCAAAGCTGCCAAGAAAGCAGCTAAGCCCAAAGCTACCAAGAGCCCGGCTAAGAAAGCGGCTAAACCTAAAGCTACCAAGAGCCCGGCTAAAAAGGCGGCTAAGCCCAAAGCTACCAAGAGTCCGGCTAAGAAAGCTGCGGCAAAGAAGTGATGGAAGAGCCGCAGCCTGATCTTTCTTGACTCCCCCCAAAGGCTCTTTTCAGAGCCACCCACCCTCTCACGATAGAGCTGTATGCACATGGACTGATGTGAGTGAGTTCTCTGTACAGCGCTGCGGAATTAGTGGCGCTTTATAAATAAATGATGATGATGGTATGGTCTAGAAGGGGGACACACGGGGTATATATATTGGCCTCGAGTCCTTGCACTCAACCCCATTAGCTGCCATGAACTTGGGTATTGCTGGGTGGGTTGTGAACATCCAGGGTGACTTCATAGAGCCTGCAAACTCGCATGTGCCGATTTCTACACCACACTGATGGGTCTGTTGAGCACACAGGAAGGCACCGTGTCTCTTGCACCAACTGACAGTCATTCGTTCTGATTTGCAAAAGCTGACATTATGTAGATCAACGTACCTGAATTGTTGACATTAAAAGTCGGAATAAACCATTCAACAAGTAAATTGAATCCTAGGCTCCACCACATTTAAAATATAGTGTTATGCACGTTCTGGATCGAGGAAACCCTTCCAGGAAACATCACATTGTGACTAGAATCGAACATAAGTATACTTCTATGCACAAGTGATGTACTTTAAACAAAATAATTAGGAAAACAAACCATAAATGAGGAGCCAGACAATAAAGTGCTAATTTGCGTAGACACAACACAAATCACAATAATTACAGTATTATCAGTTTCCTCGCTTTGGACTCTACACAAATTTCTGTTTCTAGAGCCGCCCATTTCAACTTTATTTATTATTTATTTAGGAAACGCACGCAAATGTGGAATCACGCACTATTGGACAGACGTAGTATAAGCATAACTGCACCCTTCGCTTACTGACTGGTCTGTGCAGCATTGGTTAGTTTGTAAGCTGACCAATCACGGAGGAAGCTGTTTGTCCCTTCCCAGTACATAAAAGGAGGACGGAAACATTTGTTAGATTATACAGTGTGAGTATATTAGGCTGAACTGAACATGTCTGGAAGAGGGAAACAAGGCGGTAAGACCCGGGCTAAGGCCAAGACTCGCTCATCTCGGGCCGGTCTGCAGTTTCCTGTCGGCCGCGTAATGATTGTAAAGCAGTAAATATGTTCTTGTAAGCTGTCTAAATTTAAAGGCTTTAAGACCTTACTAAATTAATTGCGCAGAAGATGGCATACTAATACATTAATAGGTTAAGATAACTTATATTCTTGCACATGAAAGACTTTATTGAAGAATTAAAGAAAAAATAAACACAAATTCTTGGCGGGCTTTTTGACATCTGAAACGAGAAATCGTGAACCAATCAGTAAGAGTCTTAAACCATCCAATCATAGCGCACCACTGTGTATATATAGATGTGTTTTAACAGTTTCGTCTTTAATTCATTACACGCTTGTAATAGTACAATGGCCAGGACTAAGCAAACAGCCCGTAAATCCACCGGAGGGAAAGCTCCCCGCAAGCAGCTGGCAACTAAAGCCGCCCGGAAGAGCGCCCCAGCTACCGGCGGCGTGAAGAAGCCGCATCGTTACCGTCCCGGGACTGTTGCTCTCCGAGAGATCCGCCGCTACCAGAAATCCACTGAGCTGTTGATCCGCAAGCTGCCCTTCCAGCGTCTGGTGCGGGAGATCGCCCAGGACTTCAAGACCGACCTGCGCTTCCAGAGCTCGGCAGTCATGGCCCTGCAAGAGGCCAGCGAGGCTTACCTGGTGGGGCTCTTCGAGGACACCAACCTCTGCGCCATCCACGCCAAGAGGGTGACCATCATGCCCAAGGACATCCAGCTGGCCCGCAGAATCCGCGGGGAGAGGGCATAAGATGATCAGTACATCTATATACATAACACAAAGGCTCTTTTCAGAGCCACCAAATCTTTCTAAACGAGCTCTGGCACAACCTATATATTAACCATTTATTTGTAAGTTTAAGCGACTGTAACACATGCTCTCTCATTTACATTCCATAAAAGCTGCAACACATGGCATCTATACGTAGTGACAAACATGGATTGCTGCCATCTTCTCCCTGACTGTTTATAGGCTATAACCAGAACAAAGAACACTCCCGTCAAGTTGTCAGTATTCACCATTAAATATATTTCTTAAATGATGTGGGGAGGGAACCTTTTCTAGGGAAGGTAAAGCTACGTGTATACTGGTCAGAGTCCATAACGTTCTCCCGACAAAGGGAACACACACTAACTGCAAACATTTTGCATGAAATATTAAGATCTGAAAAGTATCTAATGAAAACCGCATTGTAATCAGCTCTTATAGGAAAACGTGGGTGGCTCTGAGAAGAGCCTTTGTGTTATAGGGGCGTCGGTTTTGTAGGGGTAACATGCAGATCAAATCACTTGCTCTTGGCCGGCTTGTGGCTCTCGGTCTTCTTGGGCAGCAGCACGGCCTGGATGTTGGGCAGGACACCTCCCTGGGCGATGGTCACCCCACCGAGCAGCTTATTGAGCTCCTCATCGTTGCGCACGGCGAGCTGCAGGTGGCGGGGGATGATACGGGTCTTCTTGTTATCACGGGCGGCGTTCCCGGCCAGCTCCAGAATCTCAGCCGTCAGGTACTCGAGTACTGCGGCCATATACACCGGGGCTCCGGCTCCCACACGCTGCGCATAGTTTCCCTTCCTCAGTAGACGGTGAACGCGACCGACAGGAAACTGCAGACCGGCCCGAGATGAGCGAGTCTTGGCCTTAGCCCGGGTCTTACCGCCTTGTTTCCCTCTTCCAGACATGTTCAGTTCAGCCTAATATACTCACGCTGTATAATCTAACAAATGTTTCCGTCCTCCATTTATATACTGGGAAGGGACAAACAGCTTCCTCCGTGATTGGTCAGTTTACAAACTAACCAATGCTGCACAGACCAGTCAGTAAGCGAAGGGTGCAGTTATGCTTATACTACGTCTGTCCAATAGTGCGTGATTCCACATTTGCGTGCGTTTCCTATAAATAAAGTTGAAATGGGCGGCTCTAGAAACAGAAATTTGTGTAGAGTCCAAAGCGAGGAAACTGATAATACTGTAATTATTGTGATTTGTGTTGTGTCTACGCAAATTAGCACTTTATTGTCTGGCTCTTCATTTATGGTTTGTTTTCCTAATTATTTTGTTTAAAGTACATCACTTGTGCATAGAAGTATACTTATGTTCGATTCTAGTCACAATGTGATGTCTCCTGGAAGGGTTTCCTCGATCCAGAACGTGCATAACACTATATTTTAAATGTAGTGGAGCCTAGGATTCAATTTACAAAGTAACTTGATGAATGGTTTATTCCGACTTTTAATGTTAACAATTCAGGTACGTTGATCTACATAATGTACAGAAAGAAACGAAGGTTGAGAGTGTTACTGGCATTTTGCTAAGCATCTCCTATAGCAGCCTGTAAAGCACGTATTTGTCACCAGATCGGTCATGTTGCAGACTGCAGTGTAACAATCAGCTTTTGCAAATCAGAACGAATGACTGTCAGTTGGTGCAAGAGACACGGTGCCTTCCTGTGTGCTCAACAGACCCATCTGTGTGGTGTAGAAATCGGCACATGCGAGTTTGCAGGCTCTATGAAGTCACCCTGGATGTTCACAACCCACCCAGCAATACCCAAGTTCATGGCAGCTAATGGGGTTGAGTGCAAGGACTCGAGGCCAATATATATACCCCGTGTGTCCCCCTTCTAGACCATACCATGTGCATACAGCTCTATCGTGAGAGGGTGGGTGGCTCTGAAAAGAGCCTTTGGGGGGAGTCAAGAAAGATCAGGCTGCGGCTCTTCCATCACTTCTTTGCCGCAGCTTTCTTAGCCGGACTCTTGGTAGCTTTGGGCTTAGCCGCCTTTTTAGCCGGGCTCTTGGCAGCTTTAGGTTTAGCCGCTTTCTTAGCCGTGCTCTTGGTAGCTTTGGGCTTAGCTGCAGCTTTGGGCTTAGCCGCCTTCTTGGCCGGGCTCTTGGCTGCCTTCTTCGGGCTTTTTGCGGCAGACGCCGTTGGCTTCTTCACCTTCTTCGGGCTCTTGGCTGCACTCGGAGATTTCTTGGGCTTCTTAGGGGATTTGGCCACTTTCTTTGCCGCCGGCTTCTTGGGCTGCACAGACTTCTTGGCCGCCTTCCCTTTGCTCTCCAGCTGCTTCTTATTCAGCTTGAAGGAGCCGGAAGCGCCGCTGCCTTTCACCTGGATGAGGGTTTCTTTGCTCACCAAACCTTTCACAGCCAGTTTGACGCGGGTGTTATTCTTCTCCACATCGTAACCTCCGGCAGCCAGAGCCTTCTTCAAGGCGGCAAGAGAAACCCCGCTGCGCTCTTTAGAGGCGGACACGGCTTTCAGGATCAGCTCGGACACTTTAGGACCAGAGGGTTTGGGGCTCTTCTTGGTTCCTCCTGCGGCTTTCTTCGGCTGTCTCTTCTTCTTGCCGGCGCCCTCTGATAGAGGAACAGACTCAGCGGCGACTGGTGCGGTTTCTGCCATCTTCACTACAAGTACACAAATAGAAAAGAACTATCCATAGAGGGCGGCAGAAGTCTCTTATATACACTGCCGGCTGCGCTGTGATTGGCTGGTGTGCACAGTCCGTCCTGTGTTTCTATTGGCGGATACGCAGACACGTAAACCCTTCCCTGTCTGAGTGTAAGGGGAGCTTTCCTCGTACGTTGTGTTTCTGTGACCGAGGAAAAGAGACTTTTATACGAAATGAGAAGACGAGCGAGCTGGTTCTCTGCACCACAACCGTCCTCCAAGGCCTCTCCTAACCCTTTATGGTCATTGCTGGACTAGTTGTTAATAAGGAAGCCAGGAATCCCCGCTGGCAGCTCACCCATACCCCGTCGGATCTGCCCGGCATGTGACACATCTCCCCGTTTCTACAAGGCTAAAATGGCCCATCCGGGCTCTTCTCTCTCCACCTGGCACTTGTCATAAAGAAGATGCTCTTTGTCACACTGTGTACAGAGCAGGGGACATATTGAACTACATAAAGATGATCAGGACTCTTGTACACCCGGATGGTTAGCACAGGCAGGTTGTCTCTGCTCCCAATCCAAACAAGTTGATGGCACTCTTGTCTAGGAATTAAATTGCCATAGTTATTGTGAAAAGAGGCTGGTGTGGAAAGAGCAGAGTGCTGGGCACATTGTTACATAATGACTGAGTCAACTTGATATCCTCTCTTGTCAGCACTTGCAGTTTTATGTCTTTGATAAGTGCAGGCTATAAATTACTGTCAATAAATGTTGTCCCTCCTGGGGATCCTCTCTCATCAGTAATAAAGCAAATATTAAAGTACCATAAATTTTACCATGTGGTGTACAAGGGGTTGTAGTATGAAAGTGTTATTTCTTCAGTTCTAAAGCAGCATGGTCACACACTATTGTATTTAGCTGCAGATATGGAGAATGGGCAGCAGTTCCGCGGCCATTTGTAAGAAGTTGGCTGGTCCAGGGGAAGGGAGCCAGTCACCTTCCTTGCTTAAAAAAAAAGCGTCAGGCAGCCTCATTAGGTCACAGGCCTACAGGGAATTTTCCCGGTGAGGCCTATGACCAATCCGCCCCTGGGCACAGTACAATGTGACTGCAGATTTTGAAGAACACTGCTAGCCCTATTATTTCTATTTCAGAAATGACAATCAGCAATGGAGCAATGCCACATAGACTGTAGACTGGCAACAACACTGGGACCTCTCCTCTGTCTGTGTGAGCTATAATAACATACCCACATGTTCATCAGTGCCATTCACTTCCTGAAGCAGTTCTCATCAGAGTCATTATACAGTACTATAGATATCCCACTGCCACATAAACAGCGACTGTACCTGATGTCACCACGCTTCTGGTGAGCACACAAAGGGGCCTATTTATGAAAGGTTTCCCCCCTTGTAAAAGATTAAACACTAATTTGCTATTTATGATAGCAGCATCGCAGCAGATATCATAGATATCTGCTGCTTTGCATCTCCTATCATTTTACTGAGCACTCCCCATAACAATGTATGGGGAGTGCTCAGTAACGCTATTTAACACTGAATGTAATTAACTTTTCAAACATGATAATGTACGCCAGCTGAAGTTTCAGTGCTGTCAGCTCTGCTCCGAAGAGCAGAGCTGGACAGCGCATGTGTGGAGGGATCACATGATCCCTCCCTTTCACTCACCGCTCACTCTCTGCAACTATAGTTGCAGATCGAGGGCAGAGATGTCTGTGCGCATGCCCGGGGGTTTCACGAAGATTGAGTGGTAAGTATGATTTCCACTTCACAGGAACAGCAGTTTTTCGGAACTGCTGTTCCTGTGTTGCTTTTTAAATAAATATGAGAAATAGTTCAATACTTATCAATGCGATAAGGATTAAAAACTATTTTTCATATTCTGCGAGTTTTGATAAATGTGCCCCAAAGTCTTTAGGGCTGGAGTAAACTTTTCTCCTGACTCTTGAAATCCTCGGAGCGGTTCATACAATTATTCAAGCAGCCCCAGCCAGAACCGTAATCCTGACCAGTTTGTAGGACACCAGAGCTGTTGGCGCTGGTCCCTCTGTTGAGTCCCCTCATTCTCCAACACTGTCACACACCCACTGGGAGGAGCGGGTGATACCATGACCAATGAACCAAAGAAAAGATATCTGAGGAGGGAAGGGTTTAGCAGCAATATCATTTCTGGAAGCAGAAGAACCCCGCCCCACCCCATGTATGGCCCCCACATGTCTGACTAATGGATGCAGGGATGCCAATAGAAATTGTGGGGCCCAGTACAATGGAAACAGGAAGGGTCATCCCCCACAGCTGGCATATAATAGGAGGTTTGAGGCACCAGAACAGAGCGAGGATCCCAAGTACTATGCATCCTACAGGCTGGTTTAAAAAATACCTAGATGATTGTGCAGTAAATTAATGCACAAACTTAAATCATAATCACAGAGTTTTATTAAATAGTGATCAGCCAAGCTTAAAGTGTTCCTATTGCTTACACAGAGTGAAGCCACTTTGTGGGCTCACAAGTAAACTGATATGCTGAACTCTGGCATCCATAAATAAATGTCTCGCCTGGAGATAGGTGACTATTACACTTCAACGGTTTATAGATAAATCTCAGTGCAGTGTGTGTCACAAAGGAGGTATCAGCACCTGCAAGTATTGGCACAACTACACAAGGAGGCGCGGAGTCTAACACGCCACCGGTTTTCACCAGGGACCCCCGCAAGGAGGCTTGGACTTCGCGGCGAACGACGTGCAGGTCGCGGCCCTCCCAGGTAGCTACTTGCGAGATGGCGGAGATATTCTTGGTTCTACAGGTTGGAGTCAGGAACCAGGCGGGCAGATAAGGTACAGAATCAGAAAGCGAAGAATAGTCAACAGGCCAAGGTCAAACCGGAGAATACAATGCTGGACAGAAGGGAGATCCAAGAGTGAGGTCAGAGAGAGCCAGGTTGGTAACAGGTATCAGACAGGATATATAAATATAACAGGTAACGCTGAAGGCTAGATAACTAGATGCTCTGGCACCCTAGTGGTGTCAAAACTGGCTATTTATAGGAAGTGGCCATCCCTCATTGGTGGGCAGTGGTTCGGCGGTCAGACGCGCTGACCGCCGACAGGAAGCTCAACAACGCGTCCCGTTGCTATGGCGACGGGCGAGCATGCGCACCACGCCGCCGGAAGAAGCGTCTCCATTGCTTAGCAACGGGGCGCTCAGAAGAAAGCAGAAGTCCATCCCTGCTTAGCGAGGAGGGGCAGTTTTGGGTTCTGATTTGTTTTGCCAAAACACCTGACGAAAGGTTTTGGTTCTGATTTAGGGTTTTGGGTTCTGATTTATTTTTAAAAAAGCATAAAAAGCACTAAAATCCAGTTTTTTTTGTTTTTTTTCACTCCTACGCTATTATTAACCTCTATAACATTCAATATCAATCATTTCCACTCATTTCCAGTCTATTCTGAACACCTCACACCTCACAATATTGTTTTTAGTCCAAAACGTTGCACCGAGGTAGCGTTCTTGACTGCATAGTGGAGTGGCAGCTTTCTGGACTGCGTAGTGGAGTGGCCCCAGTACCCAATTTGGTACCGGGGCCACAATACCTCCTCCAACTGGTCTCAATTCCACTGCACATATGGCTGCTCCTCCATCCGCTGCAGCATATAGAGGGTGGAGTTCTAGCGTGTCAATACCTCTTGTTTTCGATCATGACAGTGTATTTTAATTATTTTTGGATTTTGCCCAAACATGTAATTTAATATCTGATACGCAGCTATCTGGACTGCGTAGTGGAGTGGCCCCGGTACCCAATTTGGTACCGGGGCCACAATACCTCCTCTAACTGGTCTGAATTCCACTGCACAGATGTCTGCTCCTACCTCCTCCAACTGGTCTAAATTCCACTGCACAGATGGCGGACACCGGATGGACGTCTAACACCAACATAGCTGTTAAGGCCGCAGTTCCTCTTTTTTGGGACTGCACAAACAATTAACATAGTAATAGAAATGGCAGTTCCTCTGTTTTGGAACTATAAAAACAAAGAACATAGTAATAGAACTGGCAGTTCCTATTTTTTTGAACTACAGAAATAATGAACCTAGTAATAGAAATGGCAGGTCCTCTATTTTGGGACTGCAAGACTATATTGCTCTATAATAATTTTTATACTTTTTTAATTATTTTTTTATATATTTTTTTCTTTTTTCTTTTTCTTTTTTTTGGAGATTTTTTTTTAATTTGTTAAAAGATTTTTGGCTAATTAACAAATTGATATGGACTTATCAGAAACAAATACAGGACAAAAGCACCACTGGAATCAGCAGGATAGAGCACTGGAAAAGTACTACTGCACTCAGCAGGACAAAGCACCACTAGACTAAATAAATCAGCAGGACAGAGCACTGGACAAACTACTAATTCACTCAGCAGGACAAAGCACCACTTTAGTAAAGTTATCAGCAGGACAGAGCACATCAACCTCCCTCTTCACTAGAGATGGTCACTGACCCCCGTGTTTTGGTTTTGGATTCGGTTTTGGATCTGGATTACCGTTGTGTTTTGGTTTTGGTTTTGCAAAACCGCCATTGCGTGTTTTGGTTTTGTTTGGTTTTGTTTTGCTATTTTTTTGGAAAATCCATGTTTTTGGGCCTAAATTAACCCAATTTAGTGCTCCAACTGTTTTAGAGACAAGTATTCTAATTGTTGAGGTAATAAATCATCCAAAAAAACAGTTTAATTCTTCGTTGGTAGGCCTATTCTACACACAAAACAGATTGTCTTCCTCTCCATCTATGCATATTGGCAATGCAGCCATCGTCTTTGAATGTATATTACACCCTACACTTATAGTTAAATATGTAAAGAAATGGAAAAAGCCAGTTTGGTTTCTGTCTCTCAAAGCCCCCCTCCACTTGTATAAAATACTCAAAAATTCAGCCATTATAGACTGTACAATATTAATTGACATGGAGAAAGCCAGTTTGGTTTCTGTCTCTCTAGGCCCCCCTCCACTTGTATAAAATACTAAAAAATTCAGCCATTATAGACTGTACAATATTAATTGACATGGAGAAAGACAGTTTGGGATCACTCTGTCTCTCTAGGCCCCCCTCCACTTGTATAAAATACCAAAAAATTCAGCCATTATAGACTGTACAATATTAATTGACATGGAAAAAGCCAGTTTGGTTTCTGTCTCTCTAGGCCCCCCTCCACTTGTATAAAATACCCAAAAATTCAGCCATTATAGACTGTACAATATTATGAAAAATGGACAAAGCCAGTTTAGGGTCACTCTGTCTATGACACCCTACCCTTAAGGATAAATTGCCCTAACAGCAGCCTTTCAAGATGGTATGTGATATGGAAATGCCACAAGTCCCTTTCCTCTTTGGGGGTAGATTGCACCCTACACTTACATAGAAAGTTTTAAAAAGATGTTATCGGCATCATCTTCAGCTTAATCCTCATCAGTGTGTACGTCATCATCACAGACTATCAATTCATCGCCGCTTGAATCCGCCATTAGAGAACAGTCAGTGCTTGGATGTCTTGGATGGTGAAGGCCTTCCTCGTGGAAGATGTAGTTCATTTTTATAAACATCATTTTCTCCACATTTTTGGGAAGTAACCTTCTACGGCGATCACTGACTAAGTTCCCTGCTGTGCTGAACACTCGTTCAGAGTACACACTGGAGGGTGGGCAGCTTAGGTATTGCAAAGCAAGTTTGTACATGGGTTTCCAAATGGCCTGCTTTTCTTCCCAGTAAGGAAAGGGACTGTCTGACATTTCCATATCAACTACCTCTTGAAAGTAATCCTCCACCATCCTTTGCATGTTTATACTCATATTGGATGGAGTTATGGGCAAAGTGACACATTTTTTTGAAAAATCCTTCAAACCAGCCCAGATGTTAAATTGTTCTGGTCTGCCCCCTGTGTCTTCCCTGCTTCTTTTTTGGAAATTTAATTTTTTACGAGCAACAGCTTGAGAAAGTGAAGGAGGACACGTCGTCAAGCCGAGGCCCAGTTCAGCGGCCGACTTGCTGAGCAATAGCTCCTTGCAAAAGTTCACATCTCGCTCATTTACAAGTAAAGACTCAATGTAGGTTTTAAACCTTGGATCAAGCACAGTGGCCAAAACGTACTGATCCGAGTTCAAGATCTTAATAACTCGAGGATCATTGTGAAGCGAATTAAGTACTTGATCGACAAGGCCAACATACTTTGCTGAATTGCTTGCTTTCAGCTCCTCCTTCATTTTCTCAAGCTGCTTTTCCAATAGTCTAATTAAAGGAATGACTTGGCTCAAACTAGCAGAGTCTGCACTGACCTCACATGTCACAACTTCAAATGGTTTCAGCACCTTGCACAGCACTGAAAGGATTCCCCACTGTGCAAGAGTGAAATACATCCCCCCTCCTTTCCCAATGTCATGACTTGTGCAATATGCTTGGATGGCTTTGCGCTGTTCCTCCATCCTCTGAAGCATGTACAGGGTGGAATTCCACCGAGTTACCACCTCTTGCTTAAGTTGGTGGCAGGGCAAGTTAAACTGCTCTTGGAGCTGCTGTAATCTCCTACATGCTGTGGCTGAATGCCTGAAATGGCCTGAAATTTTACGGGCCACCGAAAGCATCTCCTGCACCTCACGGTTATTTCGTAGGAAGCTCTGCACCACCAAGTTGATGGTGTGAGCAAAACAGGGAATATGTTGGAAATCACCCAGCTGTAATGCTCGCACTATATTGTTGGCGTTATCTGAAATGACATACCCTGGGGAGAGTCCGAGTGGTATAAGCCATGCATCAATCACATCTCTCAGTTTGCGTAACAAATTGTCAGCCGTATGCCTGTTAGTAAAGCCGGTGATACAAAGAGTGGCCTGCCTGTGACAAATGTTACGTAGTGGTGTACATGCTGCTGCTGTTCCTGCTGGTGAAGGTGAATGACCAACCCAGTGGGCTGTCACAGTCATATAGTCTTTGGTTTGGCCACTTCCACTTGTCCACATATCTGTGGTTAAGTGAACAGTGGGCAGAATGGCATTTTTCAGCGCAATCTCTACATTTTTACACACTTTTTGGTATAGTTGTGGAATAGCTTTACGGGAGAAATGGTGTCGCGATGGAATTCTGTAACGCGGACACAAAACCTCAATTAACTGTAAAAAACCAGCTGCGTTTATTGTGGAGATTGGACGCAGATCTAACACTAACATTGCAGCCATGGCGTCTGTGATTCGCTTGGCGACTGGGTGACTGCTGTCATATTTGCTTCCCCTCGCAAATGATTGTTTCACAGTTAATTGCTGAAATGTAGGACTGCTCATTTTATTAACCTGCCTCTGGGATGACGATTCACCCCCAGCAGCAGCAACAGCAGCAGCAGGACTAACGCTTTCTTCAGAGGAATCAATAATAGTGCCGTAGTCATCCAGCCTTAAGTGGGATGCCGGGCTAACTCCGAGCGCTACTGAGGATATTGATGAGGATGGTGTGGTGGGTGTATTTTGTAGCCGTCGGTATGTCGGTGAGCGGAGGGTCTTAGCTGATGAGGGAGTGCTTGTATTCTTTTGGGAAGAACTTTCAGCTTTTCCCAACACTTTGCCATGAACTCTCGTTAAATGGCGTAACATAGACGAGGTTCCAAGATGGTTAAGGTCCCTTCCTCGACTGACTGTGGCTTCACATACACTACAAATGGCTATACAATTGTTGTCTGGATTTGGGTAGAAATAATTCCACACATAAGAAGTGGATTTTTTTGTTTTATGCCCAGGCATGACAATGGCCTTTTTCTTGTCACGTGCCAGAACTGCTGCCATTGGTGCAGGACTTACACAAACAACCTCATCCTCATCAACATCCTCATTAGCGCCCTCGTCGCCTACACAAATCTCCCCCTCATCCTCTTCTAATTCCAAAGTGGCATCCTCAATTTGGGTATCACCGGCTACACTCGGGCTATTAAGGCACACATCAGCAGAATGCTCACGATTAGACATCCCACTGTTGGATGGACTCTCCACAGGGATTGTTGTCATTTGTGAATCAGAGCAAATATTCTCCTGTAATGCCTCACTGTTATCTTGCAGCTCGGCTTTGACGCGTAACAGTAGTTGTGCACCAATTGTAGGCTGGGTAACTTTTTGGGATCTGCCACTAATAGCCAAAGGTGAAGGCCTCATTCTCTCTTTGCCACTGCGTGTGTAGAATGTCATGCTTGCAATTTTATTTTTATCGTCACTTAACTTTTGCTCAGTTACACTTCTTTTTCGCTTCAATACAGTAAATTTTTTTTTGGTTTTTGTTTTTTGCACTAATTTTTAAAACACTCTGTTGTTTGACATCGCCTTGGCCAGATGACGTACTGGGAACACTAACATCAGGACTGGTGACAGAACCTGGTTGCTCATTCAGATCATATATGGACTCCTTTGAATCCATTCTGAGCGCAAACCACTGGGGAGTGCTAAAAATTATTTAGTAGATACTGCTGACAGTTATGACTTTTGACAGCCAGAAATATTAATGCACAATTAGGGAGGACACCCCAAAAGCACTGAGGAGTGCTAAAAATTATTTAGTAGATACTGCTGACAGATATGACTTTTGACAGCCAGAAATATTAATGCACAATTAGGGAGGACACCCCAAAAGCACTGAGGAGTGCTAAAAATTATTTAGTAGATATTGGTGACAGATATGACTTTTGACAGCCAGAAATATTAATGCACAAATAGGGAGGACACCCCAAAAGCACTGAGGAGTGCTAAAAATTATTTAGTAGATACTGCTGACAGATATGACTTTTGACAGCCAGAAATATTAATGCACAATTAGGGAGGACACCCCAAAAGCACTGAGGAGTGCTAAAAATTATTTAGTAGATACTGCTGACAGATATGACTTTTGACAGCCAGAAATATTAATGCACAATTAGGGAGGACACCCCAAAAGCACTGAGGAGTGCTAAAAAATATTTAGTAGATACTGCTGACAGATATGACTTTTGACAGCCAGAAATATTAATGCACAATTAGGGAGGACACCCCAAAAGCACTGAGGAGTGCTAAAAATTATTTAGTAGATACTGGTGACAGATATGACTTTTGACAGCCAGAAATATTAATGCACAAATAGGGAGGACACCCCAAAAGCACTGAGGAGTGCTAAAAATTATTTAGTAGATACTGCTGACAGATATGACTTTTGACAGCCAGAAATATTAATGCACAATTAGGGAGGACACCCCAAAAGCACTGAGGAGTGCTAAAAATTATTTAGTAGATACTGCTGACAGATATGACTTTTGACAGCCAGAAATATTAATGCACAATTAGGGAGGACACCCCAAAAGCACTGAGGTGTGCTAAAAATTATTTAGTAGATACTGCTGACAGAAATGACTTTTGACAGCCAGAAATATTAATGCACAATTATGGGGGACACCCCAAAAGCGCTGGGGAGTGCCAAATATGAAGAAAAAATAATAAACCTCTATCCTCCTCTCTGCACTAGCGATTTTGGTTAGAGCAATTGCAAGAACAATATTGTATTCTCTGTCCCTGCTCTAATTAGCCTATGACTACACCCTGCTCTCTCCCTCTGTCAAATGACGATGGATTGCTGTGGAGGCGTGTATTTATAAAGTTGAAGTATCGCGAGAACCGAGCCCCGAGATCCGACGACGTCACAATGACGTTCGGCCTCGATTTGGATTCGGAACGGGCGGGAGAGTACCGAGCTGCTCAGCTCGGTACTCGGATACCCAAAGTTCGGGTGGGTTTGGTTCTCGGAGAACCGGACCCGCCCATCTCTACTCTTCACTAACCACAGGGAGAATGAAGATGGCGGCTGCGAGCGGAGCATTTATGAGATCCGAGTCTCGTGAGATCCGACGCGAGACTTGGATGTCATAGCCTCGGTTTGGCTTCATTTGGCGGCCGGAAGTTCCCGAACAGTGCTCCCGTCGGATCCGCACTGTTCGGGTGGGCTCGGATTAGCGAAATCCGAGCCCGCTCATCTCTAGTTCCTTTCAGTGGTTGGAGTGCAAATTTAAAAGTGGAGGTATGGAAAATGTAAGTGAATGGAGTATGATATTTTTTTTTAACACATGTCCCTCTGTACAATTCCATTTTTCATTACTACTTGTGTTTTGTGGTGGCTGCATCCAAAAATAGTACTGATAAGTCCTCCATAGTTTATCCCCTTATATGTTTTTCGGGGCATGGAAGGATATGGAGAACATTGTAATTGTGTTGCTGTGTTACTGTGTTGCTGTGTTACACAATGTCCAACATCACCTTTCTAAACAACATGCAGTAGTTATATAGAATATCAAAATAACCAGTCCTCTGATGAAACCGTCACGGATGACGGAGAAAAGCGTCAGGTGATCTCCGATACGTCACTTCCGGGAATTCCCACCAGCAGCAACACGTACGTGCATCAGCTGCTGAATCCACTCTGACTACTATCCGGACCATTCAATTGACCATTTTACAGACCAAGAAGCGATGGAAAACAGTGTCGTCTAATAAGCTAAGTCACAGCTATTATTCCTCATACTTTGGGCAATGCGTCCTTAAGATATGCAGACTTAGGACTGGCAATAGACAGAGATACTCTCCCATATCACATTGCTATCTATACATTGGCTGTATTTAGGTCTAATGAGGATCATTGATTGAAAGATAAAGATCACATATGACGGTCTGTTGTGGATATTATAGATTCAGGACATTTTATACCTTATGACTTATGGTATATATGCGCAAATACCATGGTATATTTATTTCCATCAACCTTAAATATCATATGATCATAGATCATCATTGATCTTTATAATTCATGCAATCTGGAATGCTATAGAGTTGGGATATATTTTTTTGATGCAATATTCATGTTATTATTATTATTATTATTATTATTTTTTATTTATAGGGCGCCACAAAGTATCCGTAGCGCCGTACAAGGACAAACAATGGCACAGTACAAGGTGAAACAGAACAGTACAAGTGACAGTAAGCACTATAACTCTGGGGGCTCAGGCACAGCATGAAAGAGAGGGAGGGAGGGAGGGGAAAAGTGAGTACAGGCAGGTAACTATGGCCCAAGAGGGTGGGCACGGATGACAGGTAAAGAGTCACTGAGGGGAGCGGAGAGAAGCGAGAGGAGACAGAGGGCAGAGGGACTGAGAGGAGGTGAGCTGAGTAGCTGGAGAGCGCAGTTAAAAGTGATGGAAACAGAAGGTAGGAGAGCCCTGCTCAAAGGAGCGAACAATCTAAAGGGAGGGGAAGACAGACAGACACATGGATGAGACGGGAGGAAGGGGCAGAAGGGAAGAAGGGATGAGAAAGAGAGGTAGCCGACCGGTGGGAGTTTAGGCATGAGACTGGAAGGCTTTAAGGAAAAGGTGGGTTTTTAATGTTCAATTGAAGGAGGACAGATTAGGGGAAGTTCTGATGGAGCGGGGGAGCTTGTTCCAATGGAGGGGAGCGGCGCGGGAGAAGTCTTGGATACGTGCGTGAGTGGAGGTAATCAGAGGGGAAGAGAGGCGACGATCGTTGGACGATCGCAGTGAGCGGGAGGGAGTGTGAATAGAGATAAGGTTAGAGATGTAGGGAGCAGTGGAGTTGGCGAGGGCCTTGTAAGTCAGAGTGAGCAGCTTGAAAAGGATTCTGTAGGGGAAGGGGAGCCAGTGAAGGGCTTGGTAGAGTGGGGATACAGAGGTGGAACGGCGAGAGAGGAAAATAAGCCTAGCAGCGGCGTTAAGTACAGATCTAAGGGGAGCGAGATGAGAGAGGGGGAGGCCGATAAGGAGAAGGTTGCAGTAGTCCAAGCGGGGGATAATCAGAGAGTGGACGAAAGATTTGGTGGCATCCTGGGAGAGGAAGGGCCGAATGCGGGCAATGTTGCGAAGCTGGAAACGGCAGGATTTGGCGAGAGAGTGAATGTGAGGGGCAAAGGAGAGAGAGGAGTCGAGGATGACACCTAGGCAGCGGAGTTGGGGAACAGGGGAGATAGATGAGTTGTCAACAGTGATGGAGAGGTCAGAGGGGAAGGAGGTACGAGAGGGAGGAAAGACAATGAGTTCAGTTTTAGCAAGATTGAGTTTAAGAAATCTAGAGGACATCCAGGAGGAGATGGCAGAGAGGCATGTGGATACCCTGGAAAGAAGGGAGGGAGAGAGATCAGGAGAGGAAAGGTAGAGTTGAGTGTCATCAGCATAAAGGTGGTATTCGAGGCCGAAGGAGCTGATGAGTGCACCCAGAGAAGAGGTGTATAGTGAGAATAGTAAGGGTCCAAGGACAGAGCCCTGTGGGACCCCGACTGGAAGGGAGGAAGAAGGGGAGAGAGAATCAGAGGTGGAAACAGAGAAGGAACGGTCGGCAAGGTAAGAGGTGAACCAGGAGAGGACGGTACTGGAGAGGCCAATGGACTGAAGGGTGTGAAGCAGGAGCATGTGTTTTATTTGTGTTCTATTATACATACTATTGATATGTTTTTTATTAAATTGCTAATTTTATCAGCGCTTCCCTTTTCATCATTTATATCCCATGTGGAAGGAGGCATTTCAACAACTGCACTTATAGCAATTAGCAAACATTAAATCATGAAACATGCAAAAGTGTTGTAACAGTACACATGGCAGTGTATTAGATTACTAGGGAAAGTGCCACCTGCACCTTTCCTGATAAGACAGGGTGGGGATGGCGGGGATGGACATAGTGAACATTTTTGCCTATCAAAATGGCCACTGAGCTCCATTTTGTGGTTTTCATACTTTCTGTTTGTATTATAAAATGCTTATCTGAACAAAGGCCGGGCTGAGATATCTCCACATATTATGCCAGGGCGGTGTCTCAGATGCTTTCTGCACATGTAGGGGTAAGTGTACCAAGGGCCAAATTTTTCAGCGATTTAAAATCGTTGCAAATCGCTGGAGATTACTGGCGATTTGAGTCCCTAAGTCGCTATATGTATTAAGTAGCGATTTTTAGTCTGAACTGTAAAATCGTTGTTCATTACTCGTGTTTTGCATCACATTAAACTCGGCCATGTTCAGCTGAAAATCGCCATTTACAATCCAATAATCATTTGAGATTGGATGAATGTTTTACATTGAAAAGTCACGCGATTTAGCCATCTCGAAAATGTGATTGTTCAATAAAAAAATGTGCTGGGTCCTATTCTAAGCACTTTTAACCCTATTGCTGCCGGCCTGCTGCTGGTTGTGCAAAGATCAGGTAAAAATTTGCGTGGGATCCCTCCGATATTCACGCAACCAGCACTAGGCAAACCAGTCGGGGTGGTTGCACTATAGCAGGGGGACACCCGCCAGGGGTTCCCCTGCCATAATGACAAACCAACCCTGGGTTGTTCAGTGCTGGGTTGGATGCCCTAGGGAGTGGGATCCGTAAAAAAACAGTGGGCCTTCCCTCTAGGAATAATCAGCCCAATGCATAAAACATGAAGCCTCTTCCTAGACCCCTGGGCAGTGGGTGTTTGGTGATAACGGCAATGAAAGTGAAAAAAAAAAAATGCCATTTTTGTTTGTGGAACTACAAGCCCCAGCCAGGCTGTGCTGCCCTAAACAGTCTAGTCATGCTGGTGCTTATAGAACTAAAAACATCGGCATCCCCATGGCAGCCAGGTCATTCTGGCACTTGGAGAACCACAAGTGCCAACATGGTCTGACACCCATGCCTTGCTGTGACCTGTAGTTCCTCCACAAAAATGTTTAAAAAGCCACAACACCCTCATTAAAACCACTGCATTTTAATAAAAAAATAAAACCCCAATAAAAACACAAAACACTCTCTTTAATACCACATCTATTTATAAAAAAATAAATAAACCCCATATACTCACCAATATGTCTTCTTATTTTGTCAGCAGCTTTTAATCCAAAATTGCCTGTAAACCATGTCCATATAAATATGTATTCCAAAATAAGGTCCATGAAGATGTCCAGAAAATATTTGTATATCCAAAAGTCCATGCTTGAAAATTTCTTGTGTTCTTCGGGTCACATAGACCCCCATGTCTGTGATTCCACATGTAAAAGCTTGTACACAATCTTCTGATCTTCGTGTCAGAAGGATCCCCCATTTGTAAATCCAAACCAAAACATGCTTGTAAAAAAAACAAACCCAATGACAGGGAAAACCCCTTAGACTATAAATAGAGCTTTCATCTCTGTTATGGTCATTTGATTTGCGTTGCTTGTACAGTGTACAAGCCTTGTTTCCATCGTCTGTGTAGAGGGTTAGTTTCATTTTTTACAAGCATGTTCCGGTTTGGATTTACAAATGGGGGGTTCTTGGAGCCATGAGTCATTAACTCTTTGAAACCAAAAAAACCTCATTCAACCCTGAACAAACATATTGAAATAACCTTATTGCATAGTACCTGGGCCCCCCATCTCTACTAGTATCGTATTAAGGTTCAGTTGCCACTTTGACAGATATCATTTAAAATAAGAAACAGGATTATATGAACGTTAAATCATATATAACTCAATGGCTACAATTCGTCTACAGTGTAGCAGTATACATAATGTAACAAAATACACATGAAGGGTGACAATACATTAAACTCAGGAGCAGCGGTCACGGTGGATGGGATCTTCTGAAAAATCAATGATGACAGATGATTTTAGTAAGTATTTTTTTAAAATTACCCCGGGACAGCGCTTCCGATAGGAGGATGTCCCAGCAATGATTTCACTTACCTTAAAGGTCAAGGTCCGAGCAAAAAGTTTTCACTAAACACTATTCTACCAAGAGCCCTACTAACCAATAGGATCTAATTTCCGTCCTAAACAACTGAGGCGTAGTGACCCCTCAACAACTAAATAGTACCTAGAATTAAGGATGAGCGGGCTCGGATTCCGCTAATCCGAGCCCACCCGAACAGTGCGGATCCGACGGGATCCGAGCACTGTTCGGGAACTTCCGGGCGCCAAACGAATCCAAACCGAGGCTATGACATCCAAGTCTCGCGTCGGATCTCGCGAGACTCAGATGTCATAAATACTCACCTTGCGGCCGCCATCTTCATTTCGCCTGACATCCGGGAAGAGGGAGGGTGTGTAGGGTAGTGGTGCTCTGTCCTTGTGTCCAGTGCTCTGTCCTTGCTGAGTCCAGTGGTGCATCAGTCCAGTGCTCTGTCCTTGCTGAGTCCAGTGGTGCATCAGTCCAGTGGTGCATCAGTCCAGTGCTCTGTCCTTGCTGAGTCCAGTGGTCTATCAGTCCAGTGCTCTGTCCTTGCTAAATCCAGTGGTCTATCAGTCCAGTGCTCTGTCCTTGCTGAGTCCAGTGGTGCATCAGTCCAGTGCTCTGTCCTTGCTGAGTCCAGTGGTGCATCAGTCCAGTGCTCTGTCCTTGCTGAGTCCAGTGGTCTATCAGTCCAGTGCTCTGTCCTTGCTGAGTCCAGTGGTGCATCAGTCCAGTGCTCTGTCCTTGCTGAGTCCAGTGGTGCATCAGTCCAGTGCTCTGTCCTTGCTGAGTCCAGTGGTGCATCAGTCCAGTGCTCTGTCCTTGCTGAGTCCAGTGGTCTATCAGTCCAGTGCTCTGTCCTTGCTGAGTCCAGTGGTGCATCAGTCCAGTGCTCTGTCCTTGCTGAGTCCAGTGGTGCATCAGTCCAGTGCTCTGTCCTTGCTGAGTCCAGTGGTGCATCAGTCCAGTGCTCTGTCCTTGCTGAGTCCAGTGGTGCTTTTGTCCTGTGCTCTGTGCTGCAATAATTTTTTTTTTAAAAAAGTATAAAAAAAATTATTGCAGTCCAGAAACATTAATACTGCAATCTATAAAAAAAATGTTCACTGTTCTTGCAGTCCAGAAACAATAATACTGCAATCTATTAAAAATTGTTCACTGTTCCAGCAGTATTTAAAAAATAGTACTGTAACACGTGTACTGCATATAATGGAGTATCAAAATTTGGAGGATAAAGTAGGGAAAGATAAAGACCCACTTCCTTCTAATGCTGAACCTGCTGCCACTATTGATAACATAGACGATGAAATGCCATCAACGTCGTCTGACAAGGCCGATGCCCAATCTCCTAGTAGAGGGCATGTAAAATCCAAAAACCCAAAGTTGACCAAAATTACTAAAAAAAGTAAATTAAAACATCTGAGGAGAAACAAAAACTTGTCAATATGCCATTTACGACACTGAGTGGCAAGGAACGGCTTAGGCCCTCGCCCGTGTTCAGGACTAGTGGTTCAGCTTCACCCAAGGATCTAAGCCCTCCTCCCCCCCCTCTAAAAAATACTTAAGCTGTCATAAAAAACACAGCAAACAACTCTGCCTTCTAAAGAGATGGCATCACAAATCCCCAAGGCGAGTCCAAGGGTGTTGGTGGTTGCGAAGCCTGACCTTCCCATCACTGTACGGGAAGAGATGGCCCCCTTCCACCATTTGCAGCACGCCCTCTGCATATGCTGGAAGGATCACCCACAGTCCAGTTACAGATTTGGCTAATGAAGGTGTGAATGTTGTACACCGGGAGAAGGATAGTGATGTAGCTGGCGCTGAGGAGGAACTTGACGAGGATGATGCTGATGTGGTTATCTTAAATGAGGCACCAGGGGGGGAGAACAAAAATATAATGATCAGGGTGCATCCAAAAAGGATGTAAAAATATATTTATTTATATATAAAGACATATTTTAAAAAGTTAGCATACTGCTAACAAAACGCGTTAGTGTCAGGACTCTCTCACATCCGGATCGTTATTTGAAGGAGAACACATCTCCATTATCTCCAAGTAGACTATTTTGCATCATTTTGAAGATTCAGGACGAATATATTCACTCAGTGTGTATGCCGAAACTGCCCTCACTCCTGAAGTTTTACAACGGGATATCACTCCTTGGCACAACGGAACTCCGACACCTGAGAACACTCCTCCTGATACCTATTGGTATACACCACCCATGTCCACCAGCGGTGGTTTGTCAGCTATCTTCTCGGGATTTCCAGTGGTGAGATAAATACCCCAGCATTTTCACCATCTATAAGAACTTTATTGATCATTGTGGGATTATATGAGAGCCACATTAAGGAAAATTGACACATCACGCATCAGACCACGCTGAATCCTATTATGGATATGTGTTCATTCACCCTCACGTTGCAGCTGCACCTTACTATTGGGTGAGGTCTCTCCTGCTACATTTTTGTTGATTATCAGGACTTGGTCTACAATACATGTTTTTATGATACTGTGTACTGGCCAGACACTCATTTTATTATTATCTCATTGGGAATGTGTTCATTGTAACATTGTATCGGGTATTAGCCGCCATATCATTTGGATGATATACATGTGAGCTTGGTCACTTATTCTTTTTATATATAAATAAATATATTTTTACATCCTTTTTGGACGCACCCTGATCATTATATTTTTTTGTTCTACACACTTTTGGGTGCTGGCAATCTCCTCAGGGTATGCGACAAGAAGATATGTGAAGCCATGTTTGATATATAATATAATATATTGAGGTGATATTTACGGTTGTAGCATAGTGAGCATATTTGTCTGTTAGTCACCAGGGGGGGAATCAGTTGTTGTCCATGGGATGAAAAAGCCCATTGTCATGCTTGGTCAGAAGACCAAAAAATGCACCTCTTCGGTCTGGAGTTATTTTTATCCCATTCCGGACAACAAATGTATGGCCATATGTAGCTTATGTAAAGCTCAAATAAGCAGGGGTAAGGATCTTGGCCACCTAGGGACATTCTCCCTTATACGTCACCTGAATAACCTTCATAGTTCAGTGGTTAGTTCAGGATCTGTGGCTAGGACCCTCATCGGTACAGGGACACCTAAATCCCTTGGTCCTGTTGTATCCACACCAGCAACACCCTCCTCGTCAGTTTCCTCCTCGATCAGGATCGGAGGTAGTCCTGCAGGCCATGTCACCGGCATGACTCCTCTTCAATCCGGGATTCATCCGAGGAATCCTGCAGCGGTACGCCTACTACTGCCACTGCTGGTAGTCGGTCATCTTCCCAGAAGGGAAGTCGTAAGAACGCTACGTCTTTTACCAAACAATTGACCGTCCAACAGTAGTTTGCCATGAGCACCAAGTATGACACTAGTTATCCTATGGCAAAGCGGATAACTGCGTCAATAACAGCAATGTTGGTGCTAGACGTGCGTCCGGTATCCGCCATCAGTGGAGTGGAATTTAGACGGTTGATGGAGCTATTGTGTCCCTGGTACCAAATCACGTCGAGATTACACTTCACTAGGCAGGCGATACCCGGGATGTACAGCGCTTCCGATAGGAGAATGTCCCTGCAATGATTTCACTTACCTTAAAGGTCAAGGTCCGAGCAAAAAGTTTTCACTAAACACTATTCTACCAAGAGCCCTACTAACCAATAGGATCTAATTTCCGTCCTAAACAACTGAGGCGTAGGGACCCCTCAACAACTAAATAGAACCTAGAACCTCTACACCATGGGCCGGTGCCCACTAAGCTGCTCCGGGTTAAATAAATAATGGTCTTGTGCCCACCTATTAGAGGGCTTTAGTCCTGCTCACTACTGGAGGCCTTATGCCTCAACTCCCTAACTAAAGGGCCTTGTACCCTTTTCATAACTAAAGGGCATTGTGCCATTTTCTCTAATTAAAGGGCCTTGTGCCCTAGCTATCTACAAGGAGCCTGGTGCCCCTTCCTTGACTATATGGGGCCTGATGCCGCTTCTATGTACCTAAGGGCTAATGCCCAGATCTCCTTACTGTGCCGGCGCTTGTGCCCTCCTATCTGTCTGACGGGCCAAATACCCGAATTGCGGCAGGGCCTTGTGCCCATTGGTGTAAGGAGAGGGGTGCGGGCGTAGATCCAGGAGGATGGCGGTGCCCAGAAGAGCCCTACCCCGCTCCCAAGTCTTCGGAGATCATCTCCAGAGATTTCCCAGTCTGCCGACGCCACAAAGCTCTGCCGCTGTCTTCGGGTTTTGATTCCGCTGGGTCTTCAGGAAGCAGAGTAATTATTAGCCCTCACAAGGGCTCTCTACCACCGTTTCCTCTTCCATACCATCTTCTGTCTTACCTACTTATCTGCGCCGTCTTCTTCAGTCCAACGCCTTCCTCTTCTGTTTCCCGCGCCTTATCTTCGCCGACGTCCTCTTCCGTTGCTCTCCACCGTCGAACTGAACATGTGGGCACGCATGCCTAACTGGCTCACCACGGCTCTTCTCCGGTTGCCTGTAGTAACGGTCAGTTCTCCAGAGGCTCTACTTCGGTTGTACCTCCCGTGAGCTCTATCTACCTATTCTACGCTCTTTCTCTCGTGGTTCACTGGGAACTTCCCTTGGGGGCCGTGACCTGCAAGTGGAAGCCGCGAAGTCCATATTCACTTTCAGGAATCACTGGCGAACACCTTTTGCTTGTTAGACTTCGCCCCCCCTAGCAGAAGTCACGCCAATCACAGCAGAACTACCAGGATCCAGTTGTCCCTCATTGGTATCGTGACATTAATTCTTTGTATCCAAAACCTAGTCCCACTGGGAACATAAATACATAACATAAGTAGTGTAGTTTGGCAGGGTGAAAAGGGGTTATTCTGTGCAAGGAAATATGTGGAATGTATATGTATAAAGACAAATAACTTATCAGTAGGAGGACCGGAGACACAGTGATGCGTACACAGTTCCAGGCCCTGGCCATCTTACATGAGGTGTGTAAATGTGTTTCACTGGTGAGATTTGCTGACCTGTGTGGAGCCGCATTTTATATTGATCAGAGTGTGTATGATACGCATGAAATAAAAACATCAGCAAATATATTCTCTATTTGTGTACAAGCAATGACATTATTGAGTGATTACAGCCTTTTGGGAGCCGCTGACACTAAATACTACCCAGGTGAGATCTGCTCTGATTGGATTGCTCTGGTTAACTTTGTGTTAAATCCTTCAAAGTTTTGGGATGTCTCTTGGCTCTCTTTTCACTGTAGACTCTTTGTTCAAGGAAACATGAAGTACAGTAATACAGATGATTGTTGCTCCCCACGGGAGGAGTATATGGGGAAGGTGGAGACCATGGACCATTTCATTCTCAGGTGTCCTTTTGAATGTAGAGTTTTATAAGAGTGTTGCTAGTGCTCTGGGTATTCCG
Source organism: Mixophyes fleayi (assembly GCF_038048845.1). NCBI lineage: Eukaryota > Metazoa > Chordata > Amphibia > Anura > Limnodynastidae > Mixophyes > Mixophyes fleayi. The sequence goes on along the minus strand of NC_134405.1, from coordinate 55,040,126 downwards.
TGCCTTTTGGAGTTTAGTTACCCTGAGTTGTTTTTTTTTTTTTTTGCTCAATATGCTCAAGGAGGGGTTTTGAGCCAAGCTCCAATTTTCTAGTTAGCATATTGGTTAGGTACTAACCATGGAGCGCATGGTGCCAGGTTTCTATCAGACAGAAAAAGCCTTCATCTGCAAATAGCTGGTGGGTGATATTCCCCATAAGGTTTGGAAGAGAAGGGGTATGGAGAGGCTCTGGATGGAGGCGTCAGTTGGGCCAGGATCTGGCACCATCTGAGATACTATTAGTGGTGCCCAAGATCAGGGGCCTCTTTATCTTCATCTATTGACTTTTCTGTTTTATGTTAAACATATGGAAATCTATGTGGTCACTTCTAATTGTGAGGCATTGATTTTGCTGCTTTGCAATATGTACAATCCATTGTTTAGTTTATATAACAAATGTAAAAACTTATTCCGGTATTGAAAATGACTGCTCAGACGAGGTACCAACGCTGGGGATCTGCACCCCAAAAAATATATATATAAACACCCAAGGTAAGCGATGGAATACCAGATCTGCCACAAAGTACTCATGCACGGTATATACAATAAAAAGGTGTATTATTTATTAAAACATTCTAAAATCCACATTGTAATGGTAAACACAATATGACCACATGTTGGAGATATCAGTGCCAATTAGAACATATAGCAAAGTAGGTGCACCTACACGATGTTCAAAAATCTTCAAAAATGTTGGTATATAACCAGTCCAGCAACTTCTGCAACCACTCCTCTTATTAATATATGGCGCTCAATAATATATGTTGCATGGAGACAAAGTCCCTAATGATCGGGGAGCCGCAGTGTGGAGCTATAAACAGTGTGTTGTAGGAGGGTATCTTGCATGGATGGTAACAGGATTCCAAATAGTGTAATCAAAGGTATATCAAAGTCTCTTACCAGATCCCTGGCGTCATAACACAAGACCATATATTATTGAGCGCCATATATTAATAAGAGCAGTGGTTGCAGAAGTTGCTGGACTGGTTATATACCAACATTTTTGAAGATTTTTGAACATCGTGTAGGTGCACCTACTTTGCTATATGTTCTAATTGGCACTGATATCTCCAACATGTGGTCATATTGTGTTTACCATTACAATGTGGATTTTAGAATGTTTTAATAAATAATATACCTTTTTTATTGTATATACCGTGCATGAGATTTGCTGTTTGGAGGCTTCTGGGTTACCTCTTTGGTAAGTTGGCTCTCAATTTAAAAACACATATGTATGGCCCAAATATATGGGACTCTCATTGTTTAGTGTAGGACCATCCTATTAGCAAAAGCGCCTTGGCGTGGCGGATGGCTTAAACATACATTTGCAAATGTGTGCAACAAAGACTTTTGCATTTTTATCTACAGTAGAAATGGCAGATCTGTTGCTGGCTATAGCAGTGTGCTGAGGGAAAAAATGTTGTGTGTATGTTCCTTGCAGGTTAACCCCACCCTTTCAAGCACCTGTTATGGCCTATAAATTGATTTGAGCAGCTTCCACTTTTGTATTGGACTGGTTATATACCAACATTTTTGAAGATTTTTGAACATCGTGTAGGTGCACCTACTTTGCTATATGTTCTAATTGGCACTGATATCTCCAACATGTGGTCATATTGTGTTTACCATTACAATGTGGGTTTTAAAATAATTTAATAAATAATATACCTTTTTATTGTATATACCGTGCATGAGTACTTTGTGGCAGACCTGGTATTCCATCGCTTACCTTGGGTGTTTAGTTTATACACCCTCATAAGTGTTTTGATATTTTTATTTGGGTGAAGAAGCACCAATGTTTTAGGTTGGATTATGGATAATAATATGGTCATTACTAATTTATGTGTGATTTGCATTTGTAGCAAATAATTAAATACATTTCCACGGAGGAAAAATTATGTCGGAGGTTGTGGTTCAGTGAAGTTCCAGATTACAGAGAAAGCAGCGGTTCTCAGCAGTAAGCCTGGGAGGATCGAGCTCCCCACATCCCCATATGGTATCATGTACAGGTTAGCTTTACACTGAGGCAAGAATCTCCCATAACTATATACAATTTATATAGATTAGCAGGCACAATGAAGAGGCTAATATACATTTAACAAGCAATATGGCACATGGTATGAAACAATACTGAACGCAACCAAATTTGGCAGTGGTTGGTCCCAACGTCACCCGGGTTTGGCGGTAACGCAAGGAATACAGGTCTTTTTTGCAAGGTCCAATGACTGTAAGGACCTTTTAGACTGTGGTCTCTTTCCAGGTGAGGGTCAATCCAGACAGTCCATCTGGAGTTGTAACCCTTAGCCAGCTTGTAATAAATAGAGAACCACAATATGTGCCTTGCATCACTCCTTTTAGCTCCTCTTGTGGTTCTCATGGACCAGGAGGCTGGGGTACCGATAGAGACATATTATCCCAGCATCAGGATTGAGAGCACTATCTAGCGGAGAGTACCAGTAAGTGAGTTTTAACATCACGTGCCCCAGGTCTCCATACTGTTTTGGCTCCCTGGAGTCTGTAGTAGGGAGTGATTAAACAATGGAGACACCAATTGGCACACAATTTAATATAATCCTAGAAAATGTCTATAATTCCAAAATAATCACAAAATTAACCAGTTATTTTTTTGTTTTTTCTTTCCAGAAGTGCTAGCAACAACCCAGTATTTCTGGCTCCTGCAATCTGACCGCTAGTGCCCAAAAACCTGCAGTTCATACTATTAGCGGTCAGTCACTGTACCCATGTAAGGTGCTACAAAACAGGACTTATTACAATAGTATGTGACCATGCTGTTTTAGTACTGAAGATATAACACTGTGATTCTGTAACCCCTTTGTACACCATATGGCAACATTTATGGTACTTTAATCTCTTCATTATGATGGCAACACAGGATGTCAAGTTGACTAAACCGTTATTTTATAATGTGCCCAGGGCCCTGGTCTTGCCGCACCAGCCTCTCTCCGTGGTAATGATGACAACTTAGTTCCTAGACAAGAGTGTCATAAACTTGTTTGGATTGGGAGCAGATACAATCTGCCTGTGCTAACCATCCGGGTGTACAAGAGTCCTGATCATCTTTATGTCGTTCAATATGTACCCTGCTCTGTACAGAGTGTGACAAAGAGCATCTTCTTTATGACAAGGTCCAGGTGGAGAGAGAAGAGCCCCGATGGGCCATTTTAGCCTTGTAGAAACGGGGAGATGTGTCACATGCCGGGCAGATCCGACGGGGTATGGGTGAGCTGCTAGCGGGGATTCCTGGCTTCCTTAGCAGCACCTAGTCCAGCAATGACCATAAAGGGTTAGGAGAGACCTTGGAGGACGGTTGTGGTGCAGAGAACCAGCTCGCTCGTCTTCTCATTTCGTATAAAAGTCTCTTTTCCTCGGTCACGGAAACACACCGTACGAGGAAAGCTCCCCTTACACTCAGACAGGGAAGGGTTTACGTGTCTGCGTATCCGCCAATAGAAACACAGAGGAGATGGTGCCTACCAGCCAATCACAGCGCAGCCGGCAGTGTATATAAGAGGCTGCTGCCGCCCTCTATGGATAGTACTTTTCTATTTGTGTACTTGTAGTGAAGATGGCAGAAACCGCACCAGTCGCCGCTGAGTCTGTTCCTCTATCAGAGGGCGCCGGCAAGAAGAAGAGACAGCCGAAGAAAGCCGCAGGAGGAGCCAAGAAGAGCCCCAAACCCTCTGGTCCTAAAGTGTCCGAGCTGATCCTGAAAGCCGTGTCCGCCTCCAAAGACCGCAGCGGGGTTTCTTATACCGCCCTGAAGAAGGCTCTGGCTGCCGGAGGTTACGATGTGGAAAAGAATAACACCCGCGTCAAACTGGCTGTGAAAGGTTTGGTGAGCAAAGAAACCCTCATCCAGGTGAAAGGCAGCGGCGCTTCCGGCTCCTTCAAGCTGAATAAGAAGCAGCTGGAGAGTAAAGGGAAGGCGGCCAAGAAGTCTGTGCAGCCCAAGAAGCCGGCGGCAAAGAAAGTGGCCAAATCCCCTAAGAAGCCCAAGAAAGCTCCGAGTGCGGCCAAGAGCCCGAAGAAGGTGAAGAAGCCAACGGCGTCTGCCGCAAAAAGCCCGAAGAAGGCTGCCAAGAGCCCGGCTAAGAAGGCGGCTAAGCCCAAAGCTGCCAAGAAAGCAGCTAAGCCCAAAGCTGCCAAGAGCCCGGCTAAGAAAGCGGCTAAACCTAAAGCTACCAAGAGCCCGGCTAAAAAGGTGGCTAAGCCCAAAGCTACCAAGAGTCCGGCTAAGAAAGCTGCGGCAAAGAAGTGATGGAAGAGCCGCAGCCTGATATTTCTTAACTCCCCCAAAGGCTCTTTTTAGAGCCACCCAACCTCTCACGATAGAGCTGTATGCACACGATATGGTCTAGAAGGGGGACACACGGGCTATATATTGGCCTCGAGTCCTTGCACTCAACCCCATTAGCTGCCATAACTTTGGGTATTGCTGGGTGGGTTGTGAACATCCAGGGTGACTTCATAGCACTATTGCAGGAAGAGCCTGCAACCTCGCATGTGCCGATTTCTGCACCACACTGATGGGTCTGTTGAGCACTCAGAAAGGCACCGTGTCTCTTGCACCAACTGACAATCATTCGTTCTGATTTGCAAAAGCTGATTGTTACACTGCAGTCTGCAACATGACCGATCTGGTGACAAATACGTGCTTTACAGGCTGCTATAGGAGATGCTTAGCAAAATGCCAGTAACACTCTCAACCTTCGTTTCTTTCTGTACATTATGTAGATCAACGTACCTGAATTGTTAACATTAAAAGTCGGAATAAACCATTCATCAAGTTACATTGTAAATTGAATCCTAGGCTCCATTACATTTAAAATATAGTGTTATGCACGTATTGGATCGAGGAAACCCTTCCAGGAGACATCACATTGTGACTAGAATCGAACATAAGTGTACTTCTATGCACAAGTGATGTACTTTAAACAAAATAATTAGGAAAACAAACCATAAATGAAGAGCCAGACAATAAAGTGCTAATTTGCGTAGACACAACACAAATCACAATAATTACAGTATTATCAGTTTTTCTCGCTTTGGACTCTACACAAATTTATGTTTCTAGAGCCGCCCATTTCAACTTTATTTATAGGAAACGCACGCAAATGTGGAATCACGCACTATTGGACAGACGTAGTATAAGCATAACTGCACCCTTCGCTTACTGACTGGTCTGTGCAGCATTGGTTAGTTTGTAAGCTGACCAATCACGGAGGAAGCTGATTGTCCCTTCCCAGTATATAAAAGGAGGACGGAAACATTTGTTAGATTACACAGCGTGAGAATATTAGGCTGAACTGAACATGTCTGGAAGAGGGAAACAAGGCGGTAAGACCCGGGCTAAGGCCAAGACTCGCTCATCTCGGGCCGGTCTACAGTTTCCTGTCGGTCGCGTTCACCGTCTACTGAGGAAGGGAAACTATGCGCAGCGTGTGGGAGCCGGAGCCCCGGTGTATATGGCCGCAGTACTCGAGTACCTGACGGCTGAGATTCTGGAGCTGGCCGGGAACGCCGCCCGTGATAACAAGAAGACCCGTATCATCCCCCGCCACCTGCAGCTCGCCGTGCGCAACGATGAGGAGCTCAATAAGCTGCTCGGTGGGGTGACCATCGCCCAGGGAGGTGTCCTGCCCAACATCCAGGCCGTGCTGCTGCCCAAGAAGACCGAGAGCCACAAGACGGCCAAGAGCAAGTGATTTGCCGCTGGATATTTCCACTAAAGAACCGACGTCCCTACAACACAAAGGCTCTTCTCAGAGCCACCCACGTTTTCCTATAGGAGCTGATTACAGCGCGGATGTTTCCATTGCAGTTTATTTGTGTAATTTTACAGGCCATTATTTTACTTCTACACCGAGACCATGTAGCACCAGTCAATATAGATTTGTGAGCTTCCCGACAGAAAGGAGCTGTGCCGCGGGGAATTTAATGTTTGGCTCGTGTCATTTTTATGCACTGTAAGAACTCAATGTTATAGAAAAAATTTGTAGCTTAGCGTGGGTGTAACGTTTGCACGATATAGGCTCTTACCAGTATACAAACTGGAATGACATTTGTCTTTACATACCACATAAGCCAATAAACAGCGGATGTTGCAGACTCTTATAAAGTAATATACAGATAATGCCTGAGCTCGTTTAGAAGGATTTGGTGGCTCTGAAAAGAGCCTTTGTGTTATGTATGTAGATGTACGGATTATCTTATGCCCTCTCCCCGCGGATTCTGCGGGCCAGCTGGATGTCTTTGGGCATGATGGTCACCCTCTTGGCGTGGATGGCGCAGAGGTTGGTGTCCTCGAAGAGCCCCACCAGGTAAGCCTCGCTGGCCTCTTGCAGGGCCATGACTGCCGAGCTCTGGAAGCGCAGGTCGGTCTTGAAGTCCTGGGCGATCTCCCGCACCAGACGCTGGAAGGGCAGCTTGCGGATCAGCAGCTCAGTGGATTTCTGGTAGCGGCGGATCTCTCGGAGAGCAACTGTCCCGGGACGGTAACGATGCGGCTTCTTCACGCCGCCTGTAGCTGGGGCGCTCTTCCGGGCGGCTTTAGTTGCCAGCTGCTTGCGGGGAGCTTTCCCTCCGGTAGATTTACGGGCTGTCTGCTTGGTCCTGGCCATTGTTCTAATACAAGTGTGTAACGAATTAAAGACGGAACTGTCTTAACACATCTATATATACACAGTGGTGCGCTATGATTGGATGGTTTAAGACTCTTACTGATTGGTTCACGATTTCTCGTTTCAGATTTTAAAAAGCCCGCCAAGAATTTGTGTTTATTTTTTCTTTAATTCTTCAATAATGTCTTTCATGTGCAAGAATATAAGTTATCTTAACCTATTAATGTATTAGTATGCCATCTTCTGCGCAATTAATTTAGTAAGGTCTTAAAGCCTTTAAATTTAGACAGCTTACAAGAACATGTTTACTGCTTTACAATCATTAAATTAGCTATATTGTTTATTTATTAGTCCAATTAGACGACAAGATAATTACCATACCAATATTTTACATATATTATCCAGGACCACAATTCCAGCCTTCATTTAATATATAAAGTACATTTTATATACATGAACATTCTTAATGTGTTTAGTTAAATTTATAAAATCAAGTAATCTTTCCTCTTTTTTTGTTGTTAAACTTTCAGCATATATACGTAATTAATCCTTCACAAAACAAGTACATGAAGTTACACAGGACCAAATCTTTTGCCCCATCCCTGATGCAGTATAGTTTGGTCTGACACACCGTTCACTCACTACTTATCCACCCAGCAAAGAACCGAATGTAGGTACAAATTACACACAAACCTCCACAATTGGCTTCTTTCTTGTTTAATTATCTTAGTGACTTGTTAAAAGTCTGAAAAGAAAGTTTGTCATGTCTCTAATAGAAAGTAAAACGTGATCTAGTCTTAAATTGTAATGATGGAGAACCAGTGCCCAACGGGATATGGGTAGGAATCTAAGTTTTAGGAAGAACATCAGTTTCAACCAATCTTATGATTTTTATTCCATAACAACTGATGGTTCTTTTGTGTGCTTTTTACTGATTATTATTAAAAGAATATTAAAAACAGGGACCTTTTTTCTGTAATCACTTCTCAGAATCTGCTAATAATCACGTATAGAGGATCTGATGAAAAAAAACTAAGTTTTACGTATTCTATACCCCAAGCAAATGTTCACAAAGCAGATTATTTTGCAATGTAGGATAAGACATTGATGTAAATAGATCGTACACGTTAGTGATCACATTTCATTAAATGCAAACCAGCCTTGTTACTCGTCTCTGGTGTCCTAACCTTAATTCTCTGAGTAGCACACTCAGGAAAATAATACCTCATTGGTATACATGGTGTTGTTTAAGGAAATCTGGAGAAGTACCACTGGTAGTCTTCCAAATGAGATGGGTGGTTCGAAAAATCAGTGTGGAGCAGTATGGGCATAGCCTTACAGAAATAAGGAAGAAGATTCGGAGATGATAAATCTATCACAACACATGGGTCGTCGGGGAGAGAGGTGATGCAGAGATGGAGACAAACGAAGATCTGCATTCAGCAAACAGCCAGGGAACCTATACTTGATTAAACATATGGCCTATACTGTGAAGGTAGTAAGTTATCTCCTCCATGGCCGCAATTTGCCAAATCTGCTTTTTAAGCGTAGACAGAAACGGGGCAGCGGGGCTCTTGGGGAGGTGTTCTTATAATTTAGAGCTAAGAGGGATTTGGCTGCTGCTAAGAAATGTGCAGCTAGCTGTCTAGGAAATGTATCTAGGTCTTGGGGAGGGATAGCACAGCAAGAATACCCAGGATCCATCACCACCGGTGTCTCAAAGAAGCTGTTCATGAGTCTATAACCCATTCACTTTACTGGGCACCATTCCGTTCTTCTCCAATTGTCCAGCCAGTAAATATACATGGACAGCTTCTCCCCTGGTTTTTAGAAGGTATTCCTAAACGTGTGCAGTAAACCAGTCATGTCTTGGGGAGCTGTAACCGTCTCTCCCAGAGTGGAGAAGTAGTGACCAATGGTTTGATTTTTTTCATGAAAAATTACAACGCTTTAAACACATATGAAACTTTGTCACTTAATTGCATAAAATGTATACAGTAAATACTGGAGAGTGGGGATGTCAAGTGGGCTGAACCTTTACTTTTCAACAAGTCTGGCATCTTGCTCTCCCCACATCATATATCATCATCTATTTATTTATATAGTGCCACTAATTACGCAGTGCTGTGCAGAGAACTCACTCACATCAGTCCCAGCCCCATTGGGGCTTACAGTCTAAATTCCCTAATATAGACACACACTCACACAGACAGAGAGGGAGACAGACAGACAGAGACTAGGGTCAATTTTTGATAGCAGCCAATTAACCTACCAGTATGTTTTTGGAGTGTGGGAGGAAACTGGAGCGCCTGGAGGAAACCCACGCAAACACAGGGAGAACATACAAACTCCACACAGATAAGGCCATGGTCAGGAATCAAACTCATGCTGAACATCAGTGCTGTGAAGCAGAGTTGCTAACCACTAGGCCACTGTGCTGCCCCATATATTATTATTCCTTTTATAGTACAGCACATTATTTACAATATATAATACACAGAGACAACTTATTTGAGACAGTCATAAAAGATTTATAATTTAAAACCACTGATTATATCATTAATGAAATCAATAAAAAATGTATTGTGGAGATATGAAGACACGATAAGTGTATATTTCATGTGTATTTGAAGACGTTGGTATATTTGGACCTTAGTACTGCATTGCAGTATGTGGTGCAATATCACCACCGTGTGGTGAGTATGTGTATCTACTTGTTATTTATTCCCTCAGGATTACCAGACATAACTTCCCGGGTGAATTACATCGTAATGATCATATCTGAAACATGAAAATAAAGCTTGTTGTAACTAATTTACTTTTAAGCTCTGGCTGATCACTTATATTAATAATAGCAAAGTACTAAACAGAAATATTGGCGGGATTTTTGAAACCTGAAATGAGAAATCGTGAACCAATCAGTAAGATTTTTAAATGATCCAATCACAGCGCAGCACTGTGTATAAATAGATGTGTTTAAGGGCTGCGGCTTAAACTCCTAGTACACATCTGTAATAGAACAATGGCCAGGACCAAGCAAACAGCCCGTAAATCTACCGGAGGGAAAGCTCCCCGCAAGCAGCTGGCAACTAAAGCCGCCCGGAAGAGCGCCCCAGCTACCGGCGGCGTGAAGAAGCCGCATCGGTACCGTCCCGGGACAGTTGCTCTCCGAGAGATCCGCCGCTACCAGAAATCCACTGAGCTGCTGATCCGCAAGTTGCCCTTCCAGCGTCTGGTGCGGGAGATCGCCCAGGACTTCAAGACCGACCTGCGCTTCCAGAGCTCGGCAGTCATGGCCCTGCAAGAGGCCAGCGAGGCTTACCTGGTGGGGCTCTTCGAGGACACCAACCTCTGCGCCATCCACGCCAAGAGGGTGACCATCATGCCCAAAGACATCCAGCTGGCCCGCAGAATCCGCGGGGAGAGGGCATAAGATAATCAGTACATCTACATACATAACACAAAGGCTCTTTTCAGAGCCACCAAATCTTGGTAAACGAGCTCTGGCACAACCTATATATTAACCATTTATTTGTAAGTTTAAGCGACTGTAACACATGGCGTCTCTACGTAGTGACAAACATGAATTGCTGCCATCTTCTGGTTATAGCCTATAAACAGGCAGGGAGAACAAAAAACACTCCCGTCAAGTTGTCAGTATTCACCATTAAATATAGTTCCTAAATGATGTGGGGAGGGAACTTTTTCTAGGGAAGGTAAAGCTACGTGTATACTGGTCAGAGTCCACACACTAACTGCAAACATGTTGCATGACATATTGAGATCTTAAAAGTATCAAATGAAAACAACCGCATTGTAATCAGCTCTTATAGGAAAACGTGGGTGGCTCTGAGAAGAGCCTTTGTGTTATAGGGACGTCGGTTTTGTAGGGGTAACATGCAGATCAAATCACTTGCTCTTGGCCGTCTTGTGGCTCTCGGTCTTCTTGGGCAGCAGCACGACCTGGATGTTGGGCAGGACACCTCCCTGGGCGATGGTCACCCCACCGAGCAGCTTATTGAGCTCCTCATCGTTGCGCACGGCGAGCTGCAGGTGGCGGGGGATGATACGGGTCTTCTTGTTATCACGGGCGGCGTTCCCGGCCAGCTCCAGAATCTCAGCCGTCAGGTACTCGAGTACTGCGGCCATATACACCGGGGCTCCGGCTCCCACACGCTGCGCATAGTTTCCCTTCCTCAGTAGACGGTGAACGCGACCGACAGGAAACTGTAGACCGGCCCGAGATGAGCGAGTCTTGGCCTTAGCCCGGGTCTTACCGCCTTGTTTCCCTCTTCCAGACATGTTTTTTCAGCTTAATATTCTCACGCTGTATAATATAAAAAATATATCCGTCCTCCATTTATATACTGGGAAGGGACAAACAGCTTCCCCCGTGATTCATCAGCTTACAAACTAACTAAATCTGCTCAGGTTCATGTACAGACCAGTTAGCAAGTGAAGGGTGGAATTATGAATATACAACCCGTCACATGATATATCTGTCCAATAGATCGTGGTTTGCATGCACTGCACATAAATGAAGCAGATTTAAGCGCTGCTGAAAAAAGTTTTGCATCAACGTGTGTAAAGAGAAAAGAATGGTCAGAATGAGTGCTGGAAGTTTCCTCGATCCAGAACATGCTCTAATCTATCTTTACAGTATATTTTAAATGTAGTGGAGCCTAGGATTCAATTTTAAATAGAATTTATGTAAATGGTTTACTCCGACTTTTAATGGTAATTCAGGTACGTTGGATCTATAGTGTACAGAAAGAAAGGTATGTTGAGAATGTCACTGGTATTTTGCAAAGCATCTTCTATAGCAGCCTGTAAAGAACTGATTTGGTACCAGATCGGTCATGTTGCAGACTGCAGTGTAACAATCAGCTTTTGCAAATCAGAACGAATGATTGTCAATTGGTGCAAGAGACACGGTGCCTTCCTGTGTGCTCAACAGACCCATCAGTGTGGTGTAGAAATCGGCACATGCGAGGTTGCAGGCTCTTCCTGCAATAGTGCTATGAAGTCACCCTGGATGTTCACAACCCACCCAGCAATACCCAAAGTTACGGAAGCTAAAGGGGTTGAGTGCAAGGACTCGAAACGTATATGATTGGCCAATATATACCCCATGTATCCCCCTTCTAGACCATGCAATGTGCATACAGCTCTGTCGTGAGAGGGTGGGTGGCTCTGAAAAGAGCCTTTGGGGGAGTTAAAAAAGAAAGATCAGGCTGCGACTCTTCCATCACTTCTTTGCCGCAGCTTTCTTAGCCGGACTCTTGGTAGCTTTGGGCTTAGCCGCCTTTTTAGCCGGGCTCTTGGCAGCTTTAGGTTTAGCCGCTTTCTTAGCCGGGCTGTTGGCAGCTTTGGGCTTAGCTGCTTTCTTGGCAGCTTTGGGCTTAGCCGCCTTCTTAGCCGGGCTCTTGGCAGCCTTCTTCGGGCTTTTTGCGGCAGACGCCGTTGGCTTCTTCACCTTCTTCGGGCTCTTGGCCGCACTCGGAGCTTTCTTGGGCTTCTTAGGGGATTTGGCCACTTTCTTAGCCGCAGGTTTCTTGGGCTGCACAGACTTCTTGGCCGCCTTCTCTTTGCTCTCCAGCTGCTTCTTATTCAGCTTGAAGGACCCGGAAGCGCCGCTGCCTTTCACCTGGATGAGGGTTTCTTTGCTCACCAAACCTTTCACAGCCAGTTTGACGCGGGTGTTATTCTTCTCCACATCGTAACCTCCGGCAGCCAGAGCCTTCTTCAGGGCGGCAAGAGAAACCCCGCTGCGCTCATTGGAGGCGGACACGGCTTTCAGGATCAGCTCGGACACTTTAGGACCAGAGGGTTTGGGGCTCTTCTTGGCTCCTCCTGCGGCTTTCTTCGGCTGTCTCTTCTTCTTGCCGGCGCCCTCTGATAGAGGAACAGACTCAGCAGCGACTGGTGCGGTTTCTGCCATCTTCACTACAAGTACACAAATAGAAAAGTACTATCCATAGAGGGCGGCAGAAGTCTCTTATATACACTGCCGGCTGCGCTGTGATTGGCTGGTGGGCACCATCTCCTCTGTGTTTCTATTGGCGGATACGCAGACACGTAAACCCTTCCCTGTCTGAGTGTAATGGGAGCTTTCCTCGTACGTTGTGTTTCCGTGACCGAGGAAAAGAGACTTTTATACGAAATGAGAAGACGAGCGAGCTGGTTCTCTGCACCACAACCGTCCTCCAAGGTCTCTCCTAACCCTTTATGGTCATTGCTGGACTAGGTGCTGCTAAGGAAGCCAGGAATCCCCGCTGGCAGCTCACCCATACCCCGTCGGATCTGCCCGGCATGTGACACATCTCCCCGTTTCTACAAGGCTAAAATGGCCCATCGGGGCTCTTCTCTCTCCACCTGGCCCTTGTCATAAAGAAGATGCTCTTTGTCACACTCTGTACAGAGCAGGGTACATATTGAACGACAGAAAGATGATCAGGACTCTTGTACACCCGGATGGTTAGCACAGGCAGATTGTATCTGCTCCCAAATCAAACAAGTTGATGGCACTGTTGTCTAGGAATTAAATTGCCATAGTTATTGTGAAAAGAGGCTGGTGTGGAAAGAGCAGAGTGCTGGGCACATTGTTAAATAATAACTGAGTCAACTTGATATCCTCTCTTGTCAGCACTTGCAGTTTTATGTCTTTGATAAGAGCAGGCTATAAATTACTGTCAATAAATGTTGTCCTTCTTGGGGATCCTCTCTCATCAGTAATAAAGCAAATATTAAAGTACCATAAATTTTGCCATGTGGTGTACAAGGGGGTTGTAGTATGAAAGTGTTATTTCTTCAGTTCTAAAGCAGCATGGTCACACACTATTGTATTTAGCTGCAGATATAGAGAATGGGCAGCAGTTCCACGGCCATTTGTAGGAAGTTGGCTGGTCCAGGGGAAGGGAGCCAGTCACCTTCCTTGCTTAAAAAAAAAGGGTCAGGCAGCCTCATTAGGTCACAGGCCTACAGGCAATTTTCCCGGTGAGGCCTATGACCAATCCGCCCCAGGGCACAGTACAATGTGACTGCAGATTTTGAAGAACACTGCTAGCCCTATTATTTCTATTTCAGAAATGACAATTAGCAATGGAGCAATGCCACATAGACTGTAGACTGGCAACAACACTGGGACCTCTCCTGTGTCTGTGTGAGCTATAATAACATACCCACATGTTCATCAGTGCCATTCACTTCCTGAAGCAGTTCTCATCAGAGTCATTATACAGTACTATAGATATCCCACTGCCACATAAACAGTGACTGTACCTGATGTCACCACGCTTCTGGTGAGCACACAAAGGGGCCTATTTATGAAAGGTTTCCCCCCTTGTATAATCCCCGAAACTGTTGTTTTCGGGGATTAAACACTAATTTACTATTTATGATAGCAGCATCGCAGCTAATAATTAATTAACTTTTCAAACATGATAATGTACGACAGCTGAAGTTTCAGTGCTGTCAGCTCTGCTCCGAAGAGCAGAGCTGGACAGCGCATGTGTGGAGGGATCACATGATCCCTCCCTGTCACTCACCGCTCACTCTCTGCAACTATAGTTGCAGATCGAGGGCAGAGATGTCTGTGCGCATGCCCGGGGGTTTCACGAAGATTGAGTGGTAAGTATGATTTCCACTTCACAGGAACAGCAGTTTTTCGGAACTGCTGTTCCTGTGTTGCTTTTTAAATAAATATGAGAAATAGTTCAATCCTTATCATTACGATAAGGATTGAAAACTAGTTTTCATATTCTGCGAGTTTTGATAAATGTGCCCCAAAGTCTTTAGGGCTGGAGTAAACTTTTCTCCTGACTCTTGAAATCCTCGGAGCGGTTCATACAATTATTCAAGCAGCCCCAGCTAGAACCGTAATCCTGACCAGTTTGTAGGACACCAGAGCTGTCGGTGCTGGTCCCTCTGTTGAGTCCCCTCATTCTCCAACACTGTCACACACCCACAGGGAGGAGCGGGTGATACCATGACCAATGAACCAAAGAAAAGATATCTGAGGAGGGAAGGGTATAGCAGCAATATCATTTCTGGAAGCAGAAGAACCCCGCCCCACTCCATGTATGGCCCCCACATGTCTGACTAATGGATGCAGGGATGCCAATAGAAATTGTGGGGCCCAGTACAAAGGAAACAGGAAGGGTCATCCCCCACAGCTGGCATATAATAGGAGGTTTGAGTCACCAGAACAGAGCGAGGATCCCAAGTAAGATGCATCCTTCAGGCTGGTTTAAAAAATACCTAGATGATTGTGCAGTAAATTAATGCACAAACTTAAATCATAATCACAGAGTTTTATTAAATAGTGTTCAGCAAAGCTTAAAGTGTACCTACTGCTTACACAGAGTGAAGCCACTTTGTGGGCTCACAAGTAAACTGATATGCTGAACTCTCGCATCCATAAATAAATGTCTCTCCTGGAGATAGGTGACTATTACACTTCAACGGTTTATAGATAAATCTCAGTGCAGTGTGTGTCACTAAGGAGGTATCAGCACCTGCAAGTATTGGCACAACTACACAAGGAGGCGCGGAGTCTAACAAGCCACCAGTTTTCACCAGGGACCCCCGCAAGGAGGCTTGGACTTCGCGGCGAACAACGTGCAGGTCGCGGCCCTCCCAGGTAGCTACTTGCGAGATGGCGGAGATATTCTTGGTCGTACAGGTTGGAGCCAGGAACCAGGCGGGCAGATAAGGTACCGAATCAGAAAGCGAAGAATAGTCAACAGGCCGAGGTCAAACCGGAGAATACAATGCTGGACAGAAGGGAGATCCAAGAGCGAGGTCAGAGAGAGCCGGGTTGGTAACAGGTATCAGACAGGATATATAAATATAACAGGTAACGCTGGAGGCTAGATAACTAGTTGCTCTGGCACCCTAGTGGTGTCAGAACAGGCTATTTATAGGAAGTGGCCATCCCTTATTGGTGGGCAGTGGTTCGGCGGTCAGACGCGCTGACCGCCGACAGGAAGCCCAACAACGCATCCCGTTGCTATGGTGATGGGCGCGCATGCGCACCACGCCGCCGGAAGAAGCGTCTCCATTGCTTAGCAACGGGGCACTCAGAAGAAAGCAGACGTCCATCCCTGCTTAGCGAGGAGGGGCAGTTTTGGGTTCTGATTTGTTTTGCCAAAACACCTGACGAAAGGTTTTGGTTCTGATTTAGGGTTTTGGGTTCTGATTTATTTTTAAAAAAGCATAAAAAGCACTAAAATCCAGTTTTTCGTTTTTTTTTTCACTCCTACACTATTATTAACCTCTATAACATTCAATAACAATCATTTCCACTAATTTCCAGTCTATTCTGAACACCTCACACCTCACAATATTGTTTTTAGTCCAAAACGTTGTACCGAGGTAGCTTTCTGGACTGCGTAGTGGAGTGGCAGCTTTCTGGACTGCGTAGTGGAGTGGCCCCAGTACCCAATTTGGTACCGGGGCCACAATACCTCCTCCAACTGGTCTCAATTCCACTGCACATATGGCTGCTCCTCCATCCTCTGCAGCATATAGAGGGTGCAGTTCTAGCGTGTCAATACCTCTTGTTTTCGATCATGACAGTGCATTTTAAATATTTTTGGATTTGGCCCAAACATGTAATTTAATATCTGATACGCAGCTATCTGGACTGCGAAATCATGAAACATGCAAAAGTGTTGTAACAGTACACATGGCAGTGTATTAGATTACTAGGGAAAGTGCCACCTGCACCTTTCCTGATAAGACAGGGTGGGGATGGCGGGGATGGACATAGTGAACATTTTTGCCTATCAAAATGGCCACTGAGCTCCATTTTGTGGTTTTCATACTTTCTGTTTGTATTATAAAATGCTTATCTGAACAAAGGCCGGGCTGAGATATCTCCACATATTATGCCAGGGCGGTGTCTCAGATGCTTTCTGCACATGTAGGGGTAAGTGTACCAAGGGCCAAATTTTTCAGCGATTTAAAATCGTTGCAAATCGCTGGAGATTACTGGCGATTTGAGTCCCTAAGTCGCTATATGTATTAAGTAGCGATTTTTAGTCTGAACTGTAAAATTGTTGTTCATTACACGTGTTTTGCATCGCATTAAACTCGGCCATGTTCAGCTGAAAATCGCCATTTACAATCCAATAATCATTTGAGATTGGATGAGTGTTTTACATTGAAAAGTCACGCGATTTAGCCCTCTCGAAAATGTGATTGTTTAATAAAAAAATGCGCTGGGTCCTATTCTAAGCACTTTTAACCCTATTGCTGCCAGCCTGCTGCTGGTTGTGCAAAGATCAGGTAAAAATTTGCGTGGGATCCCTCCGATATTCACGCAACCAGCACTAGGCAAACCAGTCGGGGTGGTTGCACTATAGCAGGGGGACACCCGCCAGGGGTTCCCCTGCCATAATGACAAACCAACCCTGGGTTGTTCAGTGCTGAGTTGGATGCCCTAGGGAGTGGGAGTGGGCCTTCCCTCTAGGAATAATCAGCCCAATGCATAAAACATGAAGCCTCTTCCTAGACCCCTGGGCAGTGGGTGTTTGGTGATAACGGCAATGAAAGTAAAATAAAAAGATAAAAAAAAATAAAAATGCCATTTTTGTTTGTGGAACTACAAGCCCCAGCCAGGCTGGGCTGCCATAAACAGTCTAGTCATGCTGGTGCTTATAGAACTAAAAACACCAGCATACCCATGGCAGCCAGGTCATTCTGGCACTTGGAGAACCACAAGTGCCAACATGGTCTGACACCCGTGCCTTGCTGTGACCTGTATTTGAATCAGGGCTCCATTCAGTTTGAGCTCTTACCACAGAATTTCCTCACTTCCAGGTCAAAAGTGGCCTACATGGTTTCCCTCCTCTCTGAACAAGCTTTGGCATGGGCCTCTCCTCTTTGTGAGCGGAATGACGACCTCCTCAATGATGTTTCAGCCTTCACCTCAGCATTTCGGAGGATTTTCGACGAACCCGGATGAGTGACTTCCTCGGCTTCCAGCATCCTTAGACTAAGCCAAAGTTCCCGCTCAGTGGCTCAATGCGTTCGGGTTCCGGACCCTATCCTCCGAACTCCAGTGGAATGATGAGACTCTTGTTGCTGCCTTTTGGCAAGGGCTATCCGATAAGGTCAAAGACGCCCTTTCTTCTCAAGAATTGCCACCTACCTTGGATGCCCTAATTTTTCTCTGCAATCGGGTAGATCTTCGGTTCCGGGAGAGATCCTCTGAGAAGGACTTTCCTAGACGCTCTACCTTTCGTCTAGCCCCTTGCTTTCAACCACACACTTCAACGGATGAGCCAATGCAGCTTGGACGCTCTCGTTTAACTCCTAAAGAAAGGGAAAGAAGGATGAAAAATCAATTATGTCTATATTGCGGCGATTCTGGCCATCTCTTGGCCTCCTGTCCCCGGCGCTCGGGAAACGACAGACCTTAGCCTGCACAGGAGAGGTCAGACTAGGGACTTTTACTTCCTCTCCAACTTCTTTTCCAGACCCGACATGTTCTTTCCCTGTCAGTTTACATTTGCCTTCAGGGTCCATTTCGTCCATGGCATTATTGAATTCATGAGCAGCCGGGAATTTTATTTCCCTATCTTTAGTAACCCAGCTTGGCTTGCCTACTATCCCACTGAGGAAGTCCGTAGTCACTACTGGCATTGATGGTTCCCGTCTCCCTAATGGCAGCATTCATAAACAAACCAGACCTATCTCCATGCAAGTTGGGGCACTCCACTGGGAAAAAATTCCCTTCCTTGTCCTGCCGCTGACCATCAGCCCTATCATCCTTGGATTACCTTGGCTTCATCTCCATTCACCCCAACTGGATTGGCCTTCTTCACAAATCATCGCATTGGGTCCTACATGCTCCCGCAAGTGCTTGACGCCTGTCAAGCCTCTCTGCTCTACTCAAATTCCCTTGGAATCTACTACAGACATCTTACCTTCCCAGTATTCTTTTTTTCAGATGTCTTCCCTAAGGCCTCCTGCGAGCGTCAACCACCCCACCGACCCTGGGATTGCCCCATTGATCTTCTTCCTGGGAAAATTCCTCCACGAGGCCGGGTCAATCCGCTTTCGCTACCTGAAACTGAGGCTACTTTGCTCTACATCAAGGAAAACCTGCAACTTGGTTTCATTAGACCCTCATCCTCACCCGCCGAGGCCAGGTTTTTCTTCGTGAAAAAGAAAGATGGAGCCCTCCGTCCCTACATTGACTACAGAGGGTTGAATGCCATCACTATCAAAAACCGTTACCCTATCCCATTGATCACTGAGCTTTTAGATCGCATTAAAGGTGCGAAGATCTTCACTAAACTAGACCTACATGGAGCATACAACCTTATTAGTATCCGCCTTGTGGAACGAGTGGAAAACTGCTTTTAATACACAGGACCGCCATTACGAATACCAAGTGATGCCATTCGGCTAATGTAACGCCCCTGCCATTTTTCAAAGCTTTGTTAATGAAATCTTCCGTAACCTGTTATATTCCTATGTAGTGGTATACGTGGACGATATCCGAAACTTTTCCAGAGGTCTTCTCTCACACCGCCTGCATGTGGCTGAAGTCCTCTCCAGACTGCGGTCCAACCATCTGTTCTGCAAGCTGTAAAAATGTATTTTTCGAGGCTCCCAAGTTTCCTTTCCTTGGTTACTTAGTTTCTGGATCAGGTCTACAAATGGATCCTGGAAAGGTTCGCTCTATTATCGACTGACCCTAGCCAAATACCCTCAAATCCATTAAATGTTTCCTGGGCTTCCCCAATTATTATAGACTATTTATAGCAGGTTACTCTCCTATTGTGGCGCCCCTGGTGGCTCTCACTCGGAAAGGGGCAAACCCTCAAATATGGTCCTCAGAAGCAGTGGAAGCCTTACAACTCCTAAAAAGAGCCTTTTCTTCGGCCCCAATCCTCCAGCAACCCAATGTTTTGCTTTCTTTTTTATTAGAGGTTGAAGCTTCCTCCACTGGAGTGGGGGCAGTTCTCTCCCCAAAAACCATTCCAGGTAAGTTCCATCCATGTGCGTTCTTTTCCCGCAAGTTCCTACCTAATTACGCCATCGGGACAAAGAACTCCTGGCCATGAAGTTGGCCTTAAGTGAGTGGCGTTACCTCCCGTCATCCAGTTACGATCTTCACGGATCACAAAAATCTACTCTATCTTCAGACAGCCTGTCACTCACCGGACTGTGAGTGCCTCTTCTCCCGTTGTTAGGAACCGTGGCGGCCCGCCATCCTGAAGGTCTGCGCATGCGCAGCCTCTATGAACTCTTTAGACCTGTTGCTTTTAGTTAATTGGCTGATCAGGCAACACTCCCTATTTAAAGCACCTGTGGTCAATACCTCGTTGCCTGATCTTGGAGTCTCATTCCCTGTGAGTCTCTGAAGGTGTTCCTGTGTCTCCTCGTGTCTTCAGTTCCAGCTGATTCCTCGCTACTGCATTACCGGTTTCCAGACCGCTTCAACTCTACGGTGTTTCATCGTGTCTTCAGCTCCAGCTGATTCCTCGCTACTGCATTACCGGTTTCCAGACCGCTTCAACCTTCCTGTGTTTCACCGTGTCTTCAGTTCCAGCTGATTCCTCGCTACTGCATTACCGGTTTCCAGACCGCTTCAACTCTTCTGTGTTTCATTGTGTCTTCAGTTCCAGCTGATTCCTTGCTACGGCATTACTGGTTTCCAGACCGCTTCAACTCTCCTGTGTTCATCGTGTCTTCAGTTTCAGCTGATTCCTCGCTACGGCATTACTGGTTTCCAGACCGCTTCAACTCTCCTGTGTTCATCGTGTCTTCAGTCCTAGCTGATTCCTGACTACTGCATTGCCGGTTGCCTGACCGCTTCAACTCTCCTGTGTTTCATCGTGTCTACTATTCCTGCTGACCTCCGCAAGAATCATCATTGCTCGTCTCGTGTGATGTTCTCTGTCTGTGTGCTTCACAGACACGGATTACCGCTACCACTCTCCTGTGGTCTCTACGCGTGTCGGCGTTCAGCCACTCAGCTATCCCTGTGTTTCTCTCGTGACAGCCTGCTCAACTGAACCACAGTATGCTTATCTTTTATTGACTTTACCAGCTTATTGCATATCCGCTTGGACTGTGTTCTGCTCATCTACGGAGTCCTCTATCTCACGAAGTTATAGATGCTATTGACTTTGTCTCATATGTCCTGGATCTCAGTAGTGACTTTGTATCTCCAAGCAGCGCTAGTCATTTGCTATTGTATTATATATACCATTGGAATCAAGTTCCTTGTGCTCTCCGTGTTACATTTGATGCTCCATTCATCTACCCTAGTGCCTATCCTCACCTATATATGCAGTGGTACAACTTGCTGAACGCAGACCACTGACTCCCTGTTTCCTATTGGCACCAGTTACAAGTTTCCTCACTATAAGCAGTGGTACAACTTGCTATACGCAGACCACTGACTTCCCCGTTACCTACTTGCACCTGGAACCTGTCCCATCACTACAAGCAGGGGTACAACTTGCTGTACGCAGACCACCGACTTCACTACCTCCTATCTATCCCTGGACATTCCTCTCACTATAGCAGTGGTACAACTTGCTGTACGCAGACCACTGACTTTCCTCACGTCTTCACGTACATCAAGATCCTCGTGTTCATATTGTTTAACTCATAACCTGTTACTGCTAGTCATAGACTTTCCTCGAGCATCCTCTCACCATCTGCTGATTCTCCTGTTCCGCTAGTCACCCTGCTACCAGAAGACCACTGTGTGCATACACTACTCTGGTAAGACTACATCTGGTGATATCCTGGGCAAAGACTCCTAGTGCCCGTGACACAGCCCAATGCCCGAATCCGCATCAAGCCCGCTGGTCGATTTTCTTTACCCGCTTCGATCTTCGGGTCACCTTCAAACCTGGTCTCAAAAACAAAAAGGCATCCGCCTTTTCTCGGGCCTTCCCCAGAAGTTTGGGCTCAGACGCTTTTCTAGAAACGTCCTATCTTGGACTCCTAATGCCTGAATTTGCTCTCACTCACTCCTACTCCCCCGCAGGGGAAAACTTTCGTCCCTCTCCATCTACGGAAGAGTCTCCTACGCTGGTTCCATGCTTTATGATTTTCAGGACATCTTGGTTCCCGTAAAACTTCTGAACTGATTTCCCGACAGTATTGGTGGTCCAATTTCCACTCCAAAGTTAAAGATTTTGTGGTTGCCTGTTCTATCTGTGCTCAGAACAAGACCCCCGCCAAGTCCCACCTCTTCCTCTACCTACCGAACCGTGGACCCATATTAGCATAGATTTCATCACTGACTTACCCATAGCTAAAAAGTTCAATTCCATCTGGGTGATAGTGGACCGTTTCTCCAAAATGGCACAATTCGTTCCACTCATTGGACTTCCGTGCTCAGTGTGCCTAGCTCAACATTTCTTGAAGGAAGTATTCCGACTACATGGGTGTCCTGCCGAAATTGTCTCGGACCGCAGTGTCCAATTTGTTTTGAAGTTCTGGAGATCCCTCTGTCATCTTCTGGGTATCCGTCTGAAATTCTCCTCTGCATATCATCCCCAGACAAACGGTCAGACTGAGAGAGTGAATCAAGATCTTGAAACGTTTCTCAGAATATTTTCCTCGGACAACCAAGACAATTGGGTGGATCTGTTGCTCTGGCCAGAATTTGTTCACATCAATTCCTTTCACGAGTCCACTCTAGCTACAGCTTTTTCTAAAGTATTTGGCAGCCATCCTCGTATCCAGGAGTTTTCAGACCTCCCTTCCACCCAAGTTCCCGCAGTTAATACCCTTCGACAAGATTTTCTATCCGGTTGGTCTCAAGTCAGAAAGTCCCTTAAGAAATCTTCTACTCGCTACAAGTTGGCGGCAGATAAGAAGCGCAGAGCTATTCCTCTTTTGAAAGTCGGTGACAAGGTGTGGTTGTCTACAAAAAAACATTTGTCTTAAAGTCTCCTGATTGAAGCTGGCTCCTCGCTACATTGGTCCTTATAAGATCGCTCAAGTAATCAGCCCCGTTTGTTTTAAATTACGACTACCACCCACTCTGCGAATTGCTAATGCTTTCCACGTTTCTCTACTAAGACAACTCACCATCAATCGGTTCCCTGTTCCTGCTACACCTACTACTCCTCCTTCCCTCCAACAAAGTGACAAATTCGAGATCAGCCATATTCTGGATTGCAAGACTTCTAGAGGAACAATCAAATACCTAGTGGACTGGAAGGGCTACGGTCCTGAAGAGCGCTCTTGGGTGCGGGCTGCTGACATTAGTGCTCCACTTCTGCTGAAGAGGTTCCACTCCAGATTTCTGAAGAAACCAGGTTCTAGGTGTTCGTTGTCCACCTCTAAAGGGGGAGGTACTGTCACACGCCGGGCTCCCGCTGTATCCCCCCGGGACCCGGCGTGCGCACCCACAGCTCTCCCGCTACACTCCCCGCCAGCCTGTCTTACCTGATCAGCGGCGGCAGTCCTGCTTCCTTAGATCGCTGTGTCTCTTCCCCCGGCAGTCGGCACTTCTGCGCATGCGCAGAAGACTCCAAACCTTTTTTTTACCTGCTACTGCCCTCTATTGGCTGTCTAAATAAACCAGCCCTATAAATTGCCTTTCAACACTAGATTCAGGGCTGGTTCTTTCAGTCAGTCCCTGACTCCTGCATTGGATACAGCGCCTGTGCCTTTTCATGCTTCTGGGAATTCCTTACTCTGCGTTGCTGTGTTCCTGCTCCTCCAGGCTCCTATGCTGCAGACCATTCCTCCTAACCACTTCTAAGTGGTGTCAAAGTCAGCAAATTGGATAAAGTCATATCAATTAAAGTCTAGCAAACTTGGTTGTCTTTGTCTGAAAAGATGCGTATGGTACGCATCGACGTACAAGGGCACGCTACGGCGTGAAAGGGCGTACGCATCCACTACACGTGGCAGCAACAGTAATTGGTCTTTTACCATACATTCGTACAAACACGCATACTTAAAAAATAGTTCACATTAATGGTAGTTGCAACACATAGTCAGTTATGTAGAGATATAGTAGTATTTATATGTTATATCAGAGTTACATGCATATTAGTGAAATACACGGAACAGGTTGAAGGAATCACATCATGAGTGGTATCATAATGAACCTCGTTACATATCCTACTGTTTGGTTCACTCTGCGAGGGAATCGCAGAGTGCATACGCAAGTTATGAATGATAGGGAATTATGAACTACTTAAGACTAAGGAATCCTGGCGGGAAGAGCAGAGCATACCCCCTGCAGAGATGACCCCCTCCTTTGGATTCCTTAGGATGAACCAGCCAATGATTGACAACCCCTTGGACATTCCTGAGACCTGGACCAATAGATGCAAGCTATACCATCTTCATTGTATTACTGTATTTGATTGTGTATATAAGCAGCAGCTTGTGATCCAATGTGCAGACATCTTGTCCCTAGACTTCAGGATTGAATGACTGCACTGGATCCAGAGCGCCTGTGATAAGTAACGGCTGTATTTACTATTACTTCGCTTGAGCATATTATTCTACTTATTGCGAATAAATCTTTGTGCTTTGGAAACACAAATCGAGGTTCGACAATCGTTATTGGTTAGCGACAACACGCACATAACTATTTGGGGGCTCGTGAGCTTTGGAGGTTTCGTTGCCGACGATACGCAAGACCAACGGATTTCGGTTCCTCAACAAAGGGTGGAGACACATCATAAACGGGTAAGAACGCATGGTGTTCAAAACCTGAATTTTACTCTGTGTTGCGAAACCGAATGTCCGTTTTGCATTATCTAGGGCACGCTAACTAGAACCTAGGGACAAAAGAGAAAACTGTTTCTTTTTTCTGTCATTGTGCGTTTTAACTGTATTGCATTGCTTAGCGTATGTGTATTTCTTGCTGTGCGTACGCGAACTTCCGGTAGATTTTCCACGTGGTTAAACAATCGTCTTGATAGTTATTATATGTGCATAATATAATTACTTGTGAAAACCTCTGGGACATTATTACTATTGTTGGGAATTCTTTTATTTTCTGCGCAGAAAAGGTGTATGTCGTGTGATTTGTTGACTTTAAATACGCTAAGGTTTTATCTATTGCAAAATAGAGTGTCAGTTGCTGTTTGACGAGGCAGGTGCCCAACTGGTGTATGGTATACAAGGCAGGTATACCGGGGGGCGGAAACTGAATAAGTTTTCGCGACGTGCACCCAAGGGTAATCACATCGCTTACGGATTAGCTTTAAGCGTTGCGATTGCACTGCACGGCAAGGAAAGCCGTGATTGTGACTTGGGAGTAACGGGGAGGAATTACGTTGGTAAGGCTGGTAATTGACTTTACCGGATGCTACCAGTTGTAATAAACTCAACAGATTTTGTTGGAGAGTCAGGGGTGATCAGGAAGCTGATAACCCTTTAGTCCACATTGATATTTCTGTATTAGGGGTCCTTGTTTAATACAAGAGGAAGCGAGTGGACGCGACTTGTAGCAAATACGTCCACAGGCCGGTAAAATATCTCTAGCGGTAGTGTTGAAAATTAGTGGCTGAATATTGTGTTATTTCTGGAACCCTATTTTGTGGCAGGATATTGTGATATTTCTGGGACCCTACTGTTCAATATGGGTGCTAAGCAAACGCTAGAGAAGGCCAAGGTACTGCCTAAGGAAGGTCCTATTGGTTCAGCGATATTTCTCATGTGTAAGAAATATGGTGCATACGCAACTGCTTATTGCGACACGTGGGTCAAGATGACCAAAGGTTGTGATAGGCCTTTCCCAACAATAGGGAGTTTTAATGCAGAGGTACTAAATACTGTAAAAGATAAAGTATGGTTGATTACCTCAACGAAAGTGAGGAATAAACATAATGATTGTTTAAAATTGTGGCAAATGGAAGGTAACACGTTGCAGAGCAGCGAATGCAAAGCGGAAGTAGGCGTGGCTAAAAGCACGGAAGTAACCGCCGGGAAGCTTGGCGAACTCAGCGCAAGCGCGCTCCCGCCACCTTTTGTGGCGGGAGGGGTAAGTACAGCCGTTGTTAAAACTGAAAATAGAAAAATTGCTAAGTTGTATCCTGTTTTAAGCTAGTTTAAATCAAGTGTATCTGAAAATGAAGATGAACCCACTGTGATTTCGGCCATTGCCCATGCCGTTAGTGTACTAGAGGCTCAGCGCAAGTATGAGAAAATGGCTGAGATAGGTGAGAGTAGCGTGATCACTAGGACTGAAAGCGTTCTAAATCTAGAACCAGCAAATCCTGTAGTGTCCCCTGAAGTCAGTGTACCAGAGGGTGCGTTCCCAGTCCGCACAATATCAGTTCCCAATGGGAAACCGGATAAGGATGGTGTAGTTCCTTTAAGAAATGTTACAATGCATTGTCCATAGGACTAGATCAGAATTACGTTCCATTATGACTGAATTCCCAGATCCTAGAAAGGAGTTAGCTAAATGTCAGAAATTTGTTAAAGACTTAGGAAATGCCCACGAACCAACCAATAAGAATTGGCGTGTAGTGTTGAGGGCGTGTCTTCCTCCCAATACTAACATACAAAAATTTATTGAAGATTGTTTAAGATGACACCTTGACTGATGAGATTAACCAAAAGAATATAGAAAGAATTGTCAAACACTTAGCCATATATTTTCCAGTAGTGGTAAATTGGAGTAAGATTTTCACCATTAAACAAAAAGACAGTGAAACTGCAGCAGATTATTTTGGTAGAGCTCTTGCATCAATGACACAGTTTACGGGGGTATCAGATATAAGGGAGAACCCACATCATAGGGAAGTAGCGGTAACAGTACTGATGGATGGTTTAAAGGAAAATCTAAAAACAAGAGTACAAACCTCAACCCCTGGTTGGAGAGGCAGCACGGTAGATTCTCTTAGAGAAGTTGCTGTGGAACATGACAAAAATATCTTTAGGAAAAGGGAAGTAAAGAGTGACAAGTTGATGACAGTGAGTATACAGGCATTAGGGGAAATGCATACACGACCACCAGCATATAACCCACATAACGGGAAACGCAGAATGTTCAGATGTTACAGATGCAAAGAAGAAGGACATATGAGAAAAGATTGTACAAAGGGAAGGTATAATCCTAATGAAGGGTCACATAGATATCCTCCAAGGAGGGATTCACATAGACTAGAGGACTCACATTTACCCGCGCTTATTACAGCAGCAAATGCTGTGCGGGAAATCAATAGTCAGCGCTAGGGGTCAGGTCATACCTGTAGTCTACAGCCAGTGAGGTAAACTGAGAGTCAGAGTGAAGAACAAAAAATGATAGTTGACATAGCTGGTAGGAAACAAACTTTTCTTGTAGATACAGGGGCAGCCCGATCTGTGATAACCTCTCCTTTCAATCTACAGGTGACCAGTAAAACCATTCCAGCTATGGGGGTAATGGGAAAAGTGTTACATTATCCTCTAACTAAACCCGCTGAAGTTACTATCGGCCCTCTGCATACTAAGCATTCGTTTCTTTTGGCTGCAGCGGCTCCTACTAACTTGCTAGGGAGAGACTTGTTATGTAAAATGGGATGTGTCATATACTGTACTTCTGATGGTGTGTTCTTAGATATACCGGAGAAGGTCGCACATGAGGTACAGGATATATTGGACACCCCTCAAAGGTTAATGTTACACTCTCCTGTTATAGAATAAAGTCCATCTCAAGTAAAGGGGATGTTGCTGGAAATACCAGGTTCCCTATGGACCAGAGATGGACAGGACACTGGACTGATGGCAAACGTAGCCCCTGTCATGGTCAATCTAAAAAGTGGTAGGATAGCTCCAAAAATCCCACAGTATCCATTAAAACCGGAGGTGGAACTAGGGGTATATCCTGTTATTGAGAGGCTGTTACAATAAGGGATTTTAATTCGTACAGCCAGTACAGCAAATAGTCCCAGTTTCCCTGTGAAGAAGAATGGGGGGAGGGGCTATAGATTAGTCCAGGACTTAAGGGGAATTAATAAAGTTGTTGATAGCCAATTCCCCGTAGTGCCGAATCCAGCTGTCATCCTCATGCAGATTCCACCGTCTGCCAGTCATTTTACTGTCATTGATCTATGTTCTGCTTTCTTCTCAGTCCCTCTTCACCCTGACTGCCAATACCTTTTTGCATTCTCCTACAGGGGAGTGCAATACACATGGACCAGACTACCCCAGGGGTTCATTGACAGCCCCAGTATTTTCTCCCAAGCCTTACATGACTGTTTGCAATCCTTTCAACCCCACAATGGGTCTGTTCTAATTCAATATGTGGACGATTTGTTGTTGTGCTCTGATTCTTTTATGTCATGTTTACATGATACTAAATTGTTGTTGCTTCATCTTTCACAAACAGGGCACAAGGTGGCAAAGGATAAATTACAGCCATGTCAGACTAAGGTCAAATACTTAGGACACTGCCTCACTAAGGGGCTAAGACACCTGACAACCGACAGAATTGAGGCCATACAACACATGACTCTGCCGCAGAGCCAGAAGCAGATTCGTACTTTCTTGGGGATGTGTGGATACTGTAGATCCTGGATCCCAGGTTTTTCTATTCTGGCATTACCATTGCAGGAGCTAGACTCTTCCTCAAAACCAGAACGTGTTGTACACACAGAAGAGTCAGAGCAAGCGTTCTTTAATCTTAAAGATAGTCTGACTAGAGCACCTGCATTGGGAATACCTGATTATGAAAAGCCTTTTGAGCTATTTTGTACAGAAGCTGATGGATGTGCAGCAGGTGTCCTCGCACAGAAACATGGTGACGCTAGCAGACCGGTAGCATACTACAGTGCACAATTAGACAATGTGGCAAGATCACTCCCAACATGTCTCAGAAGTGTAGCAGCAACGGCTTTTCTGGTGAGTAAGAGCGAGGACGTAGTATTAGGGCATAATTCAACTATCTATACACCCCATGCTGTATCAGCTCTGTTAAATTCAGCCCAAACCAGACATGTTTCTTCAGCTAGATTCACAAAGTGGGAACTAGCCCTGATGGCACCCTCAAACATCACCATCAAACGATGTAGCACCTTAAATCCAGCTACATACCTTCCGTATGTGTCTCTAGAGTCACAAAGGGTGGGAGGTGAGGAGACCCTGGTTGATGATGAGTTAGGCAAGAATACTGACACGCATGACTGTATGGAACACCTGAATCAGACCTTTACTGCAAGGCCCGACATACCTGACGCCCCCTTTGAAAATGTAGATTTTACGTTTTATACAGACGGAAGTTGCCATAGACAGATAGAGACAGGAGAGCTATGTACTGGTTACGCTGTTGTAGACGATCAGGATGTGGTAGAAGCTGAACCCCTTGGTCCACCTCACTCAGCCCAGGTGGCGGAACTAGTAGCACTAAGGAGAGCGTGTGAATTGGCAGAGGGTAAATCAGCCAATATATATACTGACTCTAGGTACGCCTTCGGGGTAGTGCACGATTTTGGGGCCCTTTGGCATCTTAGAAACTTTACGACAGCAGCAGGTACACCAGTGGCACACTCACAACACATAAAAGGACTTCTGACAGCGATACAGTTACCCAGAACAGTAGCCGTCATAAAGTGCAAAGCCCATACCTTTGAAGAAGACCCAGTGTCATTGGGCAACAACAGGGCAGACGAAGCTGCTAAATGGGCAGCAGGGCAACCTATGACTGTATCGACCGAGACTATGATGGTTTTTCAGACATTAGACATGCAGAAATTAATTGAAATGCAAGATTTGTGTTCCCTGCAGGAAAAGGCGGTCTGGAAGGCGAAGGGATGTGGTCAAGAGTCCTCAGGACTCTGGAGGGATGGACAAGGTAAGCCTGTAGCTCCCCGAACATACTATCCAAGCCTGGCTGAAGCAGCACATGGTCTGACTCACCTGGGTAAAGAAGCTATGTGCAAACTGGTGAGAGCATACTGGTGTGCTCCCGGATTTTCCTCTCAGGCAGGTAAGAAAGCATTGTCATGTCTTACTTGTTTGAGGAAAAATGTTGGGAAAACTATTCCAACTGAGCCATCCCACATCCCTCCTACAGACGGACCTTTTCAGGTAATACAAATTGACTATATCCAATTACCACCGTGCAGGAATTTAAAGTATGTGTTAGTGTGTATTGATGTGTTTTCCGGTTGGGTAGAAGCATATCCGGCAGCCACTAATACTGCTGTGTTCACTGCAAAGAAAATTGTACAAGACTTTGTGTGTAGGTTCGGTATCCCTAGAATCATTGAAAGTGATAGGGGTACCCATTTTACTGGTGATATCTTCCGAAATATGTGTAAACTCATGGGAATCGGTAGCAGACTTCACACCC
The DNA here is from genome assembly GCF_038048845.1 of Mixophyes fleayi. Lineage (NCBI taxonomy): Eukaryota > Metazoa > Chordata > Amphibia > Anura > Limnodynastidae > Mixophyes > Mixophyes fleayi. The sequence continues at coordinate 55,010,159 of NC_134405.1, read as the reverse complement.
CTTACCGACCACAAGCCAGTGGTAAGGTAGAGAGAGTAAACGATACTATAAAGAACAAGCTTAGTAAGATAATGGCTAAAACTGGGTTGGCATGGCCTGAGGCTTTGCCGTTGGTCCTCCATAGCATTCAAACCACTCCTAGACCTCCTCTTAATCTGTCCCCCTTTGAGATACTGTTCGGACGACAGCCTCATTTGATCGTGAGTCCACAAGACGACTTGAAGTGTAATAATGAAGTGACTGTACAATATCTTATAAGAATGAGTAGACAGCTAAAACAACAACAACAAAAACTAAAAATGCTGTCATCTGGTATGCCAGAAACGAACTGTCATGATGTTGAACCTGGAGACTATGTTATGATCCGCAATTTCTTACGTTCAGGTTGTTTAACAGACCGTTGGGAAGGCCCGTACCAAGTGCTGCTGACCAGTACTACATCACTGAAGGTTGCAGAGAGAGACACTTGGGTCCATTCCACCCACTGCAGGAGAGTCCATAATCCAGAGAAAGTGCAAGATAAAACTAAGACCGACGACATAGATCTGTCACTTGTGAGCCTGTTCCGGGAGACCTAAAGCCTGCAGTCGAGACACCTGAACCAGAGACGTTGCCTCAGAACTATCTTTCCAGCGATGGAGTGGCGGTTTTTGTTTTTCTTTTGTTCCAGGATTTTCCTTGTTTTTACTCTTTCTAGGACATTCTATTTTTGTGAAGAAGGATGGAGGACGGAGGAGAGTTCAGGGAGTGATACGGATGAAATGGAAGCCGAAGAAAAGTTAATAGGATACTCAGAGCAGCCCATTATCAAACTTGGTCCAGGGGTTATAAAAAAAGGTCTGCTAGCTCAGGAACTCGGAGGCAGTGTGAGGGGCTATTGTCTGATGAGTATTGTATCTGCAAGTTCTGCGACTCCCTAGTTGAAGAGAGATGCATCCAACGATGCCAGTCCCCCAGTACTCTGAATATAGGCGGGCATCCTTTGGAGGATTATTACTCCCTGGTGGGTAAGGTGCTAAACCAAACTGAGTGTTGGGTGTGCTCTCACGTGCCTCAAGGGCAGCATAATATAGGACTAGTGCCATTCCCTTTAAACATATCTGAAGTACTCGAATTGAGGGGTGGGAGGCCCATAGAAGGGAGGTACAATAATACTAGGTCCCCTAGTCTGACGCTTCGACAATACTCCATAGGCAGATCTTTGCTGTGCTTAAACATATCTCATGCAAAGCGCCTGGAGAATTGGGAGGCTGACCTATCAGATCAGACAATGGCTCGCCACACTCATTTTAGAGGGAGACTAACAAGGTCACTACTAGGCAGGAATGTTGATGGAGGTCACAAATTAGGGTGTATCACCAAACATAAGAAGGTATCCATTGGAAAAGTCTCTACAGATAAATGTAAAAATGTCATTAATGCCGACACGTGTCTAGAACAAATGGAGACACTAGGCATGGGTAGTTTTATCAAAACTCTGTGTGATATAATTCATGGGCATACTGCTCCTTATGTTCTCCCTGATGATGTGTATTTTGTTTGTGGAAGGAAAGCTTATTCCTGGGTGACTCCGAGTTCCAAAGGCTTGTGTTTCTTAGCTAAACTGGTTCCTGAAATCATGACAATTACTCATGAAGAAATGGTTGGTATTCACAAGACTACATCACCACCATACATACACACACAGTATGAACACTGTGGCAAGAGAAATATGATTCCTGGTGAGGAACCCATAGCTACAAAATTGATTAGTGAAACTGCTGGTTTCCAAGTTATGGTTGCTCTAGATCTCACCAGGACCACTCGGGGAACATTAAACTTTAAATATATCCAAGACCTAGCTAAATTAATAGATAATATCACCGAGATGTATGATGACACTTTCAGGTATACTGGAAGGGAGCTACAAGCGTACAAGAATTAGTTGGTGCAACATAGACTGGTACTAAATTATCTCACCTCTATTACTGGTGGGTACTGTGTGACACTGGCCACCCAGTTCGGTGTCAAATGTTGCACGTACATTACTAATAATACGGATGACCCTAAAGAGATTATAGACCGGAAGATGGACGAAATTTTACAGCTAAAATGGGAATTTCGAAAAAGTCACAATTCTTCGTTATATGAGGTCGGGGAAAAGGTGGCGGGTTGGTTCTCGTGGTTGAACCCTGTGAAATGGTTCTCCGGTCTGGGGGAGTGGGTACAGGAAATGGTTGCTAGTGTAGGTAAGCTCCTTCTCCTTATACTGGGTGTCATCTTAGCAATTGGTTTAGTTGTCAAATGTGTTCCTACTGTGTTGAAGTGTGGAAAACGGTCTCATAGGAGTAACACTGAGAAAGAGACTGAAAGGGTGGTACCAGATACCGAGATCATGGTCTGTGAAGAAGTATTGTATAATCCTGAACTTGAAACGGTGATTGAGTGATAGTTTAGTACACTATCAAAGGGTGGAGCTGTCGAAGTCAGCAAATTGGATAAAGCCATATCAATTAAAGTCTAGCAAACTTGGTTGTCTTTGTCTGAAAAGATGCGTATGGTACGCATCGACGTACAAGGGCACGCAACGGCGTGAAAGGGCGTACGCATCCACTACACGTGGCAGCAACAGTAATTGGTCTTTTACCATACATTCGCACAAACACGCATACTTATAAAATAGTACACATTAATGGTAGTTGCAACACATAGTCAGTTATGTCGAGATATAGTAGTATTTATATGTTATATCCGAGTTACATGCATATTAGTGAAATACACGGAACAGGTTGAAGGAATCACATCATGAGTGGTATCATATTGAACCTCGTTACATATCCTACTGTTTGGTTCACTCTGCGAGGGAATCGCAGAGTGCATACGCAAGTTATGAATGATAGGGAATTATGAACTACTTAAGACTAGGGAATCCTGGCGGGAAGAGCAGAGCATACCCCCTGCAGAGATGACCCCCTCCTTTGGATTCCTTAGGATGAACCAGCCTTTGGATTCCTGTCACTCACCGGACTGTGAGTGCTACTTCCCTTGTATTCAGGAACCGTGGCCGTCCGCCATCCTGAGGGTCTGCGCATGTGCAGCCCTTTCAAGCCTTCAGTACCTGTTGCTTTTAGTTAATTGGCTGATCAGGCAACACTCCCTATTTAAAGCACCTGTGGTCAATACCTCGTTGCCTGATCTTGGAGTCTCATTCCCCATGAGCCTCTGAAGGTGTTCCTGTGTTTCCTCGTGTATTCAGCTCCTGCTGATTCCTGTTTATTCCATTGTGGTTTCCAGACCACTTCAACTCTCCTGTGTTCATCGTGTCTGCAACCAGCTGATTCCTATCCGCTGCCTCCGCTGCTTCTACAGAGTTCCTGCTCACTTCAACTCTCCTGTGTTCATCGTGTCTGCAACCAGTTGATTCCTATCCGCTGCCTCCGTTGCTTCTACAGAGTTCCTGCTCACTTCAACTCTCCTGTGTTCATCGTGTCTGCAACCAGCTGATTCCTATCCGCTGCCTCCGTTGCTTCTACAGAGTTCCTGCTCACTTCAACTCTCCTGTGTTCATCGTGTCTGCACCAGCTGATTCCTATCCGCTGCCTCCGTTGCTTCTACAGAGTTCCTGCTCACTTCAACTCTCCTGTGTTCATCGGGTCAGCGCTCCGCTGCTTCCATCTATACGACTGGATATCAGACCGCCTCAACTCTCCCGTGTTCTTCATGTTTCCAGTTCCACTTACTACTGCTTCCTGAGTATTGCCTCGTTCATGCTGGTTTACCTACCGTGCGCTGCACAACCCTGATTACCGCTTCCACCTTCCAGTGGTCTCTCCTCCTGCCGGCCTTCAGCCGTTCAGGTATCCCTGCACGTCTCTCTGACAGCCTGCTCTCCTGAACCGCGGTATGCATACTTCTCATTGACTTTGCTTGTGTATTGCATATCTAGCTGGACTGAGTTGTGTTCTCCTCAGGAGTCTCCTATCCACTGAACTATTGCTACCATTGACTTTGTTTCCTATTGCCTGGATAGTTATTGTGAATTTGTATATTTAAGCAGTGCTGCTCAGTTATCATTGTATTGTGGATATCATCGTGGGATCAAGTTCTGTGTGCCCCGTGTATACTCTGCATTGCATTCATCTCCTCGTGCCCCTCCTCACTTATATATTGCAGTGGTACAACTTGCTGATGCAGACCACTGACTCCTGTTCCCTGTGACACCAGTTTCAAGTATCCTCTCACATAAGCAGTGGTACAACTTGCTAACGCAGACCACTGACTTCCCTGTTACCTACCTTCACCTGGATTCCATTCCTTCACCTAGACAGCGGTACAACTTGCTATACGCAGACCGCTGACTCTCACCAACTCCTCGCTACTCCTGGACATTCCTCCTCACTATAGCAGTGGTACAACTTGCTATACGCAGACCACTGACTATCCTCACGTTTCCTTGTCCATCTAGTTCCTCGTGTACAGTCATCTACTCATTACCAGTGCTGCTAGTCATAGACTTTCCTCGAGCATTCTCTCACCATCTGCTGTTTCTCCTATTCCGTTGTCACCCTGCTACCAGAGTACCATATTACCAACTATATTACTCTGGTAAGTCCATCATCTGGTGATATCCTGGGCAAAGACTTCTAGTGCCCGTGACAGTAAGATCAGGCCTGACAGACCCAGATGCGGAACCTACAGCTAAAGAGATGCTGCAGCATCTGGTTACCCATATGGAACAACAGGATGCTCGCCAACAACTTTTGCTGCAATGTTACCAGGCGTTAGCCTCCCAAGGAACGTCTGTGCAAAATATCACAGCTACTGTTGATGCTCCTGTGCTTTCCTCCGTTTCCCCAGTGCCATCCCAGGTGTCTATGGCTTCCACGCTTCACCTGCCTACTCCGTCAAAATATGATGGAGACCCCAAAACATGCAGGGGTTTTCTAAATCAATGCTCAGTTCATTTTGAGCTCCAACCTCAAAATTTCTCTACTCATCGTTCCAGAGTGGCCTATCTCATTTCCTTGTTTTCCGGACAAGCTCTCGCATGGGCTTCCCCTCTGTGGGAAACAAATGATCCATTATTACAGGATAGTGCCAAATTTATTTCCATGTTCCGAAGTGTATTTGATGAACCAGGTCGTGTTATTTCTGCTGCATCCAGCATTCTCCGTCTACGTCAGGGTTCTCGTACAGTAGGCCAGTACGTCATTCAATTTTGGATATTAGCCTCTGAACTTCAGTGGAACACTGAAGCGTTAATTGCCGCCTTCTGGCAGGGGCTTTCTGATAAAATTAAAGATGCACTGACTACTCAAGAATTACCTACTTCGTTAGAAGATTTGATTTCTCTTTGCCACCGTGTAGACATGAGATTTCGTGAAAGAGAGTCTGAAAAAACAACTTCAGTTAAAGCACCTCTTCGCTCAAGTTCTCAACTTCGCCCAGCTTCATCTCCGGTGATACCCATGGAGATAGGTCGCTCCAAATTAACTTCAGAGGAGAGGGACCGAAGAGTAAAAAATAGACTTTGTATCTATTGTGCTGATTCCACGCATATGCTCAATTCATGCCCTAAAAAATCGGGAAATGCCAGGTCCTAACCGGTTATGGAGAGGTGAAGTTAGGGTCCCTGGAGTCCTCTCCATGTTCTACGAAATTAAAAGTTTGTGCTTTTGATGTTACAGTTTCCTTTGCTACCAAATCCTTTAAGTCCCAAGCACTTATTGACTCCGGAGCTGCGGGAAACTTTATTTCTAAATCCCTCGTGAATCAATGGTCCCTACCAGTGATTACTTTGAAGACACCTATTACTGTGACTGCTATCGATGGATCACGCATTATTAATGGTCTCATCACCCAGAGTACGTCTCCAGTAACCCTTCAAATTGGTGTATTACACCAAGAAGAAATTTCATTTTTAATTCTTCCTGTTACTACCAGTCCGATTGTATTAGGCCTTCCATGGCTTCAACGTCACTCTCCCCAGATTGACTGGCACACTCCTCAAGTTACGTCTTGGGGAACTGAATGCCATCATCGTTGCCTCTCTCAAGTCGTTCCTCTTAAAATACAGCAATCCTCCATTTCACCTTCCTCACCGGGACTTCCTCCTCAGTATGCTTCGTTTGCTGATGTATTTGATAAAACTCAGTCTGAATGTCTTCCTCCTCATCGTTCGTGGGACTGTCCGATTGATCTTCAACCTTGTCAAGACTCCTCCCAGGGGTCGTGTGTATCCACTTTCGTTACCTGAAACTCAAGCTACATCTGAATACATCCAAGAGAATCTCCAGCGAGGATTTATTCGACCTTCTACCTCTCCCGCTGGAGCCGGGTTTTTCTTTGTAAAAAAGAAGGATGGATCATTACGCCCCTGCATAGATTTCCGTGGACTTAATGCCATAACTATCAAAAATCGGTATCCCATTCCACTTATTACTGAGTTATTTGATCGTATTAACGGAGCTCGGATCTTTACCAAGTTGGATCTTCGTGGTGCCTACAATTTAATTAGAATCAGGTCCGGTGACGAATAGAAGACAGCTTTCAACACCAGAGACGGGCATTATGAATACTTAGTAATGCCCTTCGGGTTATGTAATGCCCCCGCTGTTTTCCAGGGTTTCATTAATGAGATCTTCCGGGACTTGTTATATGTTTGTGTCGCCGTCTATCTGGACGACATATTGATCTTTTCGCAGGACCTGCCTTCTTATCATCAACATGTGGCAGAGGTCCTTTCCAGACTCCGGAAAAATTCATTATTCTGCAAGTTAGAAAAGTGTTCATTTAAGTTGCCCCAGATTCCATTTCTGGGATATATTGTATCCGGAGTTGGTCTTCAGATGGATCCAGAAAAGGTGAATGCTGTGTTACATTGGCCTCAGCCAACTACTCTTCGTGCAATTCAGCGTTTTTTAGGTTTTGCCAATTACTATAGACGCTTCATTCAAGATTTCTCCTCGATTGCATCCCCTATTGTGGCCCTAACTCGTAAAGGGGCCAATACTAAGCAATGGTCCTCTGAGGCTCTTCAAGCCTTCCAGTTTCTTAAAGAGTCTTTCTCCTCTGCTCCTATTCTTCGACAGCCTGATGTGACGCTTCCCTTCTTCCTAGAGGTAGATGCCTCTAATGTTGGTTTAGGAGCCATTCTCTCTCAAAGATCGGAGCAACAAAAATTCCATCCTTGTGCTTTTTACTCTCGGGGACTTCTGCCTGCGGAGAAGAATTACACCATCGGGGACAAGGAGTTGCTGGCTATTAAAGTAGCATTAGAGGAGTGGAGATACTTGTTGGAGGGAGCTCGTCATCCTGTGACAATTTTTACTGATCATAAGAATTTGTCATATTTACAGTCTGCTCAATGTTTGAATCCTCGTCAAGCAAGATGGTCTCTTTTCTTTTCTCGTTTTGAACTAATCATAACCTTCAAACCAGCTGCAAAGAATAAAAAAGCAGACGCTATATCTCGAGCTTTTGTGACGTCCTCAGACGTTGAAGATGGTCCCAACCACTCTATATTAGACCCCAAATGTGTTTCTCTGGCTGCTTCTTCCACTAAGGTGCTACCATTTGGGAGAACCCTCGTGGCTCCTGCTCTTAGGAAGAAAATCCTTTCGTGGTTTCACTCTTCTCGTTTTTCTGGACACTCTGGTGAACGCAAGACCTTTGAAATTCTTTCTCGAAGTTACTGGTGGCCTTCTATGAGGAGAGATGTCAAAGATTTTGTAGCCGCATGTGAATTGTGTTCCCAGTTCAAGACTCCCCGCAGAACTCCAGCGGGTTTGCTTCAACCACTACCCATTCCGTTGAAGCCGTGGACCCATATTAGTATGGACTTTGTTACTGATCTTCCTCCTAGTAAAAACTGCAATACTATTTGGGTAGTGGTGGACAGATTTTCGAAGATGGCGCATTTCGTTCCTTTGTCTGGTTTGCCTTCTTCTTCTACTCTGGCTGTGTATTTCATCAAAGAAATCTTCCGTATTCATGGATGTCCGTCCGAGATTGTTTCAGATAGAGGAGTACAATTCGTTTCCAGATTCTAGCGGGCCCTCTGTAAGACCTTGGGCATCCGATTATCACTCTCATCCTCCTACCATCCTCAATCAAACGGACAAACCGAAAGAGTCAATCAAGATCTTGAGACTTTTATAAGGATGTTCTCTTCAGCCAACCAAGACAACTGGGTAGAACTGCTTCCATGGGCTGAATTCGCCCATAACAACATGTATCATGAGTCATCTTCTAGAACTCCATTCTTTGTGGTTTACTGTCACCATCCGTCTTTTCCGGAATTTCCTGAAATCCCTCCCTCCCACCCAAGTTCCTGCTGTAGAGACTGTTTGTCAAACCTTCAAAAATATTTGGTCTCAGGTCAAAACCTGTTTAAAGAAGACTTCTGCCAGATATAAGTCTTTTGCAGATAAAAAGAGACGGGCTATTCCACCACTGAAAATCTGAGATCGTGTTTGGTTATCAACCAAAAATATTCGTTTGAAGGTCCCATCTATGAAGTTCGCTCCTCGTTTTATTGGTCCGTATAGGATCATTCAAGTGATAAATCCAGTTTGTTTCAAACTTCTACTTCCTAAGAACCTTCGTATTTCCAACGCCTTCCATGTGTCTTTGCTCAAACCTCTTATTATCAACCGTTTCTCGGTCCCTCCTTCAGCACCTCGGCCAGTTCAAATTCATCAAGAGGAGGACTTTGAGATTACTCACATATTGGATGCAAAAATTTTGCGAGGAGTTCTTCGTTTCCTCGTTCATTGGAAGGGCTTTGGTCCTGAGGAGCGTTCATGGATCAAAGCAGAAGATCTCAACGCTCCAGCTCTTCTTAAGAAGTTTTATTCCAAGTTTCCGGACAAACCCGGTTCCAGGTGTTCTGTGCCCACCTTTAAAAGGGGGGGTACTGTCACTCACCGGACTGTGAGTGCTACTTCCCGTGAATTCAGGAACCATGGCCGTCCGCCATCCTGAGGGTCTGCGCATGTGCAGCCCTTTCAAGCCTTCAGTACCTGTTGCTTTTAGTTAATTGGCTGATCAGGCAACACTCCCTATTTAAAGCACCTGTGGTCAATACCTCGTTGCCTGATCTTGGAGTCTCATTCCCCATGAGCCTCTGAAGGTGTTCCTGTGTTTCCTCGTGTATTCAGCTCCTGCTGATTCCTGTTTATTCCATTGTGGTTTCCAGACCACTTCAACTCTCCTGTGTTCATTGTGTCTGCAACCAGCTGATTCCTATCCGCTGCCTCAGTTGCTTCTACAGAGTTCCTGCTCACTTCAACTCTCCTGTGTTCATCGTGTCTGCAACCAGCTGATTCCTATCCGCTGCCTCCGTTGCTTCTACAGAGTTCCTGCTCACTTCAACTCTCCTGTGTTCATCGTGTCTGCAACCAGCTGATTCCTATCCGCTGCCTCCGTTGCTTCTACAGAGTTCCTGCTCACTTCAACTCTCCTGTGTTCATCGGGTCAGCGCTCCGCTGCTTCCATCTATACGACTGGATATCAGACCGCCTCAACTCTCCCGTGTTCTTCATGTTTCCAGTTCCACTTACTACTGCTTCCTGAGTATTGCCTCGTTCATGCTGGTTTACCTACCGTGCGCTGCACCAACCTGATTACCGCTTCCACCTTCCAGTGGTCTCTCCTCCTGCCGGCCTTCAGCCGTTCAGGTATCCCTGCACGTCTCTCTGATAGCCTGCTCTCCTGAACCGCGGTATGCATACTTCTCATTGACTTTGCTTGTGTATTGCGTATCTATCTGGACTGAGTTGTGTTCTCCTCCGGAGTCTCCTATCCACTGAGACTATTGCTACCATTGACTTTGTTTCCTATTGCCTGGATAGTTATTGTGACTTTGTATATTTAAGCAGTGCTGCTCAGTTATCATTGTATTGTGGATATCATCGTGGGATCAAGTTCTGTGTGCCCCGTGTATACTCTGCATTGCATTCATCTCCTCGTGCCCCTCCTCACTTATATATTGCAGTGGTACAACTTGCTGATGCAGACCACTGACTCCTGTTCCCTGTGACACCAGTTTCAAGTATCCTCTCACATAAGCAGTGGTACAACTTGCTAACGCAGACCACTGACTTCCCTGTTACCTACCTTCACCTGGATTCCATTCCTTCACCTAGACAGCGGTACAACTTGCTATACGCAGACCGCTGACTCTCACCAACTCCTCGCTACTCCTGGACATTCCTCCTCACTATAGCAGTGGTACAAGTTGCTATACGCAGACCACTGACTATCCTCACGTTTCCTTGTCCATCTAGTTCCTCGTGTACAGTCATCTACTCATTACCAGTGCTGCTAGTCATAGACTTTCCTCGAGCATTCTCTCACCATCTGCTGTTTCTCCTGTTCCGTTGTCACCCTGCTACCAGAGTACCATATTACCAACTATATTACTCTGGTAAGTCCATCATCTGGTGATATCCTGGGCAAAGACTTCTAGTGCCCGTGACAGTAAGATCAGGCCTGACAGACCCAGATGCGGAACCTACAGCTAAAGAGATGCTGCAGCATCTGGTTACCCATATGGAACAACAGGATGCTCGCCAACAACTTTTGCTGCAATGTTACCAGGCGTTAGCCTCCCAAGGAACGTCTGTGCAAAATATCACAGCTACTGTTGATGCTCCTGTGCTTTCCTCCGTTTCCCCAGTGCCATCCCAGGTGTCTATGGCTTCCACGCTTCACCTGCCTACTCCGTCAAAATATGATGGAGACCCCAAAACATGCAGGGGTTTTCTAAATCAATGCTCAGTTCATTTTGAGCTCCAACCTCAAAATTTCTCTACTCATCGTTCCAGAGTGGCCTATCTCATTTCCTTGTTTTCCGGACAAGCTCTCGCATGGGCTTCCCCTCTGTGGGAAAGAAATGATCCATTATTACAGGATAGTGCCAAATTTATTTCCATGTTCCGAAGTGTATTTGATGAACCAGGTCGTGTTATTTCTGCTGCATCCAGCATTCTCCGTCTACGTCAGGGTTCTCGTACAGTAGGCCAGTACGTCATTCAATTTTGGATATTAGCCTCTGAACTTCAGTGGAACACTGAAGCGTTAATTGCCGCCTTCTGGCAGGGGCTTTCTGATAAAATTAAAGATGCACTGACTACTCAAGAATTACCTACTTCGTTAGAAGATTTGATTTCTCTTTGCCACCGTGTAGACATGAGATTTCGTGAAAGAGAGTCTGAAAAAACAACTTCAGTTAAAGCACCTCTTCGCTCAAGTTCTCAACTTCGCCCAGCTTCATCTCCGGTGATACCCATGGAGATAGGTCGCTCCAAATTAACTTCAGAGGAGAGGGACCGAAGAGTAAAAAATAGACTTTGTATCTATTGTGCTGATTCCACGCATATGCTCAATTCATGCCCTAAAAAATCGGGAAATGCCAGGCCCTAACCGGTTATGGAGAGGTGAAGTTAGGGTCCCTGGAGTCCTCTCCATGTTCTACGAAATTAAAAGTTTGTGCTTTTGATGTTACAGTTTCCTTTGCTACCAAATCCTTTAAGTCCCAAGCACTTATTGACTCCGGAGCTGCGGGAAACTTTATTTCTAAATCCCTCGTGAATCAATGGTCCCTACCAGTGATTACTTTGAAGACACCTATTACTGTGACTGCTATCGATGGATCACGCATTATTAATGGTCTCATCACCCAGAGTACGTCTCCAGTAACCCTTCAAATTGGTGTATTACACCAAGAAGAAATTTCATTTTTAATTCTTCCTGTTACTACCAGTCCGATTGTATTAGGCCTTCCATGGCTTCAACGTCACTCTCCCCAGATTGACTGGCACACTCCTCAAGTTACGTCTTGGGGAACTGAATGCCATCATCGTTGCCTCTCTCAAGTCGTTCCTCTTAAAATACAGCAATCCTCCATTTCACCTTCCTCACCGGGACTTCCTCCTCAGTATGCTTCGTTTGCTGATGTATTTGATAAAACTCAGTCTGAATGTCTTCCTCCTCATCGTTCGTGGGACTGTCCGATTGATCTTCAACCTTGTCAAGACTCCTCCCAGGGGTCGTGTGTATCCACTTTCGTTACCTGAAACTCAAGCTACATCTGAATACATCCAAGAGAATCTCCAGCGAGGATTTATTCGACCTTCTACCTCTCCCGCTGGAGCCGGGTTTTTCTTTGTAAAAAAGAAGGATGGATCATTACGCCCCTGCATAGATTTCCGTGGACTTAATGCCATAACTATCAAAAATCGGTATCCCATTCCACTTATTACTGAGTTATTTGATCGTATTAACGGAGCTCGGATCTTTACCAAGTTGGATCTTCGTGGTGCCTACAATTTAATTAGAATCAGGTCCGGTGACGAATAGAAGACAGCTTTCAACACCAGAGACGGGCATTATGAATACTTAGTAATGCCCTTCGGGTTATGTAATGCCCCCGCTGTTTTCCAGGGTTTCATTAATGAGATCTTCCGGGACTTGTTATATGTTTGTGTCGCCGTCTATCTGGACGACATATTGATCTTTTCGCAGGACCTGCCTTCTTATCATCAACATGTGGCAGAGGTCCTTTCCAGACTCCGGAAAAATTCATTATTCTGCAAGTTAGAAAAGTGTTCATTTAAGTTGCCCCAGATTCCATTTCTGGGATATATTGTATCCGGAGTTGGTCTTCAGATGGATCCAGAAAAGGTGAATGCTGTGTTACATTGGCCTCAGCCAACTACTCTTCGTGCAATTCAGCGTTTTTTAGGTTTTGCCAATTACTATAGACGCTTCATTCAAGATTTCTCCTCGATTGCATCCCCTATTGTGGCCCTAACTCGTAAAGGGGCCAATACTAAGCAATGGTCCTCTGAGGCTCTTCAAGCCTTCCAGTTTCTTAAAGAGTCTTTCTCCTCTGCTCCTATTCTTCGACAGCCTGATGTGACGCTTCCCTTCTTCCTAGAGGTAGATGCCTCTAATGTTGGTTTAGGAGCCATTCTCTCTCAAAGATCGGAGCAACAAAAATTCCATCCTTGTGCTTTTTACTCTCGGGGACTTCTGCCTGCGGAGAAGAATTACACCATCGGGGACAAGGAGTTGCTGGCTATTAAAGTAGCATTAGAGGAGTGGAGATACTTGTTGGAGGGAGCTCGTCATCCTGTGACAATTTTTACTGATCATAAGAATTTGTCATATTTACAGTCTGCTCAATGTTTGAATCCTCGTCAAGCAAGATGGTCTCTTTTCTTTTCTCGTTTTGAACTAATCATAACCTTCAAACCAGCTGCAAAGAATAAAAAAGCAGACGCTATATCTCGAGCTTTTGTGACGTCCTCAGACGTTGAAGATGGTCCCAACCACTCTATATTAGACCCAAAATGTGTTTCTCTGGCTGCTTCTTCCACTAAGGTGCTACCATTTGGGAGAACCCTCGTGGCTCCTGCTCTTAGGAAGAAAATCCTTTCGTGGTTTCACTCTTCTCGTTTTTCTGGACACTCTGGTGAACGCAAGACCTTTGAAATTCTTTCTCGAAGTTACTGGTGGCCTTCTATGAGGAGAGATGTCAAAGATTTTGTAGCCGCATGTGAATTGTGTTCCCAGTTCAAGACTCCCCGCAGAACTCCAGCGGGTTTGCTTCAACCACTACCCATTCCGTTGAAGCCGTGGACCCATATTAGTATGGACTTTGTTACTGATCTTCCTCCTAGTAAAAACTGCAATACTATTTGGGTAGTGGTGGACAGATTTTCGAAGATGGCGCATTTCGTTCCTTTGTCTGGTTTGCCTTCTTCTTCTACTCTGGCTGTGTATTTCATCAAAGAAATCTTCCGTATTCATGGATGTCCGTCCGAGATTGTTTCAGATAGAGGAGTACAATTCGTTTCCAGATTCTAGCGGGCCCTCTGTAAGACCTTGGGCATCCGATTATCACTCTCATCCTCCTACCATCCTCAATCAAACGGACAAACCGAAAGAGTCAATCAAGATCTTGAGACTTTTATAAGGATGTTCTCTTCAGCCAACCAAGACAACTGGGTAGAACTGCTTCCATGGGCTGAATTCGCCCATAACAACATGTATCATGAGTCATCTTCTAGAACTCCATTCTTTGTGGTTTACTGTCACCATCCGTCTTTTCCGGAATTTCCTGAAATCCCTCCCTCCCACCCAAGTTCCTGCTGTAGAGACTGTTTGTCAAACCTTCAAAAATATTTGGTCTCAGGTCAAAACCTGTTTAAAGAAGACTTCTGCCAGATATAAGTCTTTTGCAGATAAAAAGAGACGGGCTATTCCACCACTGAAAATCTGAGATCGTGTTTGGTTATCAACCAAAAATATTCGTTTGAAGGTCCCATCTATGAAGTTCGCTCCTCGTTTTATTGGTCCGTATAGGATCATTCAAGTGATAAATCCAGTTTGTTTCAAACTTCTACTTCCTAAGAACCTTCGTATTTCCAACGCCTTCCATGTGTCTTTGCTCAAACCTCTTATTATCAACCGTTTCTCGGTCCCTCCTTCAGCACCTCGGCCAGTTCAAATTCATCAAGAGGAGGACTTTGAGATTACTCACATATTGGATGCAAAAATTTTGCGAGGAGTTCTTCGTTTCCTCGTTCATTGGAAGGGCTTTGGTCCTGAGGAGCGTTCATGGATCAAAGCAGAAGATCTCAACGCTCCAGCTCTTCTTAAGAAGTTTTATTCCAAGTTTCCGGACAAACCCGGTTCCAGGTGTTCTGTGCCCACCTTTAAAAGGGGGGGTACTGTCACTCACCGGACTGTGAGTGCTACTTCCCGTGAATTCAGGAACCATGGCCGTCCGCCATCCTGAGGGTCTGCGCATGTGCAGCCCTTTCAAGCCTTCAGTACCTGTTGCTTTTAGTTAATTGGCTGATCAGGCAACACTCCCTATTTAAAGCACCTGTGGTCAATACCTCGTTGCCTGATCTTGGAGTCTCATTCCCCATGAGCCTCTGAAGGTGTTCCTGTGTTTCCTCGTGTATTCAGCTCCTGCTGATTCCTGTTTATTCCATTGTGGTTTCCAGACCACTTCAACTCTCCTGTGTTCATTGTGTCTGCAACCAGCTGATTCCTATCCGCTGCCTCAGTTGCTTCTACAGAGTTCCTGCTCACTTCAACTCTCCTGTGTTCATCGTGTCTGCAACCAGCTGATTCCTATCCGCTGCCTCCGTTGCTTCTACAGAGTTCCTGCTCACTTCAACTCTCCTGTGTTCATCGTGTCTGCAACCAGCTGATTCCTATCCGCTGCCTCCGTTGCTTCTACAGAGTTCCTGCTCACTTCAACTCTCCTGTGTTCATCGGGTCAGCGCTCCGCTGCTTCCATCTATACGACTGGATATCAGACCGCCTCAACTCTCCCGTGTTCTTCATGTTTCCAGTTCCACTTACTACTGCTTCCTGAGTATTGCCTCGTTCATGCTGGTTTACCTACCGTGCGCTGCACCAACCTGATTACCGCTTCCACCTTCCAGTGGTCTCTCCTCCTGCCGGCCTTCAGCCGTTCAGGTATCCCTGCACGTCTCTCTGATAGCCTGCTCTCCTGAACCGCGGTATGCATACTTCTCATTGACTTTGCTTGTGTATTGCGTATCTATCTGGACTGAGTTGTGTTCTCCTCCGGAGTCTCCTATCCACTGAGACTATTGCTACCATTGACTTTGTTTCCTATTGCCTGGATAGTTATTGTGACTTTGTATATTTAAGCAGTGCTGCTCAGTTATCATTGTATTGTGGATATCATCGTGGGATCAAGTTCTGTGTGCCCCGTGTATACTCTGCATTGCATTCATCTCCTCGTGCCCCTCCTCACTTATATATTGCAGTGGTACAACTTGCTGATGCAGACCACTGACTCCTGTTCCCTGTGACACCAGTTTCAAGTATCCTCTCACATAAGCAGTGGTACAACTTGCTAACGCAGACCACTGACTTCCCTGTTACCTACCTTCACCTGGATTCCATTCCTTCACCTAGACAGCGGTACAACTTGCTATACGCAGACCGCTGACTCTCACCAACTCCTCGCTACTCCTGGACATTCCTCCTCACTATAGCAGTGGTACAAGTTGCTATACGCAGACCACTGACTATCCTCACGTTTCCTTGTCCATCTAGTTCCTCGTGTACAGTCATCTACTCATTACCAGTGCTGCTAGTCATAGACTTTCCTCGAGCATTCTCTCACCATCTGCTGTTTCTCCTGTTCCGTTGTCACCCTGCTACCAGAGTACCATATTACCAACTATATTACTCTGGTAAGTCCATCATCTGGTGATATCCTGGGCAAAGACTCCTAGTGCCCGTGACAATTCCTTAGGATGAACCAGCCAATGATTGACAACCCCTTGGACATTCCTGAGCTTGTAGTAACGGTCAGTTCTCCAGAGGCTCTACTTCAGTTGTACCTCCCGTGAGCCCTATCTACCTATTCTACGCTCTTTCTCTTGTCTTTCACTGGGAACTTCCCTAGAAGGCCGCGACCTGAAAGTGGAAGCCGCAAAGTCCATATTCCCTTTCTGTAATCACTGGCGAACACCTTTTGCTTGTTAGACTCCGCGCCCCTAGCTGAAGTCACGACAATCCCAGCAGAACTACCAGGATCCAGTTGTCCCTCATTGGTATTGTGACATTAATACTTTGTATCCAACAACCTAGTCCCACTGGGAACATAAATACATAACATAAGTAGCGTAGTTTGGCAGGGTGAAAAGGGGTTATTCTGTGCAAGGAAATATGTGGAATGTATATGTATAAAGACAAATAACTGATCAGTAGGAGGACCGGAGACACAGTGATGCGTACACAGTTCCAGGCCCTGGCCATGTATGCATGAGGTGTGTAAATGTGTTTCACTGGTGAGATTGGCTGACCTGTGTGGAGCTGCATTTCATATTGATCAGAGTGTGTATGATACGCATGAAATAAAAACATCAGCAAATATATTCTCTATTTGTGTACAAGCAATGACATTATTGAGTGATTACAGCCTTTTGGGAGCCGCTGACACTAAATACTACCCAGGTGAGATCTGCTCTGATTGGATTGCTCTGGTTAACTTTGTGTTAAATCCTTCAAAGTTTTGGGATGTCTCTTGGCTCTCTTTTCACTGTAGACTCTTTGTTCAAGGAAACATGAAGTACAGTAATACTGATGATTGTTGCTCCCCACGGGAGGAGTATATGGGGAAGGTGGAGACCATGGACCATTTCATTCTCAGGTGTCCTTTTGAATGTAGAATTTTATAAGAGTGTTGCTAGTGCTCTGGGTATTCTGTGCCTTTTGGATTTTAGTTACCCTGAGTTTTTTTTTTTTTGTTTTTTTTGCTCAATATGCTCAGGGAGGGGTTTTGAGCCAAGCTCCAATTTTCTAGTTAGCATATTGGTTAGGTACTAACCATGGAGCGCATGGTGCCAGGTTTCTATTAGACAGAAAAAGCCTTCATCTGCAAATAGCTGGTGGGTGATATTCCCCATAAGGTTTGGAAGAGAAGGGGTATGGAGAGGCTCTGGATGGAGGCGTCAGTTGGGCCAGGATCTGGCACCAACTGAGATACTATTAGTGGTGCCCAAGATCAGGGGCCTCTTTATCTTCATCTATTGACTTTTCTGTTTTATGTTTAACATATGGAAATCTATGTGGTCACTTCTAATTATGAGGCATTGATTTTGCTGGTTTGCAATATGTACAATCCATTGTTTAGTTTATACAACAAATGTAAAAACTTATTCCGGTATTGAAAATGACTGCTCAGACGAGGTACCAACGCTGGGGATCTGCACCCCAAAAATATATATATATAAACACCCAAGGTAAGCGATGGAATACCAGATCTGCCACAAAGTACTCATGCACGGTATATACAATAAAAAGGTGTATTATTTATTAAAACATTCTAAAATCCACATTGTAATGGTAAAAACAATATGACCACATGTTGGAGATATCAGTGCCAATTAGAACATATAGCAAAGTAGGTGCACCTACACGATGTTCAAAAATCTTCAAAAATGTTGGTATATAACCAGTCCAGCAACTTCTGCAACCACTGCTTTTATTAATATATGGCGCTCAATAATATATGTTACATGGAGACAAAGTTCCTAATGATCGGGGAGCCGCAGTGTGGAGCTATAAACAGTGTGTTGTAGGAGGGTATCTTGCATGGATGGTAACAGGATTCCAAATAGTGTAATGAAAGGTATATCAAAGTCTCTTACCAGATCCCTGGCGTCATAACACAAGACCAGTACCTTGTAGATATAGTCTGATTCCTGTATTAAATGAACCTCCTCCGGTTAATAGATGTACAAGATATATGATCGGAGCTCCACTCACTGCCCCTATCTGCTCCACATAGTCAGCAAACAATAGCGCATGGATTCACGCAGGAATCGGACTATATCTACAAGGTACTGGTCTTGTGTTATGACGCCAGGGATCTGGTAAGAGACTTTGATATACCTTTCATTACACTATTTGGAATCCTGTTACCATCCATGCAAGATACCCTCCTACAACACATTGTTTATAGCTCCACACTGCGGCTCCCCGATCATTAGGGACTTTGTCTCCATGTAACATATATTATTGAGCGCCATATATTAATAAGAGCAGTGGTTGCAGAAGTTGCTGGACTGGTTATATACCAACATTTTTGAAGATTTTTGAACATCGTGTAGGTGCACCTACTTTGCTATATGTTCTAATTGGCACTGATATCTCCAACATGTGGTCATATTGTGTTTACCATTACAATGTGGATTTTAGAATGTTTTAATAAATAATATACATTTTTATTGCATATACCGTGCATGAGTACTTTGTGGCAGACCTGGTATTCCATCGCTTACCTTGGGTGTTTAGTTTATACACCCTCATAAGTGTTTTGATATTTTTATTTGGGTGAAGAAGCACCAATGTTTTAGGTTGGATTATGGATAATAATATGGTCATTACTAATCTATGTGTGATTTGCATTTGCAGCAAATATTAAATACATTTCCACGGAGGAAAAAATATGTGGGAGGTTGTGGTTCAGTGAAGTTCCAGATTCCAGAGAAAGCAGCGGTTCTCAGCAGTAAGCCTGGGAGGATCGAGCTCCCCACATCCCCATATGGTATCATGTACAGGTTAGCTTTACTCTGAGGCAGGTATCTCCCATAACTATATACAATTTATATAGATTAGCAGGCACAATGAAGAGGCTAATATACATTTAACAAGCAATATGGCACATGATGTGAAACAATACTGAGCGCAACCAAATTTGGCAGTGGTTGGTCCCAACGTCACCCGGGTTTGGCGGTAACGCAAGGAATACAGATCTTTTTTGCAAGGCCCAATGACTGTAAGGACATTTTAGACTGTGGTCTCTTTCCAGGTGAGGGTCAATCCAGACAGTCCATCTGGAGTTGTAACCCTTAGCCAGCTTGTAATAAATAGAGAACCACAATATGTGCCTTGCATGACTCCTTTTAGCTCCTCTTGTGGTTCTCATGGACCAGGAGGCTGGGGTACCAATAGAGACATATTATCCCAGCATCAGGATTGAGAGCACTATCTAGCGGAGAGTACCAGTAAGTAAATTTTAACATCACGTGCCCCAGGTCTCCATACTGTTTTGGCTCCCTGGAGTCTGTAGTAGGGAGTGATTAAACAATGGAGACACCAATTGGCACACAATTTAATATAATCCTAGAAAATGTCTATAATTCCAAAATAATCACAAAATTAACCAGTTATTTTTTTTGTTTTTTCTTTCCAGAAGTGCTAGCATTAACCCAATATTTCTGGCTCCTGCAATCTGACCGCTAGTGCCCAAAAACCTGCAGTTCATACTATTAGCGGTCAGTCACTGTACCCATGTAAGGTGCTACAAAACAGGACTTATTACAATAGTATGTGACCATGCTGTTTTAGTACTGAAGATATAACACTGTGATGCTGTAACCCCTTTGTACACCATATGGCAACATTTATGGTACTTTAATCTCTTCATTATGATGGCAACACAGGATGTCAAGTTGACTGAACCATTATTTTATAATGTGCCCAGCGCCCTGGTCTTGCCGCACCAACCTCTCTCCGTGGTAATGATGACAACTTAGTTCCTAGACAAGAGTGTCATAAACTTGTTTGGATTGGGAGCAGATACAATCTGCCTGTGCTAACCACCCGGGTGTACAAGAGTCCTGATCCTCTTTATGTCGTTCAATATGTACCCTGCTCTGTACAGAGTGTGACAAAGAGCATCTTCTTTATGTCAAGTGCCAGGTGGAGAGAGAAGAGCCCGGATGGGCCATTTTAGCCTTGTAGAAACGGGGAGATGTGTCACATGCCGGGCAGATCCGACGGGGTATGGAGGAGCTGACAGCGGGGATTCCTGGCTTCCTTAGTAACAACTAGTCCAGCAATGACCATAAAGGGTTAGGAGAGACCTTGGAGGACGGTTGTGGTGCAGAGAACCAGCTCGCTCGTCTTCTCATTTCGTATAAAAGTCTCTTTTCCTCGGTCACAGAAACACAACGTACGAGGAAAGCTCCCCTTACACTCAGACAGGGAAGGGTTTACGTGACTGCGTATCCGCCAATAGAAACACAGAGCGGACTGTGCACACCAGCCAATCACAGCGCAGCCGGCAGTGTATATAAGAGACTTCTGGCGCCCTCTATGGATAATACTTTTCTATTTGTGTACTTGTAGTGAAGATGGCAGAAACCGCACCAGTCGCCGCTGAGTCTGTTCCTCTATCAGAGGGCGCCGGCAAGAAGAAGAGACAGCCGAAGAAAGCCGCAGGAGGAGCCAAGAAGAGCCCCAAACCCTCTGGTCCTAAAGTGTCCGAGCTGATCCTGAAAGCCGTGTCCGCCTCCAAAGAGCGCAGCGGGGTTTCTTATACCGCCCTGAAGAAGGCTCTGGTTGCCGGAGGTTACGATGTGGAGAAGAATAACACCCGCGTCAAAATGGCTGTGAAAGGTTTTGTGAGCCAGGAAACCCTCATCCAGGTGAAAGGCAGCGGCGCTTCCGGGTCCTTCAAGCTGAATAAGAAGCAGCTGGAGAGCAAAGAGAAGGCGGCCAAGAAGTCTGTGCAGCCCAAGAAGCCGGCGGCAAAGAAAGTGACCAAATCCCCTAAGAAGCCCAAGAAAGCTCCGAGTGCGGCCAAGAGCCCGAAGAAGGTGATGAAGCCAACGGCGGCTGCCGCAAAAAGCCCGAAGAAGGCAGCCAAGAGCCCGGCTAAGAAAACGGCTAAGCCCAAAGCTGCCAAGAAAGCAGCTAAGCCCAAACCTGCCAAGAGCCCGGCTAAGAAAGCGGCTAAACCTAAAGCTGCCAAGAGCCCGGCTAAAAAGGCGGCTAAGCCCAAAGCTACCAAGAGTCCGGCTAAGAAAGCTGCGGCAAAGAAGTGATGGAAGAGCCGCAGCCTGATCTTTCTTGACTCCCCCCAAAGGCTCTTTTCAGAGCCACCCACCCTCTCACGATAGAGCTGTATGCACATGGTATGGTCTAGAAGGGGGACACACGGGGTATATATATTGGCCTCGAGTCCTTGCACTCAACCCCATTAGCTGCCATGAACTTGGGTATTGCTGGGTGGGTTGTGAACATCCAGGGTGACTTCATAGAGCCTGCAAACTCGCATGTGCCGATTTCTACACCACACTGACGGGTCTATTGAGCACACAGAAAGGCACCGTGTCTCTTGCACCAACTGACAGTCATTCGTTCTGATTTGCAAAAGCTGATTGTTACACTGCAGTCTGCAACATGACCGATCTGGTGACAAATACGTGCTTTACAGGCTGCTATAGGAGATGCTTAGCAAAATGCCAGTAACACTCAACCTTCGTTTCTTTCTGTACATTATGTAGATCAACGTACCTGAATTGTTGACATTAAAAGTCGGAATAAACCATTCAACAAGTAAATTGAATCCTAGGCTCCACTACATTTAAAATATAGTGTTATGCACGTTCTGGATCGAGGAAACCCTTCCAGGAGACATCACATTGTGACTAGAATCGAACATAAGTATACTTCTATGCACAAGTGATGTACTTTAAACAAAATAATTAGGAAAACAAACCATAAATGAAGAGCCAGACAATAAAGTGCTAATTTGCGTAGACACAACACAAATCACAATAATTACAGTATTATCAGTTTTCTCACTTTGGACTCTACACAAATTTCTGTATCTAGAGCCGCCCATTTCAACTTTATTTATAGGAAACGCACGCAAATGTGGAATCACGCACTATTGGACAGACGTAGTATAAGCATAACTGCACCCTTCGCTTACTGACTGGTCTGTGCAGCATTGGTTAGTTTGTAAGCTGACCAATCACGGAGGAAGCTGTTTGTCCCTTCCCAGTACATAAAAGGAGGACGGAAACATTTGTTAGATTACACAGCGTGAGTATATTAGGCTGAAAGAACATGTCTGGAAGAGGGAAACAAGGCGGTAAGACCCGGGCTAAGGCCAAGACTCGCTCATCTCGGGCCGGTCTGCAGTTTCCTGTCGGTCGCGTTCACCGTCTACTGAGGAAGGGAAACTATGCGCAGCGTGTGGGAGCCGGAGCCCCGGTGTATATGGCCGCAGTACTCGAGTACCTGACGGCTGAGATCCTGGAGCTGGCCGGGAACGCCGCCCGTGATAACAAGAAGACCCGTATCATCCCCCGCCACCTGCAGCTCGCCGTGCGCAACGATGAGGAGCTCAATAAGCTGCTCGGTGGGGTGACCATCGCCCAGGGAGGTGTCCTGCCCAACATCCAGGCCGTGCTGCTGCCCAAGAAGACCGAGAGCCACAAGCCGGCCAAGAGCAAGTGATTTGCCGCTGGATATTTCCCGTAAAGAACCGACGTCCCTATAACACAAAGGCTCTTCTCAGAGCCACCCACGTTTTCTTCTAAGAGCTGATTACAGCGCGATTGTTTCCTTTGTACTTTATTTGTGTCATTTTACAGCCCATTATTTTACTTCTACACCGAGACCATGTATCACTAGTCAATATAGATTAGTGAGCTTCCCGACAGAAAGGAGCTGTGCCGCTGGGAAGTTAATGTTTGGCTCGTGTCATTCTTATGCACTGTAAGAACTCAATGTTATAGAAAAAAATTGTAGCTTAGCGTGGGTGTAAACTTTGCACGATATAGGCTCCTACCAGTACACAAACTGGAGTGATATCTGTCATTAGATACCACATAAGCCAATAAACAGCGGGTGTAATAGCCTCCTATAAAGTAACATACAGATCATGCCAGAGCTCGTTTAGAAGGATTTGGTGGCTCTGAAAAGAGCCTTTGTGTTATGTATATAGATGTACTGATTATCTTATGCCCTCTCCCCGCGGATTCTGCGGGCCAGCTGGATGTCTTTGGGCATGATGGTCACCCTCTTGGCGTGGATGGCGCAGAGGTTGGTGTCCTCGAAGAGCCCCACCAGATAAGCCTCGCTGGCCTCTTGCAGGGCCATGACTGCCGCGCTCTGGAAGCGCAGGTCGGTCTTGAAGTCCTGGGCGATCTCCCGCACCAGACGCTGGAAGGGCAGCTTGCGGATCAGCAGCTCAGTGGATTTCTGGTAGCGGCGGATCTCTCGGAGAGCAACTGTCCCGGGACGGTAACGATGCGGCTTCTTCACGCCGCCGGTAGCAGGGGCGCTCTTCCGGGCGGCTTTAGTTGCCAGCTGCTTGCGGGGAGCTTTCCCTCCGGTGGATTTACGGGCTGTCTGCTTGGTCCTGGCCATGCTTCTATTACAAGCGTGTAACGAATTAAAGACGAAACTGTATTAACACATCTATATATACACAGTGGTGCGCTATGATTGGATGGTTTAAGACTCTTACTGATTGGTTCACGATTTCTCGTTTCAGATGTCAAAAAGCCCGCCAAGAATTTGTGTTTATTTTTTCTTTAATTCTTCAATAAAGTCTTTCATATGCAAGAATATAAGTTATCTTAACCTATTAATGTATTAGTATGCCATCTTCTGCGCAATTAATTTAGTAAGGTCTTAAAGCCTTTAAATTTAGACAGCTTACAAGAACATATTTACTGCTTTACAATCATTAAATTAGCTATATTGTTTATTTATTAGTCCAATTAGACGACAAGATAATTACCATACCAATATTTTACATATATTATCCAGGACCACAATTGCAGCCTTCATTTAATATATAAAGTACATTTTATATACATGAACATTCTTAATGTGTTTAGTTAAATTTATAAAATCAAGTAATCTTTCCTCTTTTTTTGTTGTTAAACTTTCAGCATATATACGTAATTAATCCTTCACAAAACAAGTACATGAAGTTGCACAGGACCAACTCTTTTGCCCCATCCCTGATGCAGTATAGTTTGGTCTGACACACCGCTCACTCACTACTTATCCACCCAGCAAAGAACCGAATGTAGGTACAAATTACACACAAACCTCCACATTTGGCTTCTTTCTTGTTTAATTATCTTAGTGACTTGTTAAAAGTCTGAAAAGAAAGTTTGTCATGTCTCTAATAGAAAGTAAAACGTGGTCTGTTCTTATATTGTAATGATGGAGGACCAGGGCCCAATGTGATATGGGTAGGAATCTAAGTTTTAGGAAGAACATCAGTTTCAACCAATCTTATGATTTTTATTCCATAACAACTGATGGTTCTTTTGTGTGCTTTTTACTGATTATTATTAAAAGAATAATTATTAAAAACAGGGACCTTTTTTCTGTAATCACTTCTCAGAATCTGCAAATAATCACGTAAAGAGGATCTGATGGAAATTTTTTTTTTTTTTTTTTTTAACGTATTCTATACCCCAAGCAAATGTTCAGGAATCAGATTTTTATAATACATTGATGTAAATAGATCATACACGTTAGTGATAACATTTCATTATCTGCAAACCAGCCTAGTTACTCGTCTCTGGTGTCCTAACCTTAATTCTCTGAGTAGCACACTCAGGAAAATAATGCCTCATTGGTATATATGGTGTTGTTTAAGAAAATCTGGAGTGCCACCGGTAGTCTTCCAAATGAGATAGGTGGTTCGAAAAATCAGTGTGGAGCAGTATGGGCATAGCCTTACAGAAATAAGGAAGAAGATTCGGAGATGATAAATCTATCACAACACATGGGTCGTCGGGGAGAGAGGTGAAGCAGAGATGGAGACAAACGAAGATCTGCATTCAGCAAACAGCCAGGGAACCTATACTTGATTAAACATATGGCCTATACTGTGAAGGTAGTAAGTTATCTCCTCCATGGCTGCTATATGCCAAATCTGCTTTTTAAGCGTAGACAGAAACGGGGCAGCGGGGCTCTTGGGGAGGTGTTCTTATAATTTAGAGCTAAGAGGGATTTGGCTGCTGCTAAGAAATGTGCAGCTAGCTGTCTAGGAAATGTATCTAGGTCTTGGGGAGGGATAGCACAGCAAGAATACCCAGGATCCACTACCACCGGTGTCTCAAAGAAGCTGTTCATGAGTCTATAGCCCATTCACTTTAATGGGCACCATTCCGTTCTTCTCCAATTGTCAAGTCAGTAAATATACATGGACAGCATATCCCCTGGTTTTTAAAAGGTATTCCTAAACGTGTGCAGTAAATCAGTCATGTCTTGGGGAGCTGTAACCGTCTCTCCCAGAGTGGAGAAGTAGTGACCAATGGTTTGATTTTTTCCATGAAAAATTACAACGCTTTATACACATATGAAACTTTGTCACTTAATTGCTTAAAATGTATACAGTGAATACTGGAGAGTAGGGATGTCAAGTGGGCTGAACCTTTACTTTTCAACAAGTCTGGCATCTTGCTCTCCCCACATCATATATCATCATCTATTTATTTATATAGTGCCACTAATTACGCAGTGCTGTGCAGAGAACTCACTCACATCAGTCCCAGCCCCATTGGGGCTTACAGTCTAAATTCCCTAATATAGACACACACTCACACAGACAGAGAGGGAGACAGACAGACAGAGACTAGGGTCAATTTTTGATAGCAGCCAATTAACCTACCAGTATGTTTTTGGAGTGTGGGAGGAAACTGGAGCGCCTGGAGGAAACCCACGCAAACACAGGGAGAACATACAAACTCCACACAGATAAGGCCATGGTCAGGAATCGAACTCATGCTGAACATCAGTGCTGTGAAGCAGAGTTGCTAACCACTAGGCCACTGTGCTGCCCCATATATCATTATTCCTTTTATAGTACAGCACATTATATACAATATATAATACACAGAGACAACTTATTTGAGACAGTCACAATAGATTTATAATTTAAAACCACTGATTATTTCATTAATAAAATCAATAAAAAAATGTATGGTGGAGATATGAAGACACGATAAGTGTATATTTTATGTGTATTTGAAGACGTTGGTATATTTGGTCCTTAGTACTGCATTGCAGTATGTGGTGCAATATCACTACCGTGTGGTGAGTATGTGTATCTACTTGTTATTTATTCCCTCAGGATTACCAGACATAACTTCCCGGGTGAATTACATCGTAATGATCATATCTGAAACATGAACATAAAGCTTGTTGTACCAAATTTACTTTTAAGCTCTGGCTGATCACTTATATTAATAATGGCAAAGTACTAAACAGAAATATTGGCGGGCTTTTTGAAACCTGAAATGAGAAATCGTGAACCAATCAGTAAGATTTTTAAATGATCCAATCACAGCGCAGCACTGTGTATAAATGAAATGTGTTTAAGAGCTGCGGCTTAAACTCCTAGTACACATCTGTAATAGAACAATGGCCAGGACCAAGCAGACAGCCCGTAAATCTACTGGAGGGAAAGCTCCCCGCAAGCAGCTGGCAACTAAAGCCGCCCGGAAGAGCGCCCCAGCTACCGGCGGCGTGAAGAAGCCGCATCGTTACCGTCCCGGGACTGTTGCTCTCCGAGAGATCCGCCGCTACCAGAAATCCACTGAGCTGCTGATCCGCAAGCTGCCCTTCCAGCGTCTGGTGCGGGAGATCGCCCAGGACTTCAAGACCGACCTGCGCTTCCAGAGCTCGGCAGTCATGGCCCTGCAAGAGGCCAGCGAGGCTTACCTGGTGGGGCTCTTCGAGGACACCAACCTCTGCGCCATCCACGCCAAGAGGGTGACCATCATGCCCAAAGACATCCAGCTGGCCCGCAGAATCCGCGGGGAGAGGGCATAAGATAATCAGTACATCTATATACATAACACAAAGGCTCTTTTCAGAGCCACCAAATCCTTCTAAACGAGCTCTGGCACAACCTATATATTAACCATTTATTTGTAAGTTTAAGCGACTGTAACACATGCAGCTTTAATGGAATGTAAATGAGAGAAAGCAACACGTGGCGTCTATACGTAGTGACAAACATGAATTGCTGCCATCTTCTGGTTATAGCCTATAAACAGGCAGGGAGAACAAAGAACACTCCCGTCAAGTTGTCAGTATTCACCATTAAAATATAGTTCCTAAATGATGTGGGGAGGGAACTTTTTCTAGGGAAGGTAAAGCTACGTGTATACTGGTCAGAGTCCATAACGTGCTCCCGACAAAGGGAACACACACTAACTGCAAACATTTTGCATGAAATATTGAGATCTTTAAAGTATCAAATGAAAACAACCGCATTGTAATCATCTCTTATAGGAAAACGTGGGTGGCTCTGAGAAGAGCCTTTGTGTTATAGGGACGTCGGTTCTTTAGTGGAAGTATCCAGCGGCAAATCACGTGCTCTTGGCCGGCTTGTGGCTCTCGGTCTTCTTGGGCAGCAGCACGGCCTGGATGTTGGGCAGGACACCTCCCTGGGCGATGGTCACCCCACCGAGCAGCTTATTGAGCTCCTCATCGTTGCGCACGGCGAGCTGCAGGTGGCGGGGGATGATACGGGTCTTCTTGTTATCACGGGCGTCGTTCCCAGCCAGCTCCAGAATCTCAGCCGTCAGGTACTCGAGTACTGCGGCCATATACACCGGGGCTCCGGCTCCCACACGCTGCGCATAGTTTCCCTTCCTCAGTAGACGGTGAACGCGACCGACAGGAAACTGCAGACCGGCCCGAGATGAGCGAGTCTTGGCCTTAGCCCGGGTCTTACCGCCTTGTTTCCCTCTTCCAGACATGTTCTTTCAGCCTAATATTCTCACGCTGTATAATATAAAAAATATTTCCGTCCTCCATTTATATACTGGGAAGGGACAAACAGCTTCCCCCGTGATTCATCAGCTTTCAAACTAACTAAATCTGCTCAGGTTCATGTACAGACCAGTTAGCAAGTGAAGGGTGGAATTATAGATCATGTGACGGGTTGTATATTCATATGTCCAATAGATCGTGGTTTGCATGCACTGCACATAAATGAAGCAGATTTAAGCGCTGCTGAAAAAAGTTTTGCATCAACGTGTGTAAAGAGAAAAGAATGGTCAGAATGAGTGCTGGAAGTTTCCTCGATCCAGAACATGCTCTAATCTATCTTTACAGTATATTTTAAGTGTAGTGGAGCCTAGGATTCAATTTTAAATATAATTTATGTAATGGTTTACTCCGACTTTTCATGGTAATTCAGGTACGTTGGATCTATAGTGTACAGAAAGAAAGGTATGTTGAGAATGTCACTGGTATTTTGCAAAGCATCTTCTATAGCAGCCTTTAAAGAACTGATTTGGCACCAGATCGGTCATGTTGCAGACTGCAGTGTAACAATCAGCTTTTGCAAATCAGAACGAATGATTGTCAGTTGGTGCAAGAGACACGGTGCCTTCCTGTGTGCTCAACAGACCCATCAGAGTGTGGTGTAGAAATCGGCACATGCGAGGTTGCAGGCTCTTCCTGCAATAGTGCTATGAAGTCACCCTGGATGTTCACAACCCACCTAGCAATACCCAAAGTTATGGCAGCTAAAGGGGTTGAGTGCAAGGACTCGAAACGTATATGATTGGCCAATATATACCCCATGTATCCCCCTTCTAGACCATGCAATGTGCATACAGCTCTGTCGTGAGAGGTTGGGTGGCTCTGAAAAGAGCCTTTGGGGGAGTTAAAAAAGAAAGATCAGGCTGCGGCTCTTCCATCACTTCTTTGCCGCAGCTTTTTTGGCTGGACCCTTGGTAGTTTTAGTTTTCACCGCTTTCTTGGTAACTTTGGGTTTGGCTGCCTTCTTAGCCGGGCTCTTGGTAGCTTTAGCCGCCTTCTTGGCCGGGCTTTTTACAGCTTTGGGCTTAGTCGCTTTCTTGGCCGGGCTCTTGGCTGCCTTCTTAGCCGGGCTCTTGGCAGCCTTCTTCGGGCTTTTTGCGGCAGACGCCGTTGGCTTCTTCACCTTTTTTGGGCTCTTGACCGCACTCGGAGCTTTCTTGGGCTTCTTAGGGGATTTGGTCACTTTCTTTGCCGCCGGCTTCTTGGGCTGCACAGACTTCTTGGCCGCCTTCCCTTTGCTCTCCAGCTGCTTCTTATTCAGCTTGAAGGACCCGGAAGCGCCGCTGCCTTTCACCTGGATGAGGGTTTCCTTGGTCACCAAACCTTTCACAGCCAGTTTGACGCGGGTGTTATTCTTCTCCACATCGTAACCTCCGGCAGCCAGAGCCTTCTTCAGGGCGGTATAAGAAACCCCGCTGCGCTCTTTGGAGGCGGACACGGCTTTCAGGATCAGCTCGGACACTTTAGGACCAGAGGGTTTGGGGCTCTTCTTGGCTCCTCCTGCGGCTTTCTTCGGCTGTCTCTTCTTCTTGCCGGCGCCCTCTGATAGAGGAACAGACTCAGCGGCGACTGGTGCGGTTTCTGCCATCTTCACTACAAGTACACAAATAGAAAAGTACTTTCCATAGAGGGCGGCAGAAGTCTCTTATATACACTGCCGGCTGCGCTGTGATTGGCTGGTGTGCACAGTCCGTCCTGTGTTTCTATTGGCGGATATGCAGACACGTAAACCCTT
Source organism: Mixophyes fleayi (assembly GCF_038048845.1). Lineage (NCBI taxonomy): Eukaryota > Metazoa > Chordata > Amphibia > Anura > Limnodynastidae > Mixophyes > Mixophyes fleayi. The sequence continues at coordinate 54,980,272 of NC_134405.1, read as the reverse complement.
CCCTGTCTGAGTGTAAGGGGAGCTTTCCTCGTACGTTGTGTTTCTGTGACCGAGGAAAAGAGACTTTTATACGAAATGAGAAGACGAGCGAGCTGGTTCTCTGCACCACAACCGTCCTCCAAGGTCTCTCCTAACCCTTTATGGTCATTGCTGGACTAGGTGCTGCTAAGGAAGCCAGGAATCCCCGCTGGCAGCTCCTCCATACCCCGTCGGATCTGCCCGGCATGTGACACATCTCCCCGTTTCTACAAGGCTAAAATGGCCCATCCGGGCTCTTCTCTCTCCACCTGGCACTTGACATAAAGAAGATGCTCTTTGTCACACTCTGTACAGAGCAGGGTACATATTGAACTACATAAAGATGATCAGGACTCTTGTACAACCGGATGGTTAGCACAGGCAGATTGTATCTGCTCCCAATCCAAACAAGTTGATGGCACTCTTGTCTAGGAATTAAATTGCCATAGTTATTGTGAAAATAGGCTGGTGTGGAAAGAGCAGAGTGCTGGGCACATTGTTAAATAATGACTGAGTCAACTTGATATCCTCTCTTGTCAGCACTTGCAGTTTTATGTCTTTGATAAGAGCAGGCTATAAATTATTGTCAATAAATGTTGTCCCTCCTGGGGATCCTCTCTCATCAGTAATAAAGCAAATATTAAAGTACCATAAATTTTACCATGTGGTGTACAAGGAGGTTGTAGTATGAAAGTGTTATTTCTTCAGTTCTAAAGCAGCATGTTCACACACTATTGTATTTAGCTGCAGATATGGAGAATGGGCAGCAGTTCCGCAGCCATTTGTAGGAAGTTGGCTGGTCCAGGGGAAGGGAGCCAGTCACCTTCCTTGCTTAAAAAAAAAGTGTCAGGCAGCCTCATTAGGTCACAGGCCTACAGGGAATTTTTCCGGTGAGGCCTATGACCAATCTGCCCCTGGGCACAGTACAATGTGACTGCAGATTTTGAAGAACACTGCTAGCCCTATTATTTCTATTTCAGAAATAACAATTAGCAATGGAGCAATGCCACATAGACTGTAGACTGGCAACAACACTGGGACCTCTCCTCTGTCTGTGTGAGCTATAATAACATACCCACATGTTCATCAGTGCCATTCACTTCCTGAAGCAGCTCTCATCAGAGTCATTATACAGTACTATAGATATCCCACTGCCACATAAACAGCGACTGTACCTGATGTCACCACGCTTCTGGTGAGCACACAAAGGGGCCTATTTATGAAAGGTTTCCCCCCTTGTAAAATCCCCGAAACTGTTGTTTTCGGGGACTAAATACTAATTTGCTATTTATGATAGCAGCATCACAGCAGATATCATAGATATCATAGATATCTGCTGCTTTGCATCTCCTATCATTTTACTGAGCACTCCCCATAACAATGTATGGGGAGTGCTCAGTAACGCTATTTAACACTGAATGTAATTAACTTTTCAAACATGATAATGTACGCCAGCTGAAGTTTCAGTGCTGTCAGCTCTGCTCCGAAGAGCAGAGCTGGACAGCGCATGTGTGGAGGGATCACATGATCCCTCCCTGTCACTCACCGCTCACTCTCTGCAACTATAGTTGCATATCGAGGGCAGAGATGTCTGTGCGCATGTCCGGGGGTTTCACGAAGATTGAGTGGTAAGTATGATTTCCACTTCACAGGAACAGCAGTTTTTCGGAACTGCTGTTCCTGTGTTGCTTTTTAAATAAATATGAGAAAAAAGTTCAATCCTTATCAATGCGATAAGGATTGAAAACTATTTTCCATATTCTGCGAGTTTTGATAAATGTGCCCCAAAGTCTTTAGGGCTGGAGTAAACTTTTCTCCTGACTCTTAAAATCCTTGGAGCGGTTCATACAATTATTCAAGCAGACCCAGCCAGAACCGTAATCCTGACCAGTTTGTAGGACACCAGAGCTGTCGGCGCTGGTCCCTCTGTTGAGTCCCCTCATTCTCCAACACTGTCACACACCCACAGGGAGGAGCGGGTGATACCATGACCAATGAACCAAAGAAAAGATATCTGAGGAGGGAAGGGTTTAGCAGCAATATCATTTCTGGAAGCAGAAGAACCCCGCCCCACCCCATGTATGGCCCCCACATGTCTGACTAATGGATGCAGGGATGCCAATAGAAATTGTGGGGCCCAGTACAAAGGAAACAGGAAGGATCATCCCCCACAGCTGGCATATAATAGGAGGTTTGAGGCACCAGAACAGAGCGAGGATCCCAAGTACTATGCATCCTACAGGCTGGTTTAAAAAATACCTAGATGATTGTGCAGTAAATTAATGCACAAACTTAAATCATAATCACAGAGTTTTATTAAATAGTGTTCAGCCAAGCTTAAAGTGTACCTACTGCTTACACAGACTGAAGCCACTTTGTGGGCTCACAAGTAAACTGATATGCTGAACTCTCGCATCCATAAATAAATGTCTCTCCTGGAGATAGGTGACTATTACACTTCAACGGTTTATAGATCAATCTCAGTGCAGTGTGTGTCACGAAGGAGGTATCAGCACCTGCAAGTATTGGCACAACTACACAAGGAGGCGCGGAGTCTAACACGCAACTGGTTTTCACCAGGGACCCCCGCAAAGAGGCTTGGAGTTCGCGGCGAACGACGTGCAGGTCGCGGCCCTCCCAGGTAGCTACTTGCGAGATTCTTGGTCGTACAGGTTGGAGTCAGGAACCAGGCGGGCAGATAAGGTACCGAATCAGAAAGCGAAGAATAGTCAACAGGCCGAGGTCAAACCGGAGAATACAATGCTGGACAGAAGGGAGATCCAAGAGCGAGGTCAGAGAGAGGCGGGTTGGTAACAGGTATCAGACAGGATATATAAATATAACAGGTAACGCTGGAGGCTAGATAACTAGTTGCTCAGGCACCCTAGTGGTGTCAGAGCAGGCTATTTATAGGAAGTGGCCATCCCTCATTGGTGGGCAGTGGTTCGGCGGTCAGACGCGCTGACCGCCGACAGGAAGCTCAACAACGCGTCCCGTTGCTATGGCGATGGGCGCGCATGCGCACCACGCCGCCGGAAGAAGCATCTCCATTGCTTAGCAACTGGGCGCTCAGAAGAAAGCAGACGTCCATCCCTGCTTAGCGAGGAGGGGCGAGGACGGCGTCTGATAGTGTGGACAGCAGGTAGAATAAGGCATATACAACATTCGGCGTGTACAACAAATCAGTGTATAGTGATTTACTGCTAAATGATTTGATGCAGGTACACTAATCCACTCCACCTCAAGTTCCAGGCAATGCCTACAAAATATTTTATCCGTTTCCTTGTTAACACAAATTCACATTCATTTCAATTAATTTCAACCATGCTTATTCTCCTAGATGTATTACAAAAAATAGGCATAAGCTTAGGAAGCATATAAATATTTCTATGTTTAATATAGTTCCTTTTAGGGGTGTGCACCGGCCACTTTTAGTGTTTTGGGTTTTGGGTTCTGATTTGTTTTGCCAAAACACCTGACGAAAGGTTTTGGTTCTGATTTAGGGTTTTGGGTTCTGATTTATTTTTAAAAAAGCATAAAAAGCACTAAAATCCAGTTTTTTGTTTTTTTTTTCACTCCTACGCTATTATTAACCTCTATAACATTCAATAACAATCATTTCCACTAATTTCCAGTCTATTCTGAACACCTCACACCTAACAATATTGTTTTTAGTCCAAAACGTTGCACCGAGGTAGCTTTCTGGACTGCGTAGTGGAGTGGCAGCTTTCTGGACTGCATAGTGGAGTGGCCCCAGTACCCAATTTGGTACCGGGGCCACAATACCTCCTCCAACTGGTCTCAATTCCACTGCACATATGGCTGCTCCTCCATCCTCTGCAGCTTATAGAGGGTGGAGTTCTAGCGTGTCAATACCTCTTGTTTTCGATCATGACAGTGCATTTTAATTATTTTTGGATTTGGCCCAAACATGTAATTTAATATCTGATATGCAGCTATCTGGACTGCGTAGTTACCTCCTCTAACTGGTCTGAATTCCACTGCACAGATGGCGGACACCGGATGGACGTCTAACACCAACATAGCTGTTAAGGCCGCAGTTCCTCTTTTTTTGGACTGCACAAACAATTAACGTAGTAATAGAAATGGCAGTTCCTCTGTTTTGGAACTATAAAAACAAAGAACATAGTAATAGAAATGGCAGTTCCTCTTTTTTGGAACTACAGAAACAAAGAACGTAGTAATAGAACTGGCAGTATATATTTTTTTGAACTACAGAAATAATGAACCTAGTAATAGAAATGGCAGGTCCTCTATTTTGGGACTGCAAGACTATATTGCTCTATATTAATTTTTATACTTTTTCAATTATTTTTTTATATTTTATTTTCTTTTTTCTTTTTATTTTTTTGGAGATTTTTTTTTAATTTGTTAAAAGATTTTTGGCTAATTAACAAATTGATATGGACTTATCAAAAACAAATACAGGACAAAAGCACCACTGGAATCAGCAGGACAGAGCACTGGAAAAAGTACTACTGCACTCAGCAGGACAAAGCACCACTAGACTAAATAAATCAGCAGGACAGAGCACTGGACAAACTACTAATTCACTCAGCAGGACAAAGCACCACTTTAGTAAAGTTATCAGCAGGACAGAGCACATCAACCTCCCTCTTCACTAACCACAGGGAGAATGAAGATGGCGGCCGCGAGCGGGGCATTTATGAGATCCGAGTCTCGTGAGATCCGACGCGAGACTTGGATGTCATAGCCTCGGTTTGGCTTCATTTGGCGGCCGGAAGTTCCCGAACAGTGCTCGGATCCCGTCGGATCCGCACTGTTCGGGTGGGCTCGGATTAGCGAAATCCGAGCCCGCTCATCTCTAGTTCCTTTCAGTGGTTAGAGTGCAAATTTAAAAGTGGAGGTTTGGAAAATGTAAGTGAATGGAGTATGATATTTTTTTTTAACACATGTCCCTCTGTACAATTCCATCCTTCATTAATACTTGTGTTTTGTGGTGGCTGCATCCAAAAATAGTACTGATAAGTCCTCCATAGTTTATCCCCTTATATGTTTTTCGGGGCATGGAAGGATATGGAGAACACTGTAATTGTGTTGATGTGTTACTGTGTTGCTGTGTTACACAATGTCCAACATCACCTTTCTAAACAACAAGCAGTAGTTATATAGAATATCAAAATAACCAGTCCTCTGATGAAACCGTCACGGATGACGGAGAAAAGCGTCAGGTGATCTCCGATACGTCACTTCCGGGAATCCCCTCCAGCAGCAACACGTACGTGCATCAGCTGCTGATTCCACCCTTACTATTATCCGGACCATTCAATTGACCATTTTACAGACCAAGAAGCGATGGAAACCAGTGTCGTCTAAATAAGCTAAGTCACAGCTATTATTCCACATACTTTGGGCAATGCGTCCTTAAGATATGCAGACTTAGGACTGGCAACAGACGGAGATACTCTCCCATATCACATTGCTATCTATACATTGGCTGTATTTAGGTCTAATGAGGATCATTGATTGAAAGATAAAGATCACATATGACGGTTTGTTGTGGATATTATAGATTCAGGACATTTTATACCTCATGACTTATGGTATATATGCGCAAATACCATGGTATATTTATTTCCATAAACCTTAAATATCAAAAGATCATAGATCATCATTGATCTTTATAATTCATGCAATCTGGAATGCTATAGAGTTGGGATATATTTTATTGATGCAATATTCATGTTATATATGTGTTTTATTTGTGTTCTTTTATACATACTATTGATATGTTTTTTATTAAATTGCTAATTTTATCAGCGCTTCCCTTTTCATCATTTATATCCCATGTGGAAGGAGGCATTTCAACAACTGCACTTATAGCAATTAGCAAACATTAAATCATGAAACATTTTTGCCTATCAAAATGGCCACTGAGCTCCATTTTGTGGTTTTGATACTTTCTGTTTGTATTATAAAATGCTTATCTGAACAAAGGCCGGGCTGAGATATCTCCACATATTATGCCAGGACGGTGTCTCAGATGCTTTCTGCACATGTAGGGGTAAGTGTACCAAGGGCCAAATTTTTCAGCGATTTAAAACCGTTGCAAATTGCTGGAGATTACTGGCGATTTGAGTCCCTAAGTCGCTATATGTATTAAGTAGCGATTTTTAGTCTGAACTGTAAAATCGTTGTTCATTACTCGTGTTTTGCATCGCATTAAACTCGGCCATGTTCAGCTGAAAATCGCCATTTACAATCCAATAATCATTTGAGATTGGATGAATGTTTTACATTGAAATGTCACGCGATTTAGCCCTCTCGAAAATGTGATTGTTCAATAAAAAAATGCGCTGGGTCCTATTCTAAGCACTTTTAACCCTATTGCTGCCAGCCTGCTGCTTGTTGTGCAAAGATCAGGTAAAAATTTGCGTGGGATCCCTCCGATATTCACGCAACCAGCACTAGGCAAACCAGTCGGGGTGGTTGCACTATAGCAGGGGGACACCCGCCAAGGGTTCCCCTGCCATAATGACAAACCAACCCTGGGTTGTTCAGTGCTGGGTTGGATGCCCTAGGGAGTGGGATCCGTAAAAAAACAGTGGGCCTTCCCTCTAGGAATAATCAGCCCAATGCATAAAACATGAAGCCTCTTCCTAGACCCCTGGGCAGTGGGTGTTTGGTGATAACGGCAATGAAAGTGAAAAAATAAATAAATGCCATTTTTGTTTGTGGAACTACAAGCCCCAGCCAAGCTGTGCTGCCCTAAACAGTCTAGTCATGCTGGTGCTTATAGAACTAAAAACATTGGCATACCCATTGCAGCCAGGTCATTCTGGCACTTGGAGAACCACAAGTGCCAACATGGTCTGACACCCATGCCTTGCTGTGACCTGTAGTTCCACAACAAAAATGTTTAAAAAGCCACAACACCCTCATTAAAACCACTGCATTTTAATAAAAAAATAAAACCCCAATAAAAACACAAAACACTCTCTTTAATACCACATCTATTTATTAAAAATAAAAATAAACCCCATATACTCACCAATATGATGTCTTCTTATTTTGTCAGCAGCTTTTAATCCAAAATTGCCTGTAAACCATGTCCATATAAATATGTATTCCAAAATAAGGTCCATGAAGATGTCCAGAAAATATTTGTATATCCAAAAGTCCATGCTTGAAAATTTCTTCTGTTCTTCGGGTCACATAGACCCCCATGTCTGTGATTCCACATTTAAATGCTTGTACACAATCTTCTGATCTTCGGGTGAGAAGGATCCCCCATTTGTAAATCCAAACCAAAACATGCTTGTAAAAAAACAAACCCAATGACAGGGAAAACCCCTTAGACTATAAATAGAGCTTGCATCTCTGTTATAGTCATTTGATTTGCGTTGCTTGTACAATGTACAAGCCTAGTTTCCATAGTCTGTGTAGAGGGTTAGTTTCATTTTTTACAAGCATGTTCCGGTTTGGATTTACAAATGGGGGGTTCTTGGAGCCATGAGTCATTAACTCTTTGAAACCAAAAAAACCTCATTCAAACTGGAACAAACATACTGAGATAACCTTATTGCATAGTACCTGGGCCCCCATCTCTACCAGTATTGTATTAAGTTTCAGTTGCCACTTTGACAGATATCTCTCAAAATAAGAAACAGGATTATATGAACGTTAAATCATATATAACTCAATGGCTACAATTTGTCTACAGTGTAACAGTATACATAATGTAACAAAATACACATGAAGGGTGACAATACATTAAACTCAGGAGCAGCGGTCACGGTGGATGGGATCTTCTGAAAAATCATCTTTCCTTCACCCGCTACACGTTCTGTACTGCCCGGCTTAGCAGAGACCTGATCAATCGTCAGCACGTCTTTATCAGCTACATGAAAAGATGCAGACCGGTAATTAAAGGAGCAGATCAGAGTTGTTGTTCCCTCTAAATGCATTGATCAGTGAATAATGATGGAGCAGTAGCCACCAGTCAGTATTTCCCTCAAAAGAAACACAGATATTGTCACTTGAATACGTCCTTCTTAAACTCTCCCTGACTCTCAGTGTCCAAAGCTGGATAAGCGCTGGGGTGATGCGCTCCTTTCATAGTTGTGGATTGGTTCATCCTTATTTCAGGAAAGAAACAAGAGGAGTGGGGGGTGTTCAAGGAAGTCTGAGACCTCCTGTTGGTCTGAATTTTTAGAGTCTGGAAAGGCTGCCATTAGGATGTACATTTGACATACAAAAGTGCCAGCAGAGCCCGGTAAACCTGGGAAGTGCGACAGGAGGCCATAATACATACAGATCATCCCACTACAAGAATAAATAAGTGCAGACAAGAAAATCATAAGAGAACATCTAAATATACACAGTGACCACTTGATGTTACTGTTGCTTAAAGATTAGGGTAGTTCTAAACCTACCATATCCTAATTGCTTACAGAAAAGAGTCAAAAATTACGAGAGACTTTAAGATGCTGGTGTATTGTTAATGCATTGAATATATGACCTAATTGAGTTAAAGAAGAAAAGTAAATTCCTTTGTGTGTACCACATAAACATATTTAAGGTGAATTATGCCAACATTACAAGTGGAAGTCAATAAAGGTCAAGATGGAGATACATTCTCTGGATTAATGTAACACCCTATAAAAAGAGAACAGATTCACCCAGATGTCCTACCTTTTTTACGGAGTACCCCTGGTCGTCCACACAGACCTACCCAAGTTGCTTTCTCCTTTCGCACAGTTTTTGCTGAGGGGCTGACGGCTGGGTCCTACATAGAAGTATACTGCAGGTAACAGTCAGATGGCACCAAAAAACAACGACAACGGCATATGGTTTGGTACCTTACCTGCCGTGACCACCTCATTAATGATCACCGGTTTTCGTCGGCCCTTAGCTGTGTCCGACAGCCTGGAACCCCAACTTCTCACCCTATTACGGTGGGAACACGGGGGACTTTTGGTGCGCTTCCGGACCAGATTGAGTGGCCTCGTATGCTACTCCCTCATGGAGGACCAAAAATCCTACTATATCCAGGGTTTTGTTGCCTTCTAAACTAGACAGGACCTAGTGTCCCCTTAACTACATAGGGTCTAACACCCCCTAATCCTCTATAAGGGGCCTAGTGCCCTGCTATAATACTTTAAGGGCCTGTTGCCCTGCTGTAACCATAAGGACCTAATGCTCTGCTATTACTATAAGGGCCTGGTGCCCTGCTATCACTATAGGATATTGCGCCCTACTATAAAAATAATGGTCTTATGCCCAGAATAACTATGGGCCTAGTGCCCAACTTGACTATGTGGTCTTGTGGTCCAACCTGCCTAAGGCCCTAACACTGAATAATCCTACCTACCCTTAACTGCTAGTGCCCGATTTGCGCCAGGGCCTTGTGTCCTATGAGGGAAAGTTATGGAGGATAGAGAGAAAGGGGTGCGGGCCAGGGAGAGGTGGCGGCCACAAGGGACTTACCTTCTCTCTGCTTCTTCAGGGCGTTCTCCTCACTCTCCCTCTGCAATCCCCTCTGATGTTGATCCTGTCTGTCTTCACAGGGCAGAATAGCTCTCAGCCCTGACAAGGGCATTCTGCCTTCGGCTTCACGGCGCTCTCCGTGACGTCTTCTCTTCTCGACAGTTTCTTGCTTCCTATCTTGATTGTGTCATTCTCTTCTTTTTTTTCTTCTCTCTTCTGCCACCTGGTCCCTCGTCGTCCGCTCACCGCAATCTCTGCCGATGAACTTCCAAAATGCCGGCTCACATGCCGGATTAAATAGCCCTGATTGGCTCGCCATGGCACCAAACAGTCAAGTGGCCGGGAGGTAAGCCTTGATTGGCTGACCGACCCAGCCAATAGTGGTGCAGCCGTGGCGACCCGGCAAAGCTCAGAGGATGCTGGGCTTCCTGGTGAGCTCTTCTCAGTAAAAAAAAACTTGTTTCAGTGTCTGCCATCAACAATTCTAACCAAAGACTTGAACCTCCATACATTTAAAACTAAGCTACAAAATAGGGATTTGTGAACATAATTTATATCCATATTGTTAGCTTGCGAGCAGGGCCCTCTTACCTCTCTGTCTGTATGTATTACCCAGAATTGTTTTATTACTGTTTGTTCCCAATTGTAAAGCGCTACGGAATTTGTTGGCGCTATATAAATATTGATGATGACGATGAACATAATTTAAGTTATGTATATAAATGGGTACATATTTGCAGGAGTATTATATTGAAAAACGTGTGTTTACCATGTCAGTATTTACAGACTAGGTAACTCATAATCATCTGAGCTTACTTATATAAGCACAGAACAAAGTAATAGTTACAGTCTGCTTAGAGAGGAGATGGATGGCTCTTGAAATAAAAGTCTGTATATTTGGCTTTATCCACCTGAATAATTCTGAACCCATAGTAGTACTAAGTCGGACAGCTTGCATCTAGGAATTGGTACCACTGATACCTGTCCCCACTTTTTGTGGAATTCCAAACCAACTTGGGTTACATGCCCAGCAACGGTCTCTGCCTCTGGATAACGAGTGACAAAATCAACTAGTTTTAAAATTATTTTCTTTCCTGTTCATATTTGTTTTAGAAAGCAGCCTACAATATATACCTCAGTGCGTTGAAAAGGTTCACTGATAATGGGTATGGGCCGAAGCAGAGCTGTACACAGGAGCACTCCTGTACATTGGCATACTTCTAGAGCATCGCATAGAAAAACACTTCAAATGGACAAAAGAAATTTAGCTGCAGTCTAGCTCTAGTTTTTCTCAGCCCAAACTGTCCTGCTAATGGAATATTATGAGCCAATGCCATAATTTGGACCCTATATCTGTGAAGGGCAATCAACTGACAAGTAGCAGTCCATGGTTCTTGTGGGGAGTGTCTGTCAGAAACCAGATATAACAACTCGTTCCACACTATATTGTCCCCAATAGTAGTATTTCAGTTCAGTCAGTGGTGCTGTGTAAGCTGGCTAAAGAGGGGTCAGTTTGGATACGGCTATATTTAGTACTGAACATCAGTTTCCCAATATCTACCACACCACCAGTTAAGTCATTGCTAGTGTTATTAACCGAAGGCTGTTCATTTCAACTAGAGATGGTCACTGACCCCCGTGTTTTGGTTTTGGATTCGGTTTTGGATCTGGATTACCGTCGTGTTTTGGTTTTGGTTTTGCAAAACCGCCATTGCGTGTTTTGGTTTTGGTTTTGTTTGGTTTTGTTTTGCAATTTGTTATAAAAATTACATTTATTGGTGCTAAAATAACATAATTTAGGTATTATTTTGTAGCTACATTATTATTAACCTCAGTAACACTAATTTCCAGTCATTTTTTATTCAATTTTGAACACCTCCTATGTCACAATATGATTTTCATACACTTGAAAAGAAAAATTGCTGCAGTTCTTGCCAGTGATAACAAAAAGGCCATTGTCATGCCTGGGCATAAGACCAAAAATCCACCTCTTAAGTGTGGAATTATTTTTACACGAATCCTGGCAAGAGTTGTCTATCCATTTGTAACATTTTGAAAGCCACACTCAGTAGAGGTAGGGACCTTAACCATCTGGGATCCTCATCCATGTTTCGTCATTTTTCAGCGAGTTATTGGCAAACTGTTGGGAAAATCAGAAACTTTGGTTAAAAAAAAATTAACAACAAGCATTCCAGCATAATCTACCTCCCTTCTCTCATCTACATCCCAGCACCTGCAATCTTCCCCCCCAACAATTGGCAAGTAAACAATCCTCTGCAAGAGGAAGCAAGAATGAAACCTGTCACCCAGTCGCAAAGCGGATCACAGACGCCCTGGGTACTATGCTAGCGTTAGATCTGTGTCCAATGTCCACTATTAATACAGTTGGTTTAAGACATTTAATTGAGGTGTTATGTCCCTGTTAGCAAATGTCATCACTATACCATTTTACTAGAAAAGCTTATTCTCTCCTGTACCGGAAAGTTCCTAAAAATGTCATTATTGGGTGACAAAATGGTATTCTACCCACTGTACACTTAACCACAGATATGTGTACAAGCGGAACTGGGCAAACAAAAGATTATATGACTGTGAAAGCCCACTGGGTTGGTCTTTCGCCTTCCCCAGCATGGACAGCAGCAGCATGTACCCAGGTGCATCACATTTTTGAGAAGTAGGCTACTCTGTGTATCAGCAGCTTCACTAAGAGGCATACAGCTGACAAACTGTTCCAAAAACTAAGGGATGTCATTGAAAGATGGCTAATCCTGCTTGGAGTCTCCTGAGGATATGTCATTTCTGATTACGACCCCAATATTGGTCCAGCATTACAGCGGGGCTGAATTCCATCACATTTCCTGTTTTGCACACACTATCAACTTGGTGTTACAGAACTTTTGAAAAATGACATGCAGGAGATGCTGTTTGTGTCCATAAACATTTAGGGTCAATTTGTGGTTTCTGCAACAGCATGTAGGAGAATACAGCAGCTGCAAGAAGACTAGCATTTGAGGGGAATATACTTTAGTCCAGCGAAGTAGTTACCTGTGAAGAAAGTGCAGACACAGTTAGCTTGAGTCAAGTGATTGCCTTAATAATAGATTTTGAAAAGGTGCTACATAAAATTATAGTGTGCAATAAAACAAAGTAAATGTGCTAACTATATTTTAATTGTAGATGAAATACTTAATTTTCTTTGCAAGGATCCCAGACTTATCAACATCTTGTTGGGACGTCTTCTCCTTCAGTTTCTCTGGCAACTGCTTGTAATAAAAGAAATTGCTTTCCCAAGACACCCAGTGGTGATGCAGATGAGTCCGCTAAACATTTTGATATTTGCTGTGCTGTAAAAGAATTGCCCAAAAACCGTGACAGCTCTGCCCTAAAATCAACTAGTCATTCCCTTTGGAAGGCCATTATCAGCAATTACATCATACTACACAGACTTCTATGATATTGGGATATTGGGATGAATTAGTATTGTTGGAGGAAGATTATCACTAAACCCTGCCACCTCTCCAGTTTCGCAATGAGCTATGGTACAATAAAATGTAACTGCAGATTTAGACCAAGACTGTCAGCCCTATTATTTCTATTTCAGCAATTACAATTAGCAATGGAGCAATGGAGCTCTTCTCTTTGGGTGTTACCTATATAACGCAGCACAATTTGCCTGCAAATTCTACAGACAAGCCTGCTTGTCTTCCTCTCCATCAATGACTCTTAGCAATTGAGCACTCGTCTTTGGGTGTATATTACACCCAAACATTATTAGTGAAAATTATGAAAAATACAGTTTAATCCCTGATAGGCCCTCCACCATCCTTTGCATGTTAATAGTAGGATTGGTTGGAATTATGGTCAAGGTCACACATTTTTTTGACAAATCCTTCAAACCAGCCCAGATGTCAAACTGTTGTGGTCTGCCCCCTGCGTCATCCCTGCTTGTGTTTGGAAAGTGCATATTGGTGCCAGAACCTCACATGCCAGAACTGCTCCCACTGGTGCCACACTGCTGCAGGACTTACACAATCAACCGCATCCTCATCGTCGGATACCCAAATCTCCCCCACATCCTCTTCTAAAGACAAAGTGTCATCCTCACTTGGTGTATCACCGGCTACACTCGGGCTGTTCAGGCACACATCAGCAGAACTGCTGAAAGGGCCCTTCTTTATGGGTAGACTAACAGAATGGTCACGATTAGACATCCCACTGTTGGATGGACTCTCCACAGGGATTGTTGTCATTTGTGAATCAGAGCAAATATTCTCCTGTAATGCCTCACTGTTATCTTGCAGCTCGGCTTTGACGCGTAACAGTAGTTGTGCACCAATTGTAGGCTGGGTAACTTTTTGGGATCTGCCACTAATAGCCAAAGGTGAAGGCCTCATTCTCTCTTTGCCACTGCGTGTGTAGAATGGCATGCTTGCAATTTTTTTTTTATCGTCACTTAACTTTTGCTCAGTTACACTTCTTTTTCGCTTCAATACAGTAAAATTTTTTTGGGTTTTTGTTTTTTGCACTAATTTGAAAACACTCTGTTGTTTGACATCGCCTTGGCCAGATGACGTACTGGGAACACTAACATCAGGACTGGTGACAGAACCTGGTTGCTCATTTAGATCATATGTGGACTGCTTTGAATCCATTCTGAGCGCAAACCACTGGGGAGTGCTAAAAATTATTTAGTAGATTCTGCTGACAGTTATGACTTTTGACAGCCAGAAATATTAATGCACAATTAGGGAGGACACCCCAAAAACACTGAGGAGTGCTAAAAATTATTGAGTAGATACTGCTGACAGATATGACTTTTGACAGCCAGAAATATTAATGCACAATTAGGGAGGACACCCCAAAAACACTGAGGTGTGCTACAAATTATTTAGTAGATACTGCTGACAGATATGACTTTTGACAGCCAGAAATATTAATGCACAATTAGGGAGGACACCCCAAAAACACTGAGGAGTGCTAAAAATTATTGAGTAGATACTGCTGACAGATATGACTTTTGACAGCCAGAAATATTAATGCACAATTAGGGAGGACACCCCAAAAACACTGAGGAGTGCTAAAAATTATTGAGTAGATACTGCTGACAGATATGACTTTTGACAGCCAGAAATATTAATGCACAATTAGGGAGGACACCCCAAAAACACTGAGGAGTGCTAAAAATTATTGAGTAGATACTGCTGACAGATATGACTTTTGACAGCCAGAAATATTAATGCACAATTAGGGAGGACACCCCAAAAACACTGAGGAGTGCTAAAAATTATTGAGTAGATACTGCTGACAGATATGACTTTTGACAGCCAGAAATATTAATGCACAATTAGGGAGGACACCCCAAAAACACTGAGGTGTGCTACAAATTATTTAGTAGATACTGCTGACAGATATGACTTTTGACAGCCAGAAATATTAATGCACAATTAGGGAGGACACCCCAAAAACACTGAGGTGTGCTACAAATTATTTAGTAGATACTGCTGACAGATATGACTTTTGACAGCCAGAAATATTAATGCACAATTAGGGAGGACACCCCAAAAACACTGAGGAGTGCTAAAAATTATTGAGTAGATACTGCTGACAGATATGACTTTTGACAGCCAGAAATATTAATGCACAATTAGGGAGGACACCCCAAAAACACTGAGGTGTGCTACAAATTATTTAGTAGATACTGCTGACAGATATGACTTTTGACAGCCAGAAATATTAATGCACAATTAGGGAGGACACCCCAAAAACACTGAGGAGTGCTAAAAATTATTGAGTAGATACTGCTGACAGATATGACTTTTGACAGCCAGAAATATTAATGCACAATTAGGGAGGACACCCCAAAAACACTGAGGTGTGCTACAAATTATTGAGTAGATACTGCTGACAGATATGACTTTTGACAGCCAGAAATATTAATGCACAATTAGGGAGGACACCCCAAAAACACTGAGGAGTGCTAAAAATTATTGAGTAGATACTGCTGACAGATATGACTTTTGACAGCCAGAAATATTAATGCACAATTAGGGAGGACACCCCAAAAACACTGAGGTGTGCTACAAATTATTGAGTAGATACTGCTGACAGATATGACTTTTGACAGCCAGAAATATTAATGCACAATTAGGGAGGACACCCCAAAAACACTGAGGAGTGCTAAAAATTATTGAGTATATACTGCTGACAGATATGACTTTTGACAGCCAGAAATATTAATGCACAATTAGGGAGGACACCCCAAAAACACTGAGGAGTGCTAAAAATTATTGAGTAGATACTGCTGACAGATATGACTTTTGACAGCCAGAAATATTAATGCACAATTAGGGAGGACACCCCAAAAACACTGAGGTGTGCTACAAATTATTTAGTAGATACTGCTGACAGATATGACTTTTGACAGCCAGAAATATTAATGCACAATTATGGGGGACACCCCAAAAGCGCTGGGGAGTGCCAAATATGAAGAAAAAATAATAAACCTCTATCCTCCTCTCTGCACTAGCGATTTTGGTTAGAGCAATTGCAAGAACAATATGGTATTCTCTGTCCCTGCTCTAATTAGCCTATGACTACACCCTGCTCTCTCCCTCTGTCAAATGGCGATGGATTGCTGTGGAGGCGTGTATTTATAAAGTTGAAGTATCGCGAGAACCGAGTCCCGAGATCCGACGACGTCACAATGACGTTCGGCCTCGATTTGGATTCGGAATGGGCGGGAGAGTACCGAGCTGCTCAGCTCGGTACTCGGATACCCAAAGTTCGGGTGGGTTCGGTTCTCGGAGAACCGGACCCGCCCATCTCTAATTTCAACTCTCAGGTTCCATGGCTGGCTCAGAGTAGTGGCACCTTGTTTTGCTGTCAAATTTGGATTTTATGGTTGTGAAGAACAAGTCTTTGTGATACTTGTTTACAATATGAATCCATAGAAGCATTCTGTCTGGCTTACGGGAATGGGCCCCTTTCTGATGTGCAGTTCTGTTAAATATGTCCTAGTTGGTCCATTTTCTGCATCCTTTGAGTTGATACAAGGCATAGAGCTATTGTGTGTGTGTATTGTTCGTGAGAGGAGATTCATGGATGGTGTTTCTCTGCTCGAGATTGATCTACACCATAGGCTGTTAAGAGGAATTTAACTGCAAACCAATCCACGTTTTCTGGGGTGTCTGGATTCCTATCTGCTACCAGAAGGGAATCCGGACACCCATTTATACAGAGAGCGCCACAAGAGGCCTCGGATAATCCAAACATTAGGGAGAAGTCAGGGCAGTCCCCCTGGAACCTGATGAGTCAATAAAGCTCTGGGGGTAAATGTATCATAGTCCGTTTTTTGCATCCCGCGCAAGATCGGCGAGATGACAGCTAAAATTTAAAGCGACGCTGCCTTGTAAAGGCAAGTTTCCCTTTACAAGGTAGCGCAATTTTAGCTGTCATCTCGCCGTCATCTAGCTGTCATCTAGCATTATCAGATAAGGTCTCAGGGATGGTCTCTACAAAACTGAGCCCGCCAGAAGCAGGTCAGTAATCAGGGATGGTAACTTCTGGTACAGGAGTGAAAACAACTTGGGGCTGGCAGAGTGGAGGAAACATCCTAAATTACCAGAGACTACTGATGGGTGATGATTGCTGAGTATTTTTGGTTATGATGATTGTGACTGCATCACTTCTAAATAACTTACGGTAAGAATTTAAAGGAATAGCGCAGGGCGCTTATCTATATAATTGGCAATGCACTTATTTTTGATATTGTGTATATTTTGATATAGGAAATCATTATTTCTGAGACCAGGGTAGTAAATTCTCTTTTTCTGTTTTAACCTTGCTAAAGGAAATGTCTTATTTCTGATGAATATATCTGATACAAAGAGCCTTTGTTTAGAAAGTCTTTGTGTATCGTGATGTGGGGAAATGACTTGTTTGGGGTTTGTACCTTTATTTGGGAATGTGTATTCTGCGACTGTCTGAAGAAAGTATTCATGTGAATTAGACATTTTGACTTGTTAGATTTCCTGTGTCTAAAAACAAGATGCAGGGCATCGCAGCGTTTCTTGAATTTCACAGATAAGTGTAAATATTGTTAGCTTTGCAATACATGTAAATCCATGTTTGTGTAAACACATTGCATCCTGATTCAGTATAAAAAGCACTGTCTTGTACACTGAAATGTATCATACTGATGTTCCATCTGACCTGATCACCTGGTACCTTCAACGAGTGAGAGAGCAAATAAGCATCACTCTGCTTCAAGACCCTGCTTGACAATTTCTTCAATATAGCTGTAATCCTGTGACCTGCAGATTAGACCCTAAATCTAATCCTTTCTCCAGCTCTCTGAGGGTGGACCCAGCTTTTCCAGTACCACCTCTCTGCCTGCTACCCAGCAGCTCTGGTCAGTGTGATAGGCCAGGGGAGATCCATCCACAGCAACCCTGATCCATAGTAAGAGGTCCGGAGTACCAGCCCAGGTACACCAGCAAGGCGGTACCCTAGCAGTGACAGTTACCCCGAAGGAACATGGTTCTGGGCGCCATAATGGAGCCAGTGGTGGCAGCAGGCTCCTCCTACAGCGACAGGAGGGGCGTATTCAGAATAACAAAAGGGGACAGTGACAAAGTAAGCCCAGACGGTTCCCAGCAACAACAGAAAGGGTGGCATAGGCTAGTTCATCCTGTCCCAGTGATGCTCCTGGTTATTGTTCATTTACCTTGTTTATTAAGCATGTGTAGTGTTTTAAAGAAAATCTTTTTATTTGGCTTTTTACTTGGCTTTATTCAAAGGGCCTCTGTGAACTACGAGAACTATGAACCCATTTAGGTACTGGGACTGAAAGCTGGAAATTATACTGCCAATGACAAACCAATCAAGCTAATGTCTGTATTTGAATGTGTCCTGTTCTATATTCCTAATTTTCGCAAGATTGGTTCTTTAGGTACCACTAGATCGCCCAATATATCTGCTAAAAGGGTTATCTTCACCTGTACTTATCAGGGCACCCAAGCACACAGATTCAACCTGAGAAGTTGTAGTCCACTAGCAGTCAGCTATGATGAACCAGAAGTTATTGTCAGCAATGAAATCACTGTCATGATACCGGGGTGGCCAAAACTTTTTGGCCTTGGTCAACCGGCTAGCACGGTGCACAGAGGTTACTGGCATAGACTCGGAGACCAGCATTATGGACATAGGAACACTGCCCACTACTAGCATTATGGACATAGGAACACATTCTACAACCAAGCAACTTTATCAAAAAAAAGGAGCATCAACAGCAAAAATTGCACTTTTAAGCAAGATCACACCTAAAATGCACGTGTGTGACTACAATGTTCATCCACAAGCTAGTTTTCTGCTCTACTTGCAACAACGAACGCTATGCATTTAAATGGAACATTAGAATGTGGTATAACTTTCAAGCTAAAAAGTGTAACTTTAAACTAATTAAAGTGGTGTAACGTTAAAGCATTCATTTTTGTATTACTCACTACCCATTTGTTATTTAGCAAACAGCAGGCGCTGGCTGGCAGACTTTAGCCCGGCGGGCAAGCACATAACACTGGCCCATAAGTAGAGTCCCATTCTTAAAGGCTGGTTTCGGTACAATGGATATTTATCAATATAAAATGAGGCTATTTAGTTTTGCTTAAGCCAGCAATGCTTTATTATTATAAATGACAAATCTTAAATAATGCAACAAAAAACAAACCTCACTTTATATTGCATTTTATTTTATATGTTTCTTCTCCCTAAAGACCATTTTTTTGTTGCTTTTTTTTTTACACATATACCTGTCTGATTATATAATGGGGTATAAATCATATAGCAATAGAATCTATAATAATGTTCTATTACAGTACTGAACAGAGCCTGATTTACCAATAATGCAAGAAGCCCCTTTGCTTTGAAAACCTGATGTTTTTGCCAGCAAAAAGGGCTTGTTTTTTTTTAATTTAAACTATATACTAACAGGATTATTATTTGTTATAGGGATAACCTAAAACAAGTAATATGATGGAAGCTACTGGGAGGAGGAGTAGAGCACTAGGTATCAATCTGACACCCTAGCCTTAATCCAGCACTGGGGGCCTGGAGTACATTAGACACATACACAGGCAATACTGTGTGTACTACTGTTAGGTGCACGCAGTTCTGCCTTCACGAGCAGTGCAGTGTGAAGCAGGACATACCTCCAACTGTGCTTGCAGTCAGACCAAATCCTGACTAAGCGAGACAGTCATTAAAATTCGGGATTGCTCCATCAGATTCAAAACAGTTGGTAGACTGTCCTGCTCTCTCCTACCTGTTCTGGTTACGAAAAAGACCCATCTCCTATGTCCTCTATGGTCACTATCGCAAAGTGGCTACCTTTGCAATAGTGACCAGAAGGGAGAGCAGGTACCGCAATGCTCTCCCCATAGGCTTCTATGGCTAACACCATCTTCAGATGGCGTTAGCCATCAGGCAAAAGTTCCCAAAATCTTTGGAAATTGTTAAATTGTGCAAAATAGCAATCCCCATTGAAATGTATGGGTACTGGTTTTGCATTCGAAAAAAAAAAAAGGACAAAGCAGCAAATATTATAGATGTCCTATTAATACATTTGAACTATACTTAAATATATGGCTATACCAGCAGTTTTTTGGTGGATTTTTAGGTAAAAAGTGATTGATAAATAGGTCCCACGTTTGTGAGGTTATACAAGTTTTAATAAATGCAAGAATTTGGGCTAAAATATACTTGTCTAGGTGTCAATGTATGTACCCACGTTATAATCTAGGGGACAAACTGGTAAGTTCCAAACCCCAGAGGGTGCGTCTGGGGTGTTGATTGCAATAAGGGCACTTAGGCAAATACAACTATTAAGATACAAAATGTACCTTTTATATATAAAAATTATATTTTTAGAAATACAAATCACACATGAATAACAGTGCAATTATTCACAGCCAGAGGGTTTCAAACACAAAGAGCCTATTAGACTACCCACACCTAAATGGGGCTTTAGTCATTGTTCCTCTGGAGCGCTGTCCCAGTCACCAAGCGACATGTTCACCCCTATGCCAGCAATGCAGGGAACAATCCCGAAGTCTTCCTGCTTTTCAGGTCCACAAAGTAGTAAGGTCCGCAGAGGCTTAGCAAATCCAATGCTTGGCACGATCATGGACCAGTCCAAAGGGAACCATAAGTCAGTCTGGTTTGGTTCCCACATTGGTGAGGTCTCTGTCGGGCTGGTCCTAGATAATAATTCCATGCTGGATTTGGTACTTGCATAAAAGAGGGAGGCCACTCAGCCTCCCTCACATCTTGGGCTGCAGGTAATCGATTCCAGGTCATCTATTTGAGTTGGGTAAAGAACAAAGATCAACCCTTTGGCAGGCCAAAATGAATAATTCACTTAAGCCCATGCCACATCCTTGCATTAACCCATGAGTGTGGTTTTGAGCAAAAGTGGTTCTTCAGCTGATTGGCACATCTGGCACAACATAGCCCCACAAGTTTTTAGCCTGAAGTTGACACAATTTCTTTGGGTGTCTGGTTGACTTGATAAGGCCAGGTGAAATAGCTCTCTTAAGGTACATATTGGAGAAGTCAGCAATGTCTAAAATGACATCTGTAGATATTTAAAAAATGTTGATATGCCACACTTTAAAGCACATACATTTCAATGGACAGTACTGAGAGGAAGGGGATGCTTGGTAGGCTTAACTTTATTTTCAATATGCCTGGTAGCATGCTCGCACCACTGGAGACCTTGTGTAAATGTGTGCACACCAAAAGTGGTATGACATTGAAGCAGCATCTGGCCAACATCACAGATAGACAAGCTTTTCTGCAACCGGACAGAGCCCAAGGCAGCCCCAGGAGTTATATACAAGGGCACATGACTCACTCATAGCTAAGCATAAGGGTCACTATTCTCATCTCATACTCCAAGACTTCTCTGCTGCTTTGACATCGTCAATCTCTATCCTCTCCTTAATTCCCTAGCTCTTCAAGGAACAGCCCTGTTCTGGTTAACCTCCTAATTTTCTGTCCATTCCTTTAGCTTCTAGCTCTTTGTCTAGGCTAATACATCTGACTTCGTAGCAAGGTACAGCCCTACTCGGCCACTCCCCTCTGCCTCTGACCTACACCTCTCTTCACCTCCTTCCCCCCCATCTCCAAGACTTCTCCTGTGCTGCCCCACACCATTGGAATTCCTTACCCCACATCACCTAACTCCCCCCAATCTACAATCCTTCATACACTCCCTCACAACTCAACATTTCATGATCCCCTAAACTACCCCCTCTTGACCATCTTGTTCACCGATTCCTCTTTTATTGTCTAACATTTCCGTTTTATGACAGTTGTTCCTACTGTCTCTCACCACACTTCAATTTAGAATGTAAGCATTCATGGGGATGACCCTTTCTCTTATTATTATTATGTCTGTCTACTGTCTTTCCTCATATGTCCTTGTCATGTTGTTTGCTACATTCTGTGCAAGTCCATACAGCTTTTTTTCAGGCAAAATGAAAATATAACACACCAGTGTAAAGAACACCAGAAGTAAAAATCTTAATTGGATCGTTCAGCCTCTACTCACAATAACAGTATGCACATGAGATGTTCTGTTAAAGATAACTATGCATGGAGATAAACAGGCAAATAACTCAATATATAAATGTATATATGTTTACTCCAACAATAGATAAATACAGTACATGATAATAAAACAAGTATAATTCATATTCACATGAGATATTTCTCAAGCTAATATATATAGGTTCTTATTAGCTTGAGAAATATCTCATGCTTTTATGCTTTTTGGTTGGTATGTTTGTTTATTAGAGGATTTGCACTCCCTCTATTGATTTGCTGCATTTTGATGTTCAATTTGTATTTTTATGTCCATCGTGTTACCTATTAGCGCCGGAGATTTCCAATATATTCACAATAACAGTATGTTGAAGGAACTCCCAAGCCTCATACTACTGTTCCTCAGTCAGTGTCGGATTGTCAGTTCATCGCTTATCAAAGCATTTAGAGAGATATGGCCAAAAAGGTTTACAAGAGACACAAAATAGGTTGACAATAATATTTATAGGTGAACTCTGAACATAGTTCCTCAAAAAAATACAGGACAACCATGGAGGGTCAAAATGGGAAAAAGGTTTGGCTCCACTTTAACATGAATAAAGGGTAAATTACCTACTCAAAAGTCCAGAATTAGCATAATTCAGATAAACTTTGTATTTACTTCTAGCTCTATATTTTACCACAAAAAATTTAATTCAGTCCATAATTCTAATGTTTCATTTAACACATATATAAAGTATTTAACATTAATTTACACCACTGTAGTTTTGTTGTGTGTCCTCTCATGTTTAACCAGAACTGAACTGTAAGTGAAACTCTTCCCACACTCTGCACATGTGTATGGCCTCTCCCCTGTGTGAGTCCGCTGGTGTTTAACAAGTGATGATGTTTGCGTAAAACATTTCCCACAATCAGAACAAGAAAATGGTTTCTCTCCTGTATGAGTCCTCTGATGATTCACAAGGGCAGAGGTCTGAGAAAAGCTTTTCCCACATTTTCCACAAGCATACGGCTTCTCTCCAGTGTGAATACGGACATGTTTCACTAGTGCTGAGCTATGAGAAAAAGTTTTTCCACAGTCCCTACAAGGATATGGACGCTCCCCAGTGTGAGTTCTCTGGTGGTTAATCAATGCAGATTTGTCCATGAAGGATTTTGGACACTGGGTGCAGGCATAAGGCTTCTCTCCAGTGTGTGTTCTCTGGTGTTTTAGCAGAGCTGAACTTTCTGTGAAACTTTTTCCACATTCATTGCAAGCATAAGGACCCTTTCCAGTATGAATCCGTTGATGACGGACCACATGTGACCTCCGGATAAAACATTTCCCACACTGAGTACAGGAATATGGCTTCTCTCCTGTATGAGTCCTTAGGTGAGTGAGAAGATTTGAGCTCTGAGCAAACCCTTTCCCACATTTACTACATATGTATGGCCGCTCACCTGTGTGTGATCTCTGGTGTCTAACAAGATGTAATCTACAAATAAAGCTTTTCTCACAATCACTACATGTGTAGGGTTTCTCTCCTGTGTGCGTTCTCTTATGTATAACAAGCTGGGAGCTGTCAATGAAACTTTTTCCACATTTACCACAGAAATATGGCCTCTCACCAACATGGATTCTTTTGTGCCTTAAAAGATGAGAACTCCGGTTGAAACATTTTCCACAATCCGTACACGTGTAATGCTTCTCAGTGAGGTGAAATTTACAATCAGCCACAAATTCCGATTTAGGGGTTCCAGACTCATTCCATGTGATCCCTTTACACTGGTCACTTAATACATCATTATTATGCGACTTTATAAGAGGTTTTGAACCATTATACAAACTTTGGATGAACAAAGGTGTAAACTCCATATTCAGGTCTTCTCTTATAGTATCATCTGCATGAGATGAAGACAACTCTTTCCCATTACACACCTGTAACGGACTACCCTGTTTGTAACAATCATCGCTTTCTACTCTCCAGTATCTGGTGTAGGTGTGTTGCCCCACAAAATAAACAGGCATGCACAGTTGTTCCTCTTTGATCTTGATGGGTTGAAGATCTGCAAAAGAAAAAAAGAAAAGTTTGATGTATGAACTTCATATAGGGGTGCATTTATCTTCCAAATAGGAGTCTCCAAATCACTACTCTGTTATGCTGGGGAACCCTTCCACTACGTAAACAAATTTGTGGCTGCCTCTATTTCCCACATCAAGATGTTGTTTCTGTCGAATGTTGGCCAGTCCTCAAGAATAATCACATAAGTGAAGAAGACACTAGCTCAAACAAGCGCACTCATCCCATGATATACTCTATGCTGCTTTGAACATTCTGATGATCTTATCGGATAAAAGACTTAGGGCATCCCATACAAGCACAAGATCCATGCTAAGTACAATAAAGTGCAACAAGACAAAAAAACCTTAAAATGTAGAAAACATAGTAACATTTAAACATAGAAACAAGAAAAGCAAAAAAGGGGGGGGAAAAGGTGCATTGTTGAAGCATCATTTGTACAGTCTACATTTGCACCCGTATGCCTAGATTTAAGGGACAGAGTATTATTATTCATAGTAAGATGGCAGGGTGGGTTGAAGTGGCTACAGGTACACACACTGGCACCTGCTTGACATCACTGTTCATCAAGATACACATAGTATTAACCCTTCTTTGTTTTTGTTGTCATAGACCAATCTAGCAAATATATTTAAACAATTAACTGCTAGCAAAACTTCCTATATTGTGCCCTCTTAATGATATAAGCAACTCTAAGCTTTTGATGCCATCGCAGCTCACACAGTGTGTAACAGTTTGGTTTCTGCATTATATTAAGTCTTGACGTACACCGGCCACACATGTGATGCCATCAACTCCATCTATGCACATAAATGCTCTTTTCATGTGTTCGTCTTTTCTACATGAAAGTCTACATTAGCCCTATTGTCCCCAAAAAAGCTTAAGTGTCCCTGAGTTATCCTCTCCTGCAAGACCTATCTGGAGCACATGTTTGTATCGAGTTTGCTAGATACCGGAGCCAGAAGTTATGGTGGCCGGTCAACATGCAACGGAAGTGCCAGTGGGCTTGGAACCCAGGAAACCGCCATAAAGACTGTAACAGGTTAAATCCTGGTAGGGGGCACAACTTGACATTGCCTATGATGATTATACCCCTTTGGAGGTTGAGTTCTTGGACCTTTGTGCCTGCCTCTTCACTCCAAGATTCAAGTAGCCATTAACACAGGGAAACCAGGTGCCGTCCCCTAACCAACCTTCAAAGTACAAGGACCTACAATCAGGGAATCATGAAGGATGGCTGTAGCGAGATCAGGACTTTTGCTCCAGCAATGCGTTGAATTACACGTATTGTTGATGTATGGTACATTTCTATATTAATAACTGCCAGCAGGGTCTAATATATATATATATATATATATATATATATATAAAAATATATTGCAACAAAAGGAGGCATTCGGCTGGCAATATGCAGAGAAAGCAGGGAAGTAGAGTAAAACATTGGCACAGTTATGTACTTAGGTGGAGATTAAACCAGGTAAAAACATATGTGTAGTTTAAAATTGGTTTTCTTACATGATTTAAAAGCTGCTTCCTCTCAGCAAACAGACAGGGTGGGCCTGATAGTCTAAACAGAGCCAGGGATGGGCGTTTCCTTTTAAAGAGAAGGTGGGTGTGTCACCTGTCAATCAAGCTAGGCCTGTGGGAGGAGTGTCAGGTATAAAACCCTGCTAGTTTCATAGTTCAGGCAGATCAACGCTGGGCTAGCTGGCTGATCTGAACAGAGAGCTGGACTATGAATAGTAAGCGTTGAGGGTCTCCATAATTGCTATGCAAGTATACGGTGTCAAAACATTATTACCATCCTGACAATAAAGAACCATAAAAAGGAAGAAGTTGTACGCGTGTGCTTCTGCAGTAGCGGGCTCTTGCCACAATATATATATATATATATATATATATATATATATATATATATATATATATATATATATAATCAGTGAATTAACAAAAAAAGACAACCCTACTGTGTGCAAGGACAAACAGGGGAAACAGAGACCATGACAGAAAAACACCACAGAATCCTCCATGCAAAAGCCGGGACTGATTCACAGTGGTCACCTTATACCTGCCCTACTGCCAATATAGCAGTAGCTCAGTCTAGGCATCACCCAGCTTTCGGCAGGCAAACACCACTGCAAGAACCTTAAGGCTTTCTTAGAAGCTTAAGGTTAGTCTTGGATCATTGATTCTTCTTCATTTGCAATGCCAGCCCAATAGGTTCCATAATTACCAGTTAGTACGGTCTCGGATCACCTGAGTCTCTCTGGGCACCAATTTATATACCGCCCCCAGTTTCCAAGATAGTTCACTCTGCCCAGGACAGATGATCATTGACCATGCTTATTTTGAGGGATTGGCCAGGGAAAGGGAGATCCTAGTTCCCCCACTGGGATCTCTGTTAGGACAACTAGGGACAAGGGACAAAATGACCATTAA
Source organism: Mixophyes fleayi (assembly GCF_038048845.1). NCBI lineage: Eukaryota > Metazoa > Chordata > Amphibia > Anura > Limnodynastidae > Mixophyes > Mixophyes fleayi. The sequence continues at coordinate 54,953,684 of NC_134405.1, read as the reverse complement.
TCACTTTCTGTGGGGACGTTTTGGTTCAGTCCTAAGTTTAATCCCTTAAAGCAGGCCTGTCCAACCTGCGGCCCTCCAGATGTTGTGAAACTACAAGTCCCAGCATGCCCTTCCAGCTATCAACAGGTTGTCTACTGGCAAAGCATGCTGGGGCTTGTAGTTTCACAACACCTGGAGGGCCGCAGGTTGGACAGGCCTGCCTTAAAGTGAAAAGCTGTAAGCTGGTCTCTGGGTACTGGAAGAAGCTTCCCCTTCTGTTTGGGTGTCACTTTCCGGTGAGGGGAATCGTGATATTGGTTCCTCCAGCAACATAGATACCAGCACTTCGGAAACAGGATGTATTTTGCTATGTCCATTGAATGATCAAAGTGCTCCTTACAAGACACAGTCTCCTCACTGACAAACAATGTATAAACATACATGGCTTTTATCTGGCGTCTTTCATCTGTTAACTGACCTGCCACACATCACAACTTCAGAAAGGAATGCCAGAGAGGATTCACTGAAAGGTGTTCAGTTAGCCCGCTCTTAGCCAACAGCAAACGTGAAGACTAAAGTTAGAAGTGACAGGGTAAGTACTAACTGGAAGAAAAAAGTTACACTTAATAATTAAAACCAAAAAATTATCTGAATAAATTGAAATAGGCTATGTAATGTTCTTTGTCCAAGCATAACATAAGCAATATATCATTATGACGTTAGCTTTAGATGTTGCATTAGTGGCATATACAGTTCACACTTTATACATAAAGTATCACTATTATCTTCTGTCGAAAGCTAGTAGTAGTTATGTCTATTTTACAGACTTAAGAAGGTGAATCACAATTATTTTTAGTTAAACTTTTAAAAGACTATAAAAGGACTAAGAAATTCATTATGGTCTCTGGTGGATGAGGAAACCTTGTGCTAGTCTCCTTAGTCTAAAGATTCTGGAAGTGCATCCGTGACTATTTCAACATGAGGGCGGAAGTGTTTATTGGGATCCTCATGCGTATTCTTGCAGGAAATAATTTTTTTTGTTGGTATCTTTTGCCGAAATAAAATCATTTAACTATCCATCTTTTGTGTTAGATTGTCAATCTTTCTTTGCACTGGCATTTCAAGATTGTATTCTTCCTAAACTGCTATAACATTAATATTCCAACTTCATGACTACTCTGCACTCAACTTGGTTAAACAAAAGTTGCTGTCCTCACAAGCTTTAAATCCCCAGTGTTCATGGGCTAGGAGTGTCCCCTGTGCCTACAGCCCCTGTTTGAACACTCTACGGGGCTCTGTTATCAGCTCCCTTCCAGGTAGTGTGTGTACAGACTCTGCCTAGTCAGTCATACAAAGACAAACATCACAATACCTGTTATTACTACCAGTAATAAAACAGAAATATCATACTGTTCTCACACACATGCATAGATCATATGGATTGCAAAACCTTTCCTTGTTGCTCCTGCCCAGCGGGAGCTATAATCCCCACCCAGTACTGTATCAGAACTCCCCCTACAGTCCCTCAGCTCAGCTTCTTATAGATTCAGTGTAAGCAAACAAAAAGTGTCCATAACATGGGGTAAAATGAAATATACTTCATCCAAATGTAAACAGTTCAGAAGTTTAGTGTTCTTAAGAACAAGGTGCAGATGGTGCGTCCACCCTATCGCACTACTGTCACAATCAAACACAACCTTTCCCTCTCCACAGGTAGATCCCCTTGTGCCTTCAGACGTGCCATTACCATTTCCATTCTCAAGAAGCCCTCTCTTGACCCAGCCATGTCTTGTAGTTAACAACCAAAATACAATTCAAACTGATGACCCTTGCCTACAAATTCCTCTGCAACTGCTGCCCCACCAATATTTCCAACCTCACCCATTAATACTCTTCCAGTCACCCGCTGCAATCCTCCAGCAATCTACTAATGTTGTCTCCTCTCATAACCTCAACCCATGCACCGCGGTAAGACTTCTCCTGCACGGTGCTGTGCAGGAGAAGTCTAATGATGCTTCATATTCAGCCATAATTAGACTCATCAACCATTAAAAACCTTTAAATGCATTTCTCCAAAGAAACCTCTCCTTCTTCCTCTTCTCTGTAATTACTGTTCTTACCCCGATTCTGCCTTATGGTATCCACTCACACTTACCCCACCAGCAGCTACAATTGTTAATGCTCTATCTTCAGTGCCGGCAGAACATGGTAAGCGTGGCAGGAGTGCGTCCCCGCTCTGAAGAGGGATCAGAATAGGCGCACCGAGCTGCCTCGGTGCGGGAAAGTGGCGCATGTGCAAATTGCTGGCAGATGGGGTACTGGAAATGTTAGTGCCTGCCCTGTCTATCTTACATATCAAGTGTTACCAGCACCTCTTAGATTGTAAGTTTTTTTGGGCAGGACAATCTCCACCTTCTGTTTCATGTTACTGTTTATAATTTATTTATATCATGGATACATGATATGTGATATCCTTAATGCTCAGTGCTGTGTAACACTGCAGTACTTTATACTTCCTACTAAATGAAAAAGTAGTAGAAAGATTCAGGGATAAGACCTGACCTAGTAGGCTGATCTACTTTTAATACGTAGATAGAAGTTAATGACTGGAAAAAATATCTATGACACAATAGCTGTCTAGAGACGATCCATGGCTCTCAAATTGAAAAAAGTGCCAGAATGTCCTGCCAGCCACAACAGATAGCCTGACTGTGTTTTTTCTAAATTTGTTATATCAAAATAAATAGAATATATATATAATTTAAAATGTTAAATAATTTGTATTTTGATTACATTTCTTTTCCTCAAAATATTCACAGTGAAGTGTCTTGTTATAGACTGTAGAGGTTACTGCTGCAATTCCTGTATTTAGAAAGCACACGGCTAATGGCTTAACGGCAGGCGCGGGCTGGCAAGTTTCAGCCCGGGGGGTGCACATGCGGCTGCATCGCGTGTCATGTAATGCGCCCACATGTGCGCTGACTCGGCCGCATCGCATGTCATGTGATGCGGCCGCCGGTAATAATAAGGCGGCCCGGGGGACCGATGTCCCCCTGCCCAGCCTGCCCCTGCTTAACGGCTCCAGCAGGGAAAGCAGTGACACATGCAGGCTATAAAATAGTTTTTTACAAATTGAATTCAATACGTTCAGAATTAGGCATTAATCAGTATTACATGTAGTCTTATTTAATTAGAGTGACTAGCCCTAGGGCATATGTGTTTTTGTATTAAAATAGCGATAGAATGGAAAAATGGCAAAACTGATGTCATATGTGTGTCACTTGACCAAATACAAAATACACAGATCACCCAATTCCGAATGTCTGAGCACTCACCTCTACATGTGAGGCTGTACAACTCTTGACCTTTTTGAATTCTTGATATAAGTTCCGGTTTCTCCTCAATAAAACCTGTTTGAGCAAATAAAAATAATTTAATCACGCTGAACATTTTAGTTTCAACATTTACTGCCCTAAATTGGGAGAATTGAAGGATCACCGAGCCCAAAATACCAGTTGCCTATATTTAAGAAAATAAATAATAATCACAATATATATGTAAATGCTTTGGAGATATTAGAAGTGGGAATATTCAAGATGAGTATATCCGCACGGTCAAAACCACAAAGCAGCCCTTCCCCTTTAGGTACACAAAACCCCTATGAGTACAAACACATAAATATATCCAAAAATAAAAGGGAAGATGGCGCTAATGGTAATAGCTTATAGTTCAATATTGTCCAAAGTTTACATCATATTCTTTAGGTCTTTGCGAACAGAAGGGAGCATATATCCACGATGAAATGAGAGAATCCTCCTCCTCAATTAATCCATTCCGTATACATATATGAGGAAAGAAGAAAAACAAACATAGCACAGCCCGTAGGATCCAAAAATCTGTTGTTAATGTCCCCTGAAATACCCGTGCGTTTTATACTTAAGAAACACCACGTGATGGAATATTCTTCGTAACCCCTTAGGGGTATATACTCACTAGACCACAATGGATATAAAGCGTATAGAATACCATATGGTTTCCACTAGAGGACCTTAATTCCACTTTACAAGATTCCTCTCCGTTTAAATAATCATGGAAGGAAAAAAAGGAAGTCCATAGTGTAAAACCACATAACACTTTATTCCATATACATCAATATTAACATGAAGATCCAATATCTGTCACCGCAGCAAAAGGGAGTAGATGGACTCTTACCCTTATGATGGAATAAACAAGCGTGATGTTAGATAATCCTCGCAGAAGACATCCCGGGTAGTACTTCGGCGACTCACGCTGTCCGGACAGAAAGAGTAAAGTCCAAACCGATTCCCCGCTGATGCGTGTGACGTCACCCACCTACGTCCCCCAACGCGTTTCGATTACAATAATCTTTATCCAGGCATGGTGGGTGGACAAAGTTACAATCCTTTATGCTCCCATAGAGCCAATCACAAACGTTTTGATGTAAAAAACTTTATAATGTAAAAAACTTTATAGATAAACTCTAACATCCAACTAGCAATAAGAAACACTTCCATTATCACCAGCTTTTTTAATAAAACCTGCACAATATACATAAAAACTTCCACAATCACACATATAGAGATAAAGGGGATAGACTTAAATAGTATTTTTACAGCATACTTTAAAACACAGGATATTTTTAAGTGAGAGGGATGTATTATGGTAAGGCATGTTCATTGGTTTTAAAGTATTGTTGAAGTCGTATAATTGGATGAACGAAAGAGAAAATTGGTTTAATATTGGTTTGCCGTGCGTATTGCGAAGCGTACGCCACGTAACACGTGGCATGATGCGAACGCACGGTAAAATACGCACGCACACTCTCGCATTACAACATTTAGTTATTTATATACCGTATATACTCGAGTATAAGTTGACCCGAGTATAAGCCGAGGCACCTAATTTTACCTAAAAAAACTGGGAAAACTTATTGACTCGAGTATAAGCCTAGGGTGGGAAATGCAGCAGCTACTGGTAAACAGGAGACATATGTAAGTGATGGAGGGGAACTAATATCTTACAGTTTCTGATGGATCCAGCAGGACATGGCAGATAGGTTGGGGAAATTGGAGTCTAATATCTCCCTGAATATGTTGACTAAACTAACATTTTAGTTCCTGTTTTTAGCAACCATTGCTACCAGCGCCTGAAATATGAGCAAATTGATGCTGTAGTGATTAAAACCCTGGTTGTGGCGGGCTACTAAAAGTTGCTGCACCTTACCAGAATCATGGAGTTTTCCTCCCTCGGGGTCTTCTCCACTGCGCTGTTGGGATCGCTAGATTTTTATAATGAGTGTCCACAATTAAGAGTCCAATGTGCAAATAGGCTGCAAGTCAAAGCCCCAGTTCCATGTCTCCTCATAGCGCCAGTTAATGCCAATTACAAATCATGCTATTGTTGCTGAGACCCCAAAGGTCATCAGCTTGAAGCAGTACAATAAGTGATCAGGAGGAGGAGTTCAGCCTTTTACTTACCTCCGCAGTGGAACGCATGTGCGTTCCACAGACAGGAAGTTCGGCATTTGGAACGCAAGTTTGCGTTCCAAATGCCGAACTTCCTGTCAGTGGAACGCACATACGTTCCACTGTGGAAGCTAAAAGCTGAGGGACGGGAGAACAGGAGTTCACTTGTGTATAAGCCGAAGAGGGCTTTTTTCAGCACAAGAAATGTGCTGAAAAACTCGGCTTATACACGAGTATATACGGTAATTCATATTCATATTGGTTCTGTTACACTGTAATTTATGAGCAGATAGCATTTGGTTTATTATTAGTTTATATAATATGATTATATGTACACTTCAGTGTTATTAAAGGTTTAGGTTATAGGAAAGGTGTCATGCCTGATATCATATTGAAGCCCTATTCATCAGTAGCTGTCCGGTGCAGTCGGCGAAGTGATCGCACATTGCATACTTTAATAATTGGGGGCTCGTAAGTTTAGGAGTTACGTTACCGGCAGGTATGCAACGCTTACGTTATTCGGTTCCTCAACAAAGGGTGGATTGACGGACGCGTCGCATGGCAGGAAAGAACGTAATGTGTTTCACTTTGTGTTGAGAGACCGAATGTCCGTTGTTGCATAGACTGAAGGAACGCTAATTGGAATCTAGGGACAAGAAAGAAAAATGTTTCTTTTTATTGTCGTTTTACGTTTTAAAGGGTATTGCATTGTCTAGTGTATGTGTGCTTCCTGTTTAGCGTGTATGAACTTCCGGTATTGTTACCACGTGTTTAAACAATCATGTTCATAGTCTGTTATATATGTAACATAGTCTACATATGTGTTAATATGTTCATAGTCTGTTATATAAGCATTTGTTAAAACCTCTGTAAGAATACCATTGATTGGGAAATCTATTGTCTGTGCAGAAAACAAAAGGTTGTATGTGAATGATATGCATAAAGATAAGAGAAGAGTTTGCATACTGTTGAAAAGAGATAGATAACGGAAGAATTTGCATACTGCTGAAGACAGACAAAGAGGTGATTTACTATTGAAAAGACAGAGATATTGGTTGCTGCCTGACCAGGGAAACTGGATGAGCAAGGTTGTGTTTGAAATAAGAACAATTTAATAGGTAATATGTGGATTTTTTATGTAACATACAGTGCAGTTTAATAGGTAGTATGTGAATTTGTATGTAGCATACGGTGTTATAGGTAATATACAGTATTCTAAGCTGTATATGGTGTGGGAATAGGTAGTATACAGGGTATACGGTGACATGGTAGTATGTGGATTTTTTTTATGTAGCATATGGTGTATTTAAGAAGCACGTGACTTAAATAAGTAGTATACAGGGTATACAGTGAAAACAGACTTTGTGGTAGAGTACAGGGTATCGAGGAGCTGATAGCCCTTTAGTCTGCAATGATATATCTGTGTTAGGAGGTGTGTGGGCGTAGCCTGTGAAACCATCCACGGATAAAAAATCTCTAGTAAGTTCTGTTTGAAAGGAGAACAGGTAAAAAGTCTTTTTGCATAGCGTTGAGAAATAGGTTGTTTTCACAATGGATGCGAAGCAAACGCAAGAGATAGTTCGTGTTGTGCTGCCTAATGAATGGCCGGTTAGTTCAGCAAGATTTTTTTATGTTTAATAAATATGGTGCATACGCAACTACATATTGCGACAAGTGGGTCAAAATGACCAAGGATTGTGAAAGACCTTTCCCAAACATGGGTAGTTTTGAGTCAGGGGTGCTAAATATTGTTAGAAATAAAGTGCGGATTAAATCAACATAAACGAGAATTAAACATGAGGATTGTTTAAAATTGTGGCAACAAGAAGGGTACACGTGGCAAGGAAGCGTGTGTTCAGCGGAAGTAAGCGTACAAGGAAACAAGCATTCCGGAAGTGTGCATTGCAAAGTGTGGCGAACTGAGCGCAAACACGCCCCTGACAAATTCGGTCGGGGCGGATAGTACAGCCAATACCAAAAATGTGAAAACTGTAACTAGTAACTTGTATGTTGTTTTAAGTAATGTTAAAAGTAATGTTTCAGGACAAGGAAAGGGAACGGTTCCACCAGCAGGGGCAGCGGCTGAAAGTGGTGAGAATAATGTAAAGGTTAACACAGGGGAAGACATCCATTGTATTGCAGCAGCAATTTCAGCAACTAGTCATTGTGATTTGGTAGACTTACATCCTGTCTGCACTACAACAGTTCCCAATGGGAAAGCGGACAGAGATGGTGATGTTAAAGTTCTAATGGATGGCCTCAGGGAAAACTTGAAAAGAAGGGTGCAAACTTCATTACCAAACTGGAGAGGAATCACTGTAAGTGCTCTCAGGGAGTCAGTTATAGCACATGATAAAAGTATAAATAGACAGAAAGAGACACTAGGTGATAGGGTAATGATGGTAAGTATCCCAGCACTAGAGGGACTGCACACACGACCATCAGCATACAACCCACATAACAGGAAACCCAGAATAGTGAGATGTTACAATTGCAGAGAAGAAGGACACATTAGGAGAGATTGTAAAAAAGGAAGAGAAACAACATGAGTTGAGGAAGTGTTTTCAATGCAATAAAATAGGACACCTAGCAAAACATTGTGCAGACATGACAGGGACGTGCTTCTACTGCCGTAAGGGACACATGAGTAGGAACTGTGTAGAGAGAAGAATGGATACCTGGGTTGGAAATCACATAGACATCCACCAAGGAGGCGTACACTTCTCTCAGAGGTTCCCCTACAATTGATTGCACACTCTGTAACAACTAAAATTCTGGGGGAGAAATATAGCTGACTCTAGAGTTAATCTGTGGTAAGTATTAAGGTGCAAAATGTAGAAATAAACTTATTTAAAAGATAATCTTTGTTGATTTTGTTTGTTTTATGTTGTCACATGTTTGCTTTCCTAAATCACTGGCCGATGGAAAAGAATGGAAATGTTTGTATTGTTTGCTGTTTTAAGATAACTATCTTGTTTTTCTTCTCACAGATAAGGGTACACAGAAGATATATAAACTTAGTGTTTAAAAGGGGTGAGATAGAGAAATAGAAGAATTACTCTTGAAAGACTAATTAACAATAGACAAATGGAACACTCTTTGTTTTAGGCTGCAGTGTATCATGATAATTTGTTTGGCTGAGAATCATTATCCAGCAATGAAGTATATACATACTTTGCTCCAAAATATCGTTTATGTATCTCAGATGAGTCATCAACAGTTAATTTTTACATTTCTCTATTATAAGTTAGGAAAGTCCGTTGAAAAGGTATGTAGTCAATGAGATACCGAGTTCTTAATGAACAAATGACGGACGACACTGGATTGCACGGTTAAGACCCCCTAGTCATTCTTGGGAGGGATCATAGTTAAATTAATACAGCCATTTCCCCATAGAGTCAGAGTCCAATTCAGCTGTCATTTTGTTGTAAAAATCTCCCTTTCTGCATGTATGTTTGTATTCAAATGTTTGTATTCCCATCATTCATTGCTTTCATATTTCTCATTCTTTACACAAACGCTAGTACCTCTCTCTCTCTCTCTCTCTCTCTTCCTCTCTGCTCTGGTAGAGATAAAATCAGACACAGTCTCAACAATGGGGCTAAGACATATTTTTTTTTTTTTTACATAAGACAAATTCAGAGATACACACACTAGATTGACATGAGTTACAGAAACAGTCAGGGGTTTTGTTTTCATGGGTATAGAAACTGCTGATTTTAAGCAGAAAGGTTCTGTTGTGGAAATACGATTCATGTTTTATAGATTGCATATCTGTGTTGTTTTTTTTTTTTTTTTTTTATGATTCGTGCCTCCTGTTCAAAAATGTGCCTTTATATGGATGCACAAAGGGTGGATAGGAGATTGCTGGAAGTTAGAGTCTCTGTATAGAACATTGGAGTAGGATTTTTACCACAAGATACGACATAATGTGAAACCCTAGAAAATGTAGAATTTACATGTTTTATATTTTTTACTGTTAGACAGACATGTACTGGATACTATTATATTTGAAGAAAGTGTTTTAGAAATAGACCCCTTTGCCTTTCCCACTTAGTCAAGTAGCTGAATGTGAGGTACTGAGAATGGCATGTAAGTTGGCAGAGGGAAAATCGATTGATATACATTGGTCTTCAGCATTTTTCTAGTCTAGGGGGCGATGTTGAGGTGACTGAGAAATCGTTTTATAGCAATACCAGCACATGATTAGGACACTACATAGAGGACTCTATACAGGGACACAGTTACCAACTGAAGTAGCTGCTAGTAAAGTCCACACTTACACACACGACCATACATGGCTGTCACACCAGGGAGAACATAGCTGTCAAATAGACAGCAGGGTTTTATGTGACAGCTAACAAATCTATGTTTTGTTTTGTTTTTCATTGTATTGTTTTAGTTCTAAAAGGTGAACACACACACACACACACACACACACACACACACATGCACGCATACACATATTGGTTTTATATAGGAAGATTTGTGTTACCCAAGGGATAAACTGTCTGGAAGGTGAAGAGATGTGGTGAGGAGTCTGGTTGACTCTGGAGAGATGGACGAGGTAGACCAATAGAGCCATCCCATATCCCTCCTGCTGATGCGTTTTCCTCCAGGTAAAACAAATACACGTCATCCAATTACCACCATGCAGGATCCTCAAGTATACACTGGTGTGCCAATGAAATTGTCTGGGTAAAGGTGTATTGAAATGTGTCTAATGTATTACTGTATCATACTCAAAGCTTTTGTTATTCAATGTGATAGTCCTAGAGTTATAATAGATGATAGGCGTATTCATGTTATTGATAATAGAGGTATAATGTATGAGTAGTGGTAACAAATCACATACTTTCAATTAACCATAAACCAGTGTGAATATAAAGTAGTGGTACTCGGTAGAACGAATTGAATAGAATAAGAGTTGGAACTTGATTGAAGGGACTGATAGCTTCGGCCACTAGTCCTTTCCCGCTACCAAAAGATCACTCCTGGGCAGACTCCTAACCTGTCAGTTTTTGAAATGTTCTTGACCCCTCGTGAGATGAGATTGTAACTGGGAGGCTAGGTTAGACCTTGAGAGAAGGTAAATAGTGAGACAGCAACCAAGAACGTCCAAAAACACTGTTTCCTGAAACGTCACACTAACTGCCAGGATGTTGGATCGGTAGAGTAATTTGTGATGCAGAAATTTCTTAGGCTCAGGTTATTTGACAGACAGGTACCAGGTGTAGGCTACCAGCATCACGGCTTCAAGGGTAGCATAAACACACTGGTGCCCATTCCACCCACTGCAGAGGGGCCAACACTCAGAGAAGGGTCCAAGGGCACTCATGAGTCTGTTCTGGAAGGCCTCAAATGCAGTTAGTAGCACCTGAGCCAAAGGCTAAGACTGTTGTCCAGCATGAAGTTGTAGTTTTTCCTGTTTTGTGTCCTCTCATTTCATTCTCTTCTCAGGGCGGTTAATTCTTTTGAATATTAGCAGATGACAGAGACTGGTTCAGGTAATGATAAGGAGGTATTGGGGAGGAAGAAGTTAGTAGCATAATTGGTGCAGCCAATTACTCTATTCAATTCAGGGGTAAAAGAAAAATTTGGAAACCCTGGAGCTTGGAGAAAGTGCGAGGGGCTATTGTCTGAGTAGCATTACGTCTGTAAGTATGGCGACCCCATGGTTAGAAAAGAGATACACCCAGCGATGCCAGTCCAGTAATATTCGGACTTGAGCAGGCATCCTTGAGAATGATTATCATTCTTGGGAGGGTAAGGTTTTAGACCAAACAAAGTGCTGGGCGTGCTCACACGTACCTCAGTGATTATATCAAGTAGGATTAGTTCTCTTTCCACTAAATATTCTTGAGGTACCCGAACTATAGGTGGGAGGTCACTAGGGGAAAAAGTAGGATACCTAGGTCCCTTAGTCTGAAGTCTCCCAATGCTTTGCAAACCGATCACTGTTCAATCTGAGTATTGGGAGACTGGGAAGAACGAACAGACAATAGCCCACCCACAAGTGTTGATGAAAAGAACTGATGACATTATTAGAAGTGTGTATATTAACGCAAGCTGAAGGAGATTGTATATGACATTATTGATAGACATAGGATGATGCTATTGATGAACATGAAGTGTTTAAATGTATTCTGAGCTTAAAGACATGCTTTGGACAGAAGAACCTGTTAAACTTGAAGAACTGTAGTGGAGAATTCTGTATAGCTGATACATGTTCTACTGTACCTTGTACCTTTCCAAATAATGTATTAAGTGTTTTATTGCACCCTTGAAGGGCATACAAAAGGTTATCTCCAAGCTCCAGAAGTGTACGGTTTATAGTAAAATAAGAAATCGTTTAGAGGATTAAGACTCTCTCTTATGATAACTTGTTTAGATCTACAAACAGCGTGGTCATACACCAATGGGGGATTTGTATTACATAACAATGAAACGTGGTACTGAGATCCTGCATATAACATCTTTAAGGTGATAGTTTATTATACTATCAAAGGGTGGACTGTTGAAGTCGTATAATTGGACGAACGAAAGAGAAAATTGGTTTAATATTGGTTTGCCGTGCGTATTGCGAAGCATACGCCACGTAACACGTGGCGTGATGCGATCACACGGTAAAATACGCACGCACACTCTCGCATTACAACATTTAGTTATTTATATAATTCATATTCATATTGGTTCCGTTACACTGTAATTTATGAGCAGATAGCATTTGGTTTATTATTAGTTTATATAATATGATTATATGTACACTTCAGTGTTATTAAAGGTTTAGGTTATAGGAAAGGTGTCATGCCTGATATCATATTGAAACACTATTCATCAGTAGCTGTCCGGTGCAGTCGGCAAAGTGATCGCACATTGCATACTTTAGTTATTGATATGAGGGAATAAACCTTTTGTATGATGCTGGCTATGAAAGGAGCAGACCCCCTGGAGAGACGACCCCCTCCTTTGGATTCCTTAGATTGAATCAGCCTATGAACTGTTTGCCCTGGAGATACCCTTTGTCTGGACCTATGGAAGCAAGCTACGTCATTTGCATTGTTCTCTGTAACACTGAATGAATATATATGACCACAGCTGCAGCTGCTAGTCAGTCTACTCTGACCACAGTTATCTAAAAGATATACTGTTCCATTGGGACCCATGGAAGTGCAGCGATTGCAGCGGTATGTAAGTATTTATCTTTTGGTATTGGCTGTGCTGTACTGTACTTTATCATAATATAATAATGTATTAAATTGTTGACTATTTACATCTGCTAAAAATAAACCACCATGTGCTTTGGATACACATACAATTGATTGGGCAATGCTTATTTGAAAGCGATAAAATTACTTTAATAGTATGCTGTAAAGATACTATTTAAGTCTATCCCCTTTATCTCTATATGTGTGTATTGTGGAAGTTTTTATGTATATTGTGCAGGTTTTATTTAAAAAGCTGGTGATAATGGAAGTGTTTCTTATTGCTAGTAGGATGTTAGAGTTTATCTATAAAGTTTTTTACATTATAAAGTTTTTTACATCAAAACGTTTGTGATTGGCTCTATGGGAGCATAAAGGATTGTAACTTTGTCCACCCACCATGCCTGGATAAAGATTATTGTAATCGAAATGCGTTGGGGGACGTAGGTGGGTGACGTCACACGCATCAGCGGTGAATCGGTTTGGACTTTACTCTTTCTGTCCGGACAGCGTGAGTCGCCGAAGTACTACCCGGGATGTCTTCTGCGAGGATTATCTAACATCACGCTTGTTTATTCCATCATAAGGGTAAGAGTCCATCTATTCCCTTTTGCTGCGGTGACGGATGTTAAACAAGTTTTTTATTAGATCTTCATGTTCATATTGATGTATATGGAATAAAGTGTTATGTGGTTTTACACTATGGACTTCCTTTTTTTTTCCTTCCGTGATTATTTAAACGGAGAGGAATCTTGAAAGGTGGAATAGAGATCCCCATGTGGAAATTACATGTCATTCTACACGCTTGTTATCTAATGTGGTCTAAACGGAGAGGAATCTTGTAAAGTGGAATTAAGGTCCCCTTGTGGAAACCATATGGTATTCTATACGCTTTATATCCATTGTGGTCTAGTGAGTATATACCCCTAAGGGGTTACGAAGAATATTCCATCACGTGGTGTTTCTTAAGTATAAAACGCACGGGTATTTCAGGGGACATTAACAACAGATTTTTGGATCCTATGGGCTGTGCTATGTTTGTTTTTCTTCTTTCCTCATATATGTATACGGAATGGATTAATTGAGGAGGAGGATTCTCTCATATCATCGTGGATATATGCTCCCTTCTGTTCGCAAAGACCTAAAGAATATGATGTAAACTTTGGACAATATTGAACTATAAGCTATTACCATTAGCGCCATCTTCCTTCTTATTTTTGGATATACAGATGGAAACATATACGAATGAGCCACAAAGATTTGGAAATTATGGGATTGTCATTATCTTAAACCACTCATCATCATCATCATCATTTATTTATAGAGTGCCACTAATTCCGCAGCACTGTACAGAGAACTCACTCACATCAGTCCCTGCCCCATTGGAGCTTACAGTCTAAGTTCCCTAATATAGACACACACTCACACACAGGGAGACAGACAGACAAAGACTAGGGTCAATTTTTGATAGCAGCCAACTAACCTACCAGTATGTTTGTAGAGTGTGTGAGGAAACCGGAGCACTCGGAGGAAACCCACGCAAACACAGGGAGAACATACAAACTCCACACAGATAAGGCCATGGTCGGGAATCGAACTCATGACCCCAGCGCTGTGAGGCAGAAGTGCTAACCACTAGGCCACTGCACTCCTTTCTCTTTACTATAACAAAAGTATTTGCTCAAATAGAAACTTTCATTGCTTTCAGAATTCAAGAAAGCAAGATAACGTGTTACAGGTGCATGATTTTATTGTATATAAAACCTTTTTTTATATGTTTATAATTTTCTTGGTTCTTTTGGTTTGAACATTCAGTTATTGTTCGAATAACATTATAAGTACAATGCCTGGAATTTCAAGTCCTGACAAGGTACGAAAGCTTTTTTTATATATGGCTATAACTATAACTTTAGGTTTAGTGGTCTCAAAGAGAAATGTGCCATGGATACACAGTCCAGGTAATAAGCAGATCCAGATGCTTGACCCGATCTGTAAACAAACGGTTTTCAGGGAGCACCAAATACTGAGGTTGACTTTGCCTGGCAATTTAATTTTCCAGATAAATTATTATTATTATTATCCTTTATTTGTTAGGCGCCACAAGGTTTCCGCGGCGCCGTACACAGTACAAAACAGTCGACTATAAAGGGTGAAACAGTACAAAACAATAAACAAAAATACCAATACTTCAGAAACTCCAGGCAGGCTGATGCAAAAAACAGAGCAGAAGAACAGGTAGGGAGACATGAGGGAAGAGGGCCCTGCTCAAGTGAGCTTACATCCTAAGGGAGGGAGAACAGAACAGGCACAGGGGGAGCCAGAAAGGTAAGGGGGAGAGCGAGTTGAGAGCGAGTGGCGGGGTTATGTGGATGGTTGGTAGGCTTTGAGGAAGAGGTGGGTTTTCAGCGCACGTTTGAAGGAGCACAGAGTAGGAGAGAGACGGATGGAACGAGGGAGTTCATTCCAGTGAAGGGGGGCAGCACAGGAAAAGTCTTGGATTCTGAAGTGGGAAGAGGTGATAAGAGTTGAGGAGAGGCGTCTATCGTTGGCCGAGCGCAGGGAGCGGGCAGGAGTGTGAATGGAGAGGAGGCTAGAGGTATAAGGGGCAGTAGAGTTGGAGAGAGCCTTGTAAGTGGTGGTGAGGAGTTTGAAAAGGATTCTGTAGGGGAAGGGGAGCCAGTGTAAGGCAAGGCAGAGAGGGGATGCCGAGGAGGAGCGGCGTGAGAGGAAGATGAGTCTCGTGGCAGCATTGAGTGTAGAGCGGAGGGGGGAGAGATGGGGAGTGGGGGAGGCCGGTGAGGAGGAGGTTGCAGTAATTCGAGCGGGAGATGATGAGTGCGTGGATGATAGTTTTAGTGGCATCCTGAGAGAGAAAAGGACAGATGCGGGCGATTTTGCATAGTTGGAAACGACAGGCTTGGGCAAGGGCATGAATATGGGGGGCAAAAGAGAGAGAGGAGTCGAGGGTGACACCCAGGCAGCGGAGTTGAGTGACAGAGGAGATGGTGGTGTTGTTGACGACAATAGAGAGGTCGTGGTGGGATGGGAGTCTGGACGGAAGAAAGAGAATGAGTTCCATCTTAGAGATATTAATTTTGAGAAAACGCTCGGACATCCAGGAGGAGATGGCGGAGAGGCAGTCAGATATACGAAAGAGGAGGGTAAAAGAAAGATCAGGAGAAGAGGTGTAGAGTTGAATGTCGTCAGCATAAAGGTGATATTGAAGACCGAAGGAGGAGATGAGAGCACCAAGGGAGGAAGTGTAGAGCGAGAAGAGGGCCGAGGACAGAGCCCTGCGGAACTCCTACAGGGAGAGGGCAGGGGGAGGAGGAAGAGCCGGACGTGGATAAAGAGAAGGAGCGGTTAGCAAGGTATGAGGTGAACCATGCGTGGACAGATCCGGAGAGGCCGAAAGAGAGAAGGGTTTGCAGCACGAGGGGGTGGTCCACGGTGTCAAAGGCTGCAGAGAGGTCAAGGAGGATTAGTAGGGAGAAGTGACCCTTGGATTTAGCCGATAGGAGGTCATTAGTAACCTTGGTCAGTACAGTTTCGGTGGAGTGAAGAGGACGGTAGCCGGATTGGAGGGGGTCAAGGAGGGAAAAGACTGAGAGGTGCCTGGTTAGGCGGCTGCAGACAATCCGCTCGAGTAATTTGGAGACAAAGGGGAGCAGTGAGATGGGGCGATAATTAGCGAGAGAGGTGGGGTCAAGATTGGGTTTTTTGAGGATGGGAGAGATAAGAGCGTGTTTAAAGGAGGAGGGGACTACACCAGAGGAGAGTGATAAGTTGAAGAGGTGAGCAAGGTAGGAGCAGACAGTGGGAGAAAGAGCGAAGGAGGTGGGAGGGGATGGGATCGAGAGGACAGGTCGAGGGAGGAGAGGAAAGAATGAGGGAGCTAACTTCTTCCCCTGTTGTGGGGCAAAAGGAGCACCAGAGTTGATTGTTGGCGGGAGGAGGGGCGATGAGGGTGGTGGGAGAAGGGGAAAAGGAGATGTTCAGTCTGATGGCCTCAATTTTGGAAGAGAAAAAGATGGCAAAGTCCGAAGCGGAGAGGGAGGGCGGGACGGGAGAGAGGAGTGAGTTGAAGGTGGCAAAGAGGCGGCAGGGGTTGGAGGATTGAGAGGAAATGAGGGACTTGAAGAAGGATTGTTTAGCGAGAGAGAGGGCAGAGCAGAAAGAGGAGAGAATAAACTTAAAGTGAAGGAAGTCGGCCAGGGAGCAAGATTTCCTCCAGAGGCTTTCAGCAGTGCGAGAGCACTTTTGGAGGAAGCGGGTGAGTTTGGAGTGCCAGGGTTGGGGAATAAGGCGGCGTCTGCGGATAGCGGAGGCCGGGGCAACAGCATCAAGGGCAGTGGTGAGGGAGAGGTTGTAGAGAGAGGACGCCTCGTCAGGACAGGCCAGGGAAGGAAGAGGTGATAGTAGAGTTTCGAGAGAGGAGGAGAAAGAGGAAGGGTCAATAGCATCAAGGTTGCGCCTAGTGAGGGTGGCTTTAGGCGCGGCGGGAGCGGGGGAGGACGACAGAGTGAAGGAGAGGAGATAGTGGTCAGAGAGTGGGAAGGGAGAGTTAGAGAAGTCAGAGAGATCACAGAGATGGGAGAAGACAAGGTTGAGGGAGTGACCAAAACAGTGGGTGGGGGAAGAGGTCCACTGAGTGAGGCCAAGAGAGGAGGAAAGGGCGAGAAGTTTGATGGTGGCGGGGTCAAAACGGTTGTCAATGGGGATGTTAAAGTCGCCAAGTATAATGGAGGGGAGGTAAGAGGCGAGGTAGTGGGGGAGCCAGGCAGCGAAGTTGTCGAGGAAGAGGGACGTGGGGCCAGGGGGACGGTAGATGACGGAGACACGGAGGTGGATAGGGGAGAAGAGACGGATTGAGTGAACTTTGAAGGAGGAGAAGGAGAGGGAAGGTAAAGTAGGAATAACCCGAAAAGTACAGTTAGGGGACAGGAGGAGGCCAACTCCACCTCCTGGGCGCTCATCCGGTCTGGTGGAGTGAGTGAAGGAGAGACCCCCATAGGAGAGAGCAGCAGGAGAGGCAGTGTCAGAAGAAGTAAGCCAGGTTTCAGTGATGGCAAGAAGATTTAGAGAGTTGGAGATGAAGAGGTCATGGACGGAGGATAGTTTGTTACGGATTGACCTGGAATTCCAGAGGGCGCATGAGAAAGGGAGGATGGGAGCAGGGGAGATGCGGATGAGATTGTCGGGGTTGGAGGAGCGAGGGGGAGGGTGAGAGGTAGGGTGGTGAGAGTTGGGCAGGAGAAGGGGGGTGGGGGAGAGGATAGGTATGGGAAATGAGCGGGGCGGCATAGTACAGAGCAAGATCAAAGGCAGTGGCGAAGACAATATGAAATGCAGTTAAATGCGATGCAATAAAATTAATATAAAGTGCAGATGCAATGACATGAAATTAAATAAGAAAATGAAAAATGGGAAGAAATTAAATAAAAGCGAATACAAATTACAGTGTGAATAATATAAAATAAAATAATATTAAGATAAGATGCAAAGCAATAAGATAAACCATAAGATAAAATGGAATACACTACAATACGATAAAATAAATCTAAGTAACGATGAAATAGATCTAAGTAAAAGGTGTACACTACAGTACGATAAAATAAATCTTAAGTCATAAAATAAATAAATAAATCAAAGTAATCGGATAAAACAGGGGCTGCAGAAAGCCGGTACCAGGTGTGAGGAACGGGAGAGTCCAGGAACCGGAGAGTCCTTGTTGGAGAGTCCAGAGACCGGGGAAGGGGAGTGCAGGGCTAATCACCACAGGTCGTTGTAGTCGTCAGTGTAGTGTAGACCAGAGGTCAGGAACAACCAAGGCAGCGGGAGACGTGGCCAGGCTGCCCGCAGGGCGAAGACAAGGCAGCAGGAGATGAGATGGCGGCGGGTGTCCAGAGGAACTGGCCGGCAGACCAGGTGGGGGAGACACGAGGAGAGGCAGCAGGAGATAGCAATGTCCAGAGATCGTGCCAGAGATTAGTCCTGAGATCGGGGCTGAACACTACAGAAACAGGAGCAGGAGATCAGCAGGCAGCGGGAGACCAGCAGGAGATGATATGAGATGGCGGCAGAACAGGCGGCGGGTGTCCAAAGGAAATGGCCAGACGGGGGAGACACACGGAGAGGCAGCAGGAAGAAAGCAGTCCTGAGATCAGGGCCAATCACCACGGAGGTGAGAGAACAGGAGCAGGCAGCGGGAGACCAGCAGGGATCGGAAGACCAGGTGGCGGATGTCCAGGCAGACCAGGCGGCAGGGAGACCCAGGCAGCTCAGGCGGATCGGGTCGGCAGGCGGTGGTCAGCCACGTGTTGAGGGGGTAGACGGCAGTAGACAGCAGGCGGATCCAGCAGGGGGTTCGAGCAGGCGGATCCAGGCAGCGGGAGAGGCACCCTCACCGAAGAAGGCTGAGCACGGCGGGAGGCATCACACTGGAGGACCGGAGGTAAGAACCAGGGGGGTAGTAGGCCCAAGCCGCGGCCTGTAGTAGTGGAAGCGGCGGCGGTCAGTGGTGGGCATTTGGATGGATGGGGCCGACGAGGTTAGTGGAGGGCAGCATTACCCAGTTTACCCAGTGAGGGATTCAGGACGCATGGCTATCTGAGCAGGGCTCCAGCAGGGAGCTGGAGAGCGCAACCACACGTCTGCCCTCGTCGGTGATAAGATACATGGTGCTAGATAAATCAGTTGAAATCTAACAGTGGGCAGTTGACAAAATGATTCAACCCGATTGCTCTTTGTATGGTCAGCTGAATTGATGATGTAAAAAGTAGAATAGTGAGAATTATAGAAAAGGTACATCATGGAAAAATGTACTCTCAAGGCACAGGTGAAGGTATTGTCATAGCTCAGATATGCAGATAAATAGTGGTCATTAATTTGGGTTATAATTAACTGTCTGGCAATTACGACACCAATACAGCAGGGAGCTGAGCGCCGTGCGGTGTTGTTACAACACTCGGTTAATGCTGAAATAACTGAACATACAGATCAGAATAAATAACCTTAAACTGAAGATTGGAACTAAATAAAAAGGTCACTATTCACCCAAATCCAGTATCACTTAAAACTGATCAATAAAGATGGGACCAAACTTAATAACCTTTAAACACACTTGTGCAAAAAGTTGATCTCAGCAAAACATCCCTTAAAAATAAAGGTTGCGTCTACATTTGAAAGCCAACAGACGCGGTTCTTCTAGTTTTTTGGACTCCCTCCAACCAGACCTTGAACTTTTTCTTTTATATTTACTAAACTGCAGGTTTGAAAAAGTGGAGGAGTTGCCTACAGCAACCAGTCAGATTCTAGTTATCGTTTATTTTGTACATTCTACAAAATGACAGATAGAATCTGATTGGTTGCTATAGGCAACAGCAACATCTCCACTTTTTCAAACTCGCAATTTAGTAAATCAGTATTCTCCCCAGAAAATTTTACCAGCAGGGAGGCATCAAAAAGTAGCTAGGTGGGGGCCTTTGCACAAATGAAATGTTGAAATCCTCACCTTGTATTGATTTAACCTCTAGATTAACATTTTCCATATGGAGTCTTCTCTACTTCTTAGAGACCCAGTTGTCTGCAGCTTTTTCATAATCAAAGCCTGTAGGATCTGGTCCCGCTAATAAAATCATCATCATCATCTATGTATTTATATAACGCCACTAATTCCGCAGCGCTGTACAGAGAACTCATTTATATCAGTCCCTGCCCCATTGGAGCTTACAGTCTAAATCCCCTAACATACACACACACAGACCGAGAGAGATAACATCAGATTATTCAGTGTGCTCTGCTTCATGCGATTCCTTAAACAGGCTTTAATTCGTTTTAAAGTAGAAAATCCTGTGGCCAAAAATGCTGTTTGAACACCAAATTTTTCTTAACTTGCCAGATCATGCACAAATGCTGTTTAAACTGTGTCCTACAACAAATACTATTTAGACACCAATATTTTTTTTTAAAGTGCCCCGACAATGCACATATAATAAATACCAAATGTAAAATTCACCATAACCAGCGTTCTCCTGTTTAATAATTTGTTATTCTTAATATAGGTTGTGGCAGGATTCTACTTCTCAACATTAAAATGGGAAGAAATAATTCAATGTACACATTTATTACTACTGACTGCGTAGTGTACCAGGTATATATTATTGTAAATTGAGACAATGTGATAATGCACTGATGTATTTCTGATGTTGATGATTCAACATTATTGGATGATTCTGTGCTACAGAATATGGCATATTCATGGAGTATTTGCACTGAGCCCAGGTAGGGAGTGTAAAGGTGACCACCACGTTCTTTTGATTGAGTGCTGGGCTAAGCACCGTGGAGGGTATTCTTGCACAAGGGAAGGCTAGCAGTGGAAATGACCCCAATACCTTTGTAGACATACAGTTATTAAGGAATCAGAAGATACAATAAACAGGGTTAAAAACACATCTTCAGACACCCAGTATCCTCTGTGTTCAGAGCAACACCATGATGTCAGCTATTAGTGTGTTATAGAGCTGTATTGAATGTTTTCCTGTTTATAAGAGGAGAGGTCTGCCCTTATGACTAACCAGGAGAGAAATGAACGATGGGTAAAACGAGAGGTTAAACTTGCCTTATCACTGCTGTACCAGATTTCCTACATTAAATAGACCGTTATCAGGGTACTTATTAGCCCTTCTGCAGTTACTCCCATGATTAAAGTGAGATATCCGTCATTATAAGACGGAGAAACGCGTCAGTGATGTCATTTCTGGTATCACTTTTGGAGAGCTGGATTACCATCAGCAGTTGAACGCGAGTGAACTGTTTGTTATTATCTGGATTGAATGGCCATTCCAACTTGCGATGTAGACATTGATTTTGTACACAGATAAGTCTCATATTTCCATACTGAATTAATAGTCATATTGACATTTTGAATATAAAGATTTTTGGAGAGTGATTACTTTCCATTGAGACGTTAGTGACTGAGGACCCATCCACTACAAGATAATACTCTGGTGCTTGTGCACACAAGGTGGATTATTCATGGTCTAAAATCAAAGAAGACCAATAGTATTGCTGCCTCCTATATATGAGCTTGTCTTCACAGGATCAATCTCAATGATAAGTGGTGATGTCAGAATGTCTGTAAGGATACAGAATGAATATCACTGAACTATTATTCATTTAATGAATACGAAGTTTAATCAGATCTTATTATTTTTAGTGTGTTGGTACCAACTATATTGATGCTGTTTACTTATTTTTTTTCTGGATTTATAAACACATGTGATATATCGGTGTATTTATATATTGCTTTTTAGATTACATTATATTATATTTTAATATTTTTTATTGTCAGCTATATCAGCGTTCCCATAATATTATTTCCGCATTCAACTGAAGGTTTAGTATGGTGGGACCTTCTTCCTTTCAGACAACCCCCTTTGTATTTGTATAAAATGTCAGATGCATTGTGATCTTATGTATATACCGTGCAATACATCTGTGAAAAAGCTGCAGCCACCCTGGGGGAGAACAATCACTCAAAGCGTGTTCCAACTACAACCTGCTCCAAAGACAATAAGCGCTGGTTCTAGGTGCTGCAGGGAGGAGGGCTGTGCAGCCAGAAGACCATTCCCAGAGTGGAACAGGCAGCCTGCGTCCCAGTCCCACCCCCAGAAGATAAGAGCCTTGTTCCCGGTGATCCAAACTGAGAATAGAAGGCTGTACCTGGAGACCTTAAAGGGTATTTAGCGGAAAAGATTGTGGGGTCTTGTCCTCATGCCCTAAGGATAATTAAGTGTGTACTACCAAAAGCAGGGTGACACTGAAGCAAAAAGTTACAGGTGCCCAAGGTGTATATCCCATACAAAAACTTTGGTAGGGTAATGCATTATTTCCATTTATATTATATGGCATTGTTATAGTATGATTGTTTAACCCTTTCATGTAGACCTGTTGATGACTTATGTTAATAAATAAACTAAGTATTATTCTGATATTTAAGTGTAAAAATCCTTTCCCCACGCCCCTACATTATTGGCAGGGGAGGGCTGGCGAATTTTAGCCCGGGGGGGGAAGACTCAACTCAGCAGCCTATTAGGGACATTTTGAGGGAAAAAAAAAGTGCAGGTGGTCCGGTGACCCCACCCAAGGTAGCCCTTTATGGGTCCGGCTCAGGAGGCAGATGCCCCCCATCTCCTGATTATTGGGGAAGGTGATAGGGTGAAAGGTAGCCTGGTAAGCACTGACTTGCTGCAGAACTCTGGGTACACTCTCCATCTGTCAGTGCAGGTAAATACTCTGTAGGTGCCCTGTATCGCGACACATTAAAGGCAAGTTTTGTAATTAACACACTGTGGTTTCAAATGATGCCAACAAAGTCACTGCATATCGGAGATTTGCTAGAATCGTTAGTTAATACATTTATCCCCCGGTCTTTTAAAACAATGAGACATTGTCAAATTAATTATTATAAAACAAATGAATTAGGTGCTGATCATATGTGTCATAGTTACAAAGTTCACACTGTCACTCATATAACCAGTCTTACCCAGAGACAAGAGTGTGCGGTAATTCTCCAACATGACATCCACATACAGCAGCTTCTGCCCTATTTCTATATAGTCCCACTCCTCTGCTGAGAAATACACAGCCACATCATCAAATCCGATCGGAGCCTAAGACAAAGAAATATTCATTACTAGACATGAGGAATAGAGGAGTCAGCGACTAGATTCTGCTTTCTCTTCCACAAGTGTACATAATGTATAATGTCAGGACTATGGTTAATGCCGTTAATGCGTTCTGTTGCGTATCATCCAGTTCTGAGCATGCGCATTGATTTTGCAGACAATATGCACAAAATTATGAGATACGTTCTGCAATGACTCAGGCCTTTAATAAGTAGGATACACCAAAATCTTTTATACAAGGTACTAGAAGTTACAATTCTGTATATTTGAAGGTTTCCCCAATAGGGACCCTACAGGGCTTTCTAAATTGGCAAAAGAATGAAAAATTGAATGCGTCATGGAAAACTTCATTTTAGCTCCTGCAAAAACTCTCAACTCAATCCAAATGTCCACCAAAAAGTAAACATTATGGCATCCATAGAAACAGCTGCAAGTACACCAATGCATTAATAAGTCTGCCACATGAAGTAAAGACAATTCATATGTCCCCACAGTTTCATGACCTGACCCAACTAGGACAGCAACCGGAAACCTGTGTCAGGAACAGCCTCACTCGCAAAATACAATCCTTCCAATCATCTGAAGATCTCCAAGTCTAAACTGGCATGTCTCCTGAGGTAGAATTGACCATTTGTAAAGTTTTGGGAGGTCCCGTACGCTAGACTACCAGTGGTATAAAAGGGAGGCATTACTGGATCGCTATGAGCAGGGGAGAGATGCTTCACACTCCAAGGTAGGGGGCTCTGAAATCCAAACTGCAGATGTGTTATGATTTCAGATGGTTTTAGGATTGTATCTCCTACGAGAGGTATGTGTAGCAAGAGCAGGGTGCCGGGCACTATTAAAACAAATGCTAAACATGCTTGACATCCCTCTCTTGCCTATACAAATATTGCATTACTTATATTGTAAATGGTGTGTCATGCATTTCCATGTTATGTTTGCACAATTTCTAAATGTCACCAGGTGGGTCAACCATGCACCATTGAGAGGTTAACATTGAGCTAATGTTACTTGTGGTTATAAGGGCATTCAGCCAACCAGAAGCACCTGAGGAGCTGCACTGATCACTAGCGTAAGTCTTTGCAGGACTTCCTCCACAAGCGGTCGGCCATGTGGCTGAGCATAATAGAAAACATCACCTATCTTGCCTGGACAGGTCTGGCTAAGAGTGATGGCTGATGGGAGGATTGTGCTTGTTCCTCCGAATGTGGATACTTCTGTGTACCTTGTGGATCTGCCAAAAGCAGGAAGATATCTGACTTCGCTCCTACCTTGCTGGTGAAGAAGCAGAAGATCTGCATCTGGGACAGCGCTACAAAGGATGGTGACTATAGCTCCTTTTAGATAGGGTTGTATGCTAGGTTTAGTGTGATAAACAACTGATACGTGTTCATGAAAGTACTATAATCCTGTTGTGTGCAACAAAAAAACGTATACTTACTTTACCCAATAATTGTCTAGCTGACTATGTATCCACTTAGGGGTAGTGGGGAACCAGGTTGACAAATAAGGCTGCTTTCGGGCAAAACAGTCAGCTGGCAACTCAGAACAGCTAACCACTATCCCAGTATCCTCACAGTAACACTTTTACAAACCTCCTTGAAATAGACTCTTGGGCTTAATGTTCTGGGTACATGACTTAATCGAGCCATAAACTTAGGATAAACTTTCTTAAAAAGGATAATAATAAAATGCCGACAGGTGTTGTATCTGGTCGGTTTTAACACATTATTTCAAAAGTACCATCATATGTACGTTGTACCCTTGGTATAGAGAAAACCAGCTGAAGGCTACTCAGCACAGGACTGGTGTTTCCTATTAGATTTAATAAAGTAAATGATTGCTTTGTGGAGTTATTTATTCAATTAAAATGTATTTTTTAAAAATGTGTATACATTTTTATTATTTAATCTTAAGGACTCCTGTCCATTATACTGGGACCACTGGTTGGAAAAGTTACCACCTCAGAGTGCCAATCTTGTTAATAATCCCAGGGCCACAGCCCAGGAGGAGCCCCACCACTTTCTTAGCATGATACTGGTAGTCACTGGGAGGCGTAGACACACAGCTATGGCCTAGCCAGCCTGAGGCTGATGTTCACTAATACAAGGGCACAACAAATTTGTAGATCAATGGAAACTCACCACTGCTGGTTAAGGTTTTTGAAGGAAGGGACACATTGTCTATTTCCCCCCCACTATTTATTTTGTAATGCACTATGATTTACCTGTAAATCAATACTAATGGGTATATTTACTAAACTGCGGGTTTGGAAAAATGGAGATCTTGCCTATAGCAACCAATCAGATTCTAGATGACATTTTGTAGAATGCAGTAATTAAATGAAAGATAGAATCTGATTGGTTGCTATAGGCAACATCTCCACTTTTCCAAACCCGCAGTTTAGTAAATCTAGCCCTAAATGTGTACATTGACCTCATATATTTACAGTGATCAAACATGAAAGCCATGCAGCTAGCTATGACATTGCAAGTAAAACTTAACTATTTGGTTTTTAATGTTAAGACTATGCCTGGCAAAATCACAATGCACGGGCTACGCAATGGCGCCAGAATTGGCCAATTTTAGAAGGCAACTTCACACGTGTTCCTTCTTCGTTATTACTTTTATTGTAAATATATCTAAAAACATATATTTTGTATTTTAGTAGTCTATAACATCTGAAATACAAACAAAAACCAACAAAGAATTTATTGTTGTGTGTTCTACTATAGTAACTTGTTACCTTACAACACTTTACCTCTTGTGACAAAGAGTCTATCTGCATCTTCAGCTTTAACCTCAAAACCAAACGTATTAACCTGGCATCTAGAAGAAAAAAACAACAACACATAATATGATGAGTCATGACACTAAATAAAGTTCATTCATCTCTATATGTACTGATAAGATTCACTGCTCAAAGGATTTTCCGCCTCCTCTACCCTTTTATGAAATCTGTTGCACAGGAAGAGGGTGCTGTAATGTTCAGAAAATGAAAGGAAACTTGGTTGGTATAGGTTGTTCTTGTGAAGCGGTTTTCATAAACGAACAATAAGTTGGGGCGTGGAACAAAGCCACAAGATAGTGTAGCACATCTTTAAAAATAGAGATGCACATGTTTACTTTGTTGTTTTTAAGTCCGGCCATGTGTTTAATATTTATTCTGGGTCTTTTGAATAAGAAAGTAGATGTTTTTGGTACTTTTAGAAGTTGATACGATCAAACATTAATCAGGTGAAAAACTGAATAGTTGTCTTTGCCGGGTTAGTACAGTAACAAATAACTACAGATGTATGTAGATATAAGCAGTGGTTGGAAGTGGCGGTATGAAAAATGTTGTTGAACGGGATTTGATAGTTTTATTATCAAAGTATTTGGGCAAGTGGTGGTATGGCAAACCACCATATACCCGCCCACTTTGACCACTCGCTATAAGTACATATCATCATCATTTATTTATATTGCGCCAGCAAATTCCATAGTGCTTTACAGTTGGGAACAAACATTAATAAAACAATACTGGGTAATACATACAAACAGAGAGGTAAGAGAACCGTCTGCAAGCTTACAATCTATGGGACATTGGGAACACATAATCCCTTGTTAAAGGGGATATTAAATTTAATGGTAAAGTGTTATAATGCATGGTAATGTCATACACTTTACCCTTAAAAAAAGGTTGTATCATGATGTTCTTCATTGATAACAAGCAAGTCTCTTTGTCTCTGATATCTAGGGGTGTTTAACCTGAATTTTACACATTGAACTGATGAAGATTTTCACATTCAAACTGTGTGAGATCATGTTGCAAATGGGTGGCTGTTCCATGACTACATACATACAGACATGCTTTGCCTGACCTTAATAATGCCAATGTCACACAGAATAAAATAGAATATATATTAAAGTCATTGCACAAGCAATGAACATACACAAGTGTACAGGCTTTACAACACAAACAAATATTACAATATTTATTGTTAAAGTTTAGCAATGACACCTGAAACGATGTTGCATACAGTGTAGACACAGTAACACAATAACAGCTGAGCCTTCTCTATTCAACCATAGTGGAAATAAATTGAGTGATCATATGACAACTTATTATGCCACACAGACACGTGACAGACTCACACCACTCATACATGCACGGATATCTGACAATACCATACATGCATGTACAGTTACCTAATCACATCAATAACCTTGTTACAGTGTTATTCCGTGTTACTCAGGAAAAGGGTCCAGGAAGAGACAGTCCTCGCAAATGATTGGCTGGAGGCTGGATGATGCTGAGACCCGTATTCCTGGTGCAATTAATAAAACGGGTTTGCAGGCTTACATCCAAAGCTACGATTCCTAGCAGGCAACACGCAAGGAGATCATTACAGGTTTCATGTTTATTTATCACGGCTCTATGTATAGATCCAATATGACCAGGACAGGGTGCATCAGACAGAGCTACCGTGACAGCAGAATAAGCATTGTCCTCTGCAGAAAGGGATTCTGGGACTCGTAGTCCGCTAGTCACTGGGCACTAGGTCGCTATGCATAGAAGAACTACAACTCCCGCCCTGCAATGATAGCCGGTCGTGACGTAATCAATTTTTGTGTCGCTCAGTACTGTGGGCCTTGAAGTCTTACAGATGGAGTAGAACGAGTACTAGCCAATCAGAGTGGAGGAACAAAGATTCGGATTCCTTGACAGGACTACTAGTTCCGGAACAATGTCCCGCCTTTCTACGTCATATATCTTAGCATCCAATTGCAATCCTCGTTTCCGGCCACACCCCTTTCCCTTTCCAACACAAAGGCAGCAGCTGTACCAGGTAAGGGACAGTAAAGCATATAATAAGGGTGGAATGATTCACTTCTGTCCATTGGTATCATGTTATCTCTGACACTTCTCTCCTAACCTTTACTAACAGTGGATTACATCCCTGCCTGTTGATTTAATTATTCATCTACCTGTCCATCCCAACACAAACATAGTTAATATATTTTATGCAAATCATAGTGTGTTTATGTTACAGTAATTGCATATAGTCTTTGAGTTTACAATGCAGTGATTGTCTACAGTTAGTTTTGCTTTTTCTTGTGATTGGCCCCAAAGGAGTCCGGTTTTGTCAACTGGTTATACTCTTTGGTATGATCATTTAATGTATGTTTAGTTTTCAGTACTTTGCATGTTTGAGTTGACAATGATGAATAAATGTAGGAAAAAAAAGTGTTAATAAAAAAATAAATAAAAACCCAAACGTAATCATGATGTTTAGAGTAATAAACTATTCCAGTGCTATGCTGAGCATTTAAGACCAATTTATATTATTTCTGTGTGCGCACGGTCTGTTGGGCGTTTTTGATTTAGAGGAACATAGTACTTGAATGGTTTCCATTTTCTTAAGTACCACTGAATCAAAGTTGTGATTAGTTCATAGTGATTGACAGAATAATATAAGATATATGTTTGGATTTACAGAGTATCAACAATTTTTAATTGTGGTGGAAATAAAAAGGGAAAAAATATTTTCATATATTTTTACAGTACCCTTCTTTAAAAGTCATAATATTTTTGTTTTCTCCAAAAACAATTAATGAAAATGTGCCCAACATCCCAAGCCAATGACTTTGTTCAATAAACAAATAGCCCTTTTAGCAGCAGTTTATTTTGCTGCATAATTTCACCTGTTTGGTTATTTTCAAAAAAAAGTGTGATACAAACAGTGAAAAACATTTAATTTTAGCAAATAATTTTTTTTTGTATTTCTGTAAATGTAACATATCGGTCAGTGCCCCTCTTCCCTAGGGAGGTTATCGGGATGCCAAAAAATTAACAAAAGGTGGCAGAACGCTTTAAATTGCAAGCTCCTTGGGTCAAGGCTCTCCTCGATTCTTTCTGCTTGGTGCTATATAAAAGTGTCATACATTTACATATATGGTACAAGCCAAAATTTATAAAAACATATATACACAGATCAACCACAACATTAAAACCACTGACAAGTGAAGTACACTGCTTGTCTCATTATGATGGCACATGTCCAGAGTTAGGGTATATTGGACAGCAAATGAACAGTCAGTTCTTGAAGTTGATTTGTTGGAAGCAGGAAAAATGGGCAAGTGTTGGCATCTGAGCGACTTTGACAAGGGTCAAATTGTGATGAATAGATGACTGGGTCACAGCATCTCCAAAATGGGATGTCTTGAGGGATGTTACCGAGTATGCAGTGGTTAGTATCTACCAAAAGGGGTTCAAGGTAAGACAATCAGTGAACCGGCAACAAGGTAATTGATGCTCAAGGCTCATTGATGTGGTTGGGGAGCAAAGGCTAGTTTGTCTGGTCCAATCCAACAGAAGAGCTTCTGTAGCACAAATTGTTGCAACAGTTAATGCTGGCTATGACAGAAAGGTGTCAAAACACACAGTGCATTGCAGCTTGTTGTGTAGACGCAGACCGGTGAGAGTGCCCATGCTGGCACCTGTCCACCACCAAAAGCGACTACAGTGGGCATGTGAGCACCAGAACTGGACCATGGAGCGATGGAAGAAGGTGGCCTGGTCTGATGAATCACTTTTTCTTTTACATTATTCGGACTGTCGGGTGCATGTGCGTCCTTTACTTGGGGAAGAGATGTCACCAGGATGCACCAGGGAAAGAAGGCAAACTGGTTGAGGCAGTGTGATGCTCTGGGCAATGTTCTGCTGGGAAACCTTGGGTCTTGGCATTCATGTGGATGTTACTTTGACATGTACCAACTACCTAAACATTGTCGTAGACCAAGTGCACCCTTTCATGGCAACAGTATTCCCTAATGGCAATGGCCCTTTTCAGCAGGATAATGTGCCCTTCCACACTGTAAAAAAAATGTTCAAGAATGGCTTGAGGAACAGGAGAGTGCTAAGTGTTTAGTTGCCCTCCAAATTCCCCAGATATCAATTTGATCGAGCATCTTTGGCATTGACTGGAAAAACCATTCTGAGCCATGGAGATCCCACCTCGCAACCTAAAGGTTCTAACATCTTTATGCCAGATACCACAGGACACCTTCAAAGGTCTTGTGGAGTCCATGCCTCAACCTGTCAGAGCTGTTTTGGTGGCATGAGGGAAGCCTACACAATATTAGGCAGGTGGTTTTAATGTTGTGGCTAATGTGTGTGTGTGTGTGTGTGTGTGTGTATATATGTGTGTGTATTATTTATTTTACAAAAATATATTTTTTAATGTAAGTATTGCATATGGAAGCTTTTATGTTGTTGGGTCAGCCAAGGTAAAATTAAATATGATTCATCAAAAATAGATATCAGCCCCTAGTGGCTCATCTATTAGAAAATGTATAGAACAATTTATTTACCGTGGTACAGTACATAAATTATAAAGTGCATGCTTTTGCTGCAGCGTTCTCTAGGTCTACTGGTGAAAAGTCGCTTTTGAGATGTCGGGCATGGATCCAAGCCCTGCCCAGGAGCAGACATCTGATAATGAGTGCACAAAGGACAATATTAAGGTGAGGAATTATGTGTGTGCGTTGAAGCACATGCAGTGTCAAGAGAACGTATCGTTGTTTTTTTTTTATTTTTTTTTGTTTTTTTTTTTTTATATAGTTTTAGATAAATCCGTTCCAAATAAAAACTCTAAATTAAAGAGCAACTCAAATCTGGATTTAGCATTAATAACGGTAAGCCCTAGAGAGGCAACTCCTTTACTCCCCTGGTTTTATCTGAGATGAGCAATGTTAAAATAACTGGGTATGGAAAGGTTTACCTGAAGAAAATTATTTAACCAAGGAGGCGATAAGTGCTCATATTGACAAATGGCGAGGGCTGCAATAATTCTAATTTGGGCTGCATGTACTTTGAAAAATAATGTTACATTATCTAAGGGCTTAAAAATGCCTTAGTTTTTTATTTATATGTTGTAAGTGAGGTGTATATTTTTAATTACTACAATGTATCGTTGTGATAGCAGTTTGCTTATTTTTTGGGTTGAACTAATATCGCAAATACAGCCTTTCTAGCCACTAATGCACAAACCACTAATGCACAAACCACTCCTAGTGAATTAATAGGCTGAATAAATATTGGGTCGTCCCACAAAATAGCTACAAGTCTTGTCTGTAGGATTTTTGGCACAATTGTAGAAGATGAAGGGAACATTTACTTGACTTTCACACATAATTGCTAAGGGCTGCAAACCAGGGGCCTGATTCATTAAGGAACTTAACTTGAGAAACTTCTTATTTCAGTCTCCTGGACAAAACCATGTTACAATGCAAGGGGTGAAAATTAGTTTTCTGTTTTGCACATAAGTTAAATACTGACTGTTTTTTTCATGTAGCACACATATATCAACTTTAAATTTCAGTGTACAAATAAGCTATTCAAGTATTTGTGTGCTACATGAAAAAACAGTCAGTATTTAACATGTGCAAAACAGAATACTAATTTTCACCCCTTGCATTGTAACATGGTTTTGTCCAGGAGACTGAAATTAGAAACTTCTTAATTTAAGATCCTTAATGAATCAGGCCCCAGGTGTACATGCTGTCCCAAAACACTAGTGTCTGGTCTGACTGTTTTTCCATTAAAGTGTTAGTAAAATGTCGGTTTTTTCTCCAGTAAACCCTAAATCACTCTGGCTGTTAGTGATTGAGCCAATGTTTGTCTTGTGTAGGACCTTATCAGTGCCAACTTACACTTCTAGTTAGCCATGAGCCAGATCATGCTTTCAGTTAGCGAGGAACTGGCTCCGCTACCAGACACAGGATGTGCAATCCTGGGACTTAACGAAGTTGCTACAGTTTCCAAGATGCCTGAAATGTTTGTGCATATAACCCTTACAAGTGGGTAAAGATGTGAGGTCACTGTAGGCTCCTTTTTTCTCTTAACCTCCTCTTTAACACTTTAGTTTGTGACACTTCTTTCGATGTTTGTTCTTTAGATTCCTGAGATGTATTATGAACACCAGCATTTTTCAGCAACTGAAAGCAAACTACATGCCGCAGTGTTTGACGATTCTAATAAAGGTAAATGTTGCTGTTGAGGTTTTTTTTCTGTTCTTAACCATATAGCATATGTTGGGTATCGCAATGCCCAGGTGGGTTCCGACTCTAGCCTGTGCCGAGCGATCTCTGGACCGATATGCAGATTTACGATATCGACCCTCTCCCTCCTCTGGGTACTCGTATAGGTGATCAGTTCACATCTAGGCAGTTATGTGCTTCACTAATTAAGATATTTTATTTTTAAAAACATCACCAAAGAAATAAATCACATTCTAACAGGAGTAATATAAAATAACCATACTTGGCACAAGTATGTGCCTTTTGTGCACATAAAAAAACTGCATGCTGACTCTCATAGTGATGGTCATTATTCCTAGCTGATCGTGCTGTGCTTCTCAGAGGTGCCAGCCCAGCCAAATTTGATCCAAATACATCTCATTCCCCAGCCTGCTCTTCCACACCCAGGCTTGGATGCTTATACCTACAGCATTTTCCACTCTGTTGCCCTCTGTGTACTGTTGGGAGTTAGGCGCTGGGCAAGAAAGTCATTGGCCCTGCTTATCTGGAGGGACTGGTGCAGCGGTAAAGTTCTGCCTGTTATCTCTTCTTCCCCTGTATCCCACTGAGTTTGGCTCCACTGATTCGGGTTGCACTATCCTAGAATGAAGTCAACACCTGGTTACAAGTGGTCCGTGCTCATCTGGTCAGGGGAAGGGCACATACATCCTCCCAGTTAGCCACTTGCGACAGACCTCCGGGTACTGGAAGATCTCTATCGTGGTTCTCTCTTAGTCTACCTTATTGAGTCGCTGTTGAGGGTGAACAGACTAGTGATTCTAGATCTTTTTGGATATAACATTACAGGAGCATGGGGTACAACACTATATCGGAGCACTGTAAAACATGGTTGGGTCACTTTTAGGCTTTTTGGGGAACAATGGCATAATTATACAACACCACATTTGCACATGGGCGTTTGAGATTCTCAGAGTGTATGTCTCAGAATGCCAGTTGGGACCTTTAAATAAAAAATCTGACCAAACAGTGGTACTGGGCACTTTCAATATTTATTTTTAAATAGATTTTGGTGGAGACTCTGCACGGAGGTACATGGGTTAACATTAATTTTGGTATTGGACTACAATTCATGTAGTGTGTTTAGGCACAAGTAACGAAAGGTTTGTACAAGGCATGACTTATAAGGGTTAAGCCCTTTCTGTAGGTCAGATAGAAAACATGAATCTCACTGCTTAATACCCACATGGCTATCTTGTCATAGTTAAATTGTATTGCCGATTTGAGCAATGAATGTTGTATCACGACAATAGGCCTGGAATCATATACTTGAGTCCTCCCCTCCCATAAAATGTACTCTTCTATATTCCATCTGTTTGTCTAACAATGTTTCCCAGACTCTTAGATTAGATTACGGTGAGATGTCAAAGGGAGTTTGAGAGTTCATAGGCAATGATACCATTGGATACGCTTTGTAGTCACTATATTACAAATATACAACATTTCTGATATGACCCAATGCAACTGTGAAGATATTTATTACAATATGGTACATATATAGTCGTGCTACCTGTTTTAAACCCAAGGTGGTGAGGGCGGGGTTTATACAGCAAACTGCATACCCTCAATCCCTGAAGGTAGAGAAAGAGAGGTAAGTGTTAACCACACTCTAGAGATGAACAGGTGTAGCAGTTATATTTGCAGAAATAGAACCTTTGAATCTGAGCATGTGTGGATATAAATTATATATTATAATATGCGTCTTTTAAGTCAGGTAAGTGATTTGGACTGGTTTTATGAGTCTTTTTACCTATATTATATACACCCTTTATGGCCACTTTTTTAAGGTACTCCTTTCTAGTACTGGGTAGAACCCTCCGTTGCCCCCAATACAGCCCAAATTCTTTGTGGCATGGATTCAACAATGTGCTGGAAGCATTCCTTAGAGATCCTGGTCCACATTGACATGATATTTACAATCTGCATGTCGAAGAATTGAGATTTGGCAGATCAGGCAACATTTTTCCAATCATCCGCTGTACAGTTTTGGTGAGCCTGGGCCCACTGTTGTCTGGTGTAACCCAGTGTAGTTGTCTGCTGCTGTAGCCCATCTACTTCTAGGTTCAACCTGCTGTTTGTTTAGAAATCCTCTTCTGCAAACCACTATTGTACTGCATGATTATTTCAGTTAGTCGCAATCCATTCAGGTTCAAACAGTCTAGACCGGCGGTTCCCAAAGGGGTGCCGCGGCGCTGTCACTGGGGTGCCGCGAGCCAGCTATAGGAAAAAACAAAGGGCACATAAACTTACCAATCAGCGCGGCGCCGGGACCCAGCAGACTCCTCTCTCCCGCAGCTGTCACTGAATATTGACGTCAGTGACAGCTGCGGGAGAGAGGAGTCTGCTGGGTCCCAGCGCCGAGCTGATTGGTAAGTTTATGTGCCCTTTGTTTTTTCCTATAGCTGGCTCGCGGCAGAGGAGTGAGAGGGAGGGTGACAGAGGAGTGAGTGAGAGGGAGGCTGACAGAGGAGTGGAGGGGGGACACAACGTGAGAGGGGCAGTGGAGGGGGGACACAGCGTGAGAGGGGCAGTGGGGGGGGACACAGCGTGAGAGGGGCAGTGGAGGGGGACACAGCGTGAGAGGGGCAGTGGTGTAACAGAGTGCAGAGGAGGGGGGGACATTGTGAGAGAGGGCAGAGGAGGGGGGGGGACATCATGAGAGATGGCAGAGGAGGAGGGACAGCGTGACAGAGGGGGCAGAGTGTCTGGATGCAGAAGGGACATTTTTGCATAAAACTAAATAAGTAGCTCTGTCTTGACCTAAATACTTATTACATTTTTTTGACCCAACTACTTCTAAAACAGGACTGCTCAATAATTATTTTGGAGGGGTGCCTTGAAAAAAATTGGAGGCTCTAAGGGTGCCGTGAACTGTAAAAGTTTGGGAACCACTGGTCTAGACATTCTCCTCTGACCTCTCACTGGAGTTTTGTTTTTTTTGTTTTTTGTTTTTGGTGCACCATTTTCTGTAAACTCCAGAGACTGGTATCATTGGTGACCATGCTTTGATGAAAACACCTTGCTAGTATATTATGTTCATGCATGGATAAAGTTGGATTTCATTTGTTCTGTTGCCTGGGCAATGAGGGGGAGGATGATGTTTTCAGTAGTTGTTGTTTGGCTGTCGATCAGTGCCTTTGATGCAGCACCTGTACTAGTCTGAATGATATTCGATTGGTTACTTTTTAATAGATAACAGGTGTCAATTGATTGGTGGGTGAGGGTTTGAACACATTTTGAGATTGTAAAAAGCACCATTACCAGGCAGCTTGAAAAAAGCGCATGATGGACTCTGAAATGTTGCTGAGCTTGGTATACTATTAATTAAATAATGTTAGATCATAAGTCCATAGAGTGCCCTTCTATATAAAAATTATTAGCTATTTATACAGTGCCAGCATACTCCTCAGCACTTTACAATTAGATCATTTAGATAATCTCAGATTAATTTTATTGTAACGTTATTGTGGTTTATTTTTCCGCAGAATGTGTCATGATAAATGAAATAGGAGAGCCATGCACAACGTCCAGTCTGTTTCCAGAGGTAGATAACACACCTGCAGAAAAGTATGTCTACAACATACAAGACCACTCCGAGGTGCCTTACGCCAGGATGGTTGACAACTGCTACAGTATCTTCAATGCCATAGATCCCAAAACCGGAAAAGTAATCGAAATGACGACATATCTATGCATTGATTGTGGGAAAAGCTTTACGGATAGCGCCCTTTTTGTGAAGCACCAAAAGTCCCACGTGGGGGAGAAACCCCATGCTTGTAATGTGTGCGGAAAATCTTTCTCCTATAACTCGCACCTTGTCATACATCAGAGAATCCATGCCGGGGAGAGACCATTCTCATGCTCTTACTGTGAGAAGAGTTTTACCGACCGCCCATCTCTTGTGAAACACGAGAGAATCCACACTGGAGAGAAACCATTCACTTGCACAGTGTGTGGAAAGAGCTTTACGGACCGATCAAACCTTGTAAAACATCACCGGATTCACACGCGTGAAAAATCCTTCACGTGCATTGAGTGTGGGAAGAGTTTCACTGACCGGTCAAATCTTGTTAAACATCAGAGGATCCACACAGGAGAAAAGTCATTTGAATGCACAGAATGTGGGAAAAGGTTCACAGAAAACTCAACCCTGGTTGTCCATCGGAGAAGCCACACAGGGGAGAAGCCTTATGCATGTAAAGACTGTGGTAAAACGTATTCTTGCAACTCGCATCTTATCGTGCACCAGAGAACTCATACGGGGGAACGACCATTTGTTTGCCGGGAATGTGGAAAGAGTTTTACAGACAGCTCAACCCTTGTGATACATCAAAGAGTACACACTGGGGAGAAGCCATTTGTGTGCATGACATGTGGAAATAGGTACACAAAGAAGTCTGCTATGGTGAAACACCAGAGGACCCACACTGGGGAGAAGCCATTCAGTTGCTCTCAATGTGGAAAGTGTTTCATTGACAGCTCCTCTCTTGTCAAACATCAGAGGACTCATACTGGTGAAAAACCTTTTGCCTGCATTCTTTGTGGGAGGAACTTTGCTGCCCGTTCCACTCTTGTGAAACATCAAAGGACCCACACTGGGGAAAAACCGTACATGTGCACTGTATGTGGGAAATGCTTTTCTTGTAACTCGCACCTTATTGTTCATCAGCGCTTCCATACAGGAGAGAAACCATTTCCATGCACAGAATGTGGTAAAAGCTTTACTGATAGCTCGACACTGGTAAAGCACCAGAGAATACATACAGGGGAAAGACCCTATGTGTGTAATTACTGTGGAAAGAGCTTTATAGACAACTCAACCTTGATTAAACACCAAAGAATACACACCGGTGAGAGACCATATTCTTGCAAGGTCTGTGGAAAGTGCTTTACGGATAGTTCAACATTGGTTAAGCACCAAAGAATCCATACTGGGGAAAAGCCCTATACTTGCAATGATTGTGGAAGAAGCTTTACTGATTGTTCAACCCTTATTAAACATCAAAGAATTCACAGGAGAGGTGAACAACTAGCCAGCACAATAGCAGGGCACCCTGGCCCTGGAAATTCAGAGTCTGCCATTGACAAAGATGTAAAAGTATAAAGGTGGATGAGAAATAAATAGGAAAAATGCGCAATCCTTTTTGCTGAAATGAACACCAGACAAATTAGACATGTTGAGAACGTGTGGCTAAGGGGCAGAACAACGCAGCCCGCGCATTATTACTGTTACTATGGTAACTTCAACACATTTCAACTACAGTAATTTTTGCTTGCGGCCCATGGAGCTGCGAGCAAAAATCAACAGAGAAATTTCCATAGTAATGGCAATAATGTGCAGCAATTACCGTAGAAATGCGCAGGTCGTGTTCTTTAGAGGAATTGAATCTGCCCTTAAATATCTTGACGGTGTGTTTTTTTTTTTTTTTTTTTTGTCCCCCCCCCCCCCCCCCCCCCCCCGCCTCCTCCACTCTACACCTGGTAGATATCAAACCTCCATGTCTGTCTGCAATGACGACATATTGGCATGCTGAAAACCTAAACTTGGTACATGGATTCAAACCACTATGAAAACCATATGTTCATGTATGTATTAGGAATATTTTTGACTCTCCTTTTGTCTTGTTGAAAATGCTTTCTCTTTTCAAACGCAAGGACTGGAGGTAGCTGAGCGTTCTAAACATTTAAGGAACATTCTAATGTATCTATCCGTGTTCTCATATATTCAATGAATGTACTTTCCTGTGCATTTCCTTTGTGTTTAGTGCATTTGGTGACTGTCGATAGCTCGGAGATCAGTGTAAGGTAACTGGATTATTTGCCTGGTATATTTAAATATTAAGTGGACAATAAATTATACCATGCATCATTGACGCATAAAAGCTTTAAATGCTATTATAAGCTGCTCTACAGACGTGGCCGCCAGGTGTCAAGCAGTTCAATTATAGTGAACCAGTTACAGGCGTGGTAGGTGAAGGAGGTATTTGAGGCCAAAAAAAGGAACGTTGAGCACATTTATTGGGTGCAAAGTGTCAGAGCCTTAATATGAAGTATATAATACATGAAAAGCACTAAATATAAAATACAATATTAATGTGAAAAAGCATCCTGTACTGTTCACAAATATATGCAGTCTTTTGTAGGCGTGTAATCGGAGAGAATCTGACGATACCCAGCCTTCTATGAAATATTCTGTTGCGACAAGTTTGTGTTTGTGTGTCATATATTTGTGAATGCTGCTTGTGGCTGTTTTATGTAAAGCATTTCATGTTTAGTGGTATTTAAAAGGGGTTTTCCATTTTAGGGCAGTCCTCATCCTCTTTAGTTCTTGATTTTCCCTTTCTCATCTAATGATGATGTTACCTACCTGAAACTCTTACCATTTCAAATGGCAACCTTGGACTGGACATGGTGGGCCTGATTCATTACTGAAATTTAAGCAAAAAAATTGAGTAAGGTGTTTTTTGTTTTTTTTTGTTTGTTTTTTTTTTTTTGGGGGGGGGGTTGTTTTTGTTTTTTACTCAAGATTTCTGGACTAAAATAATGTTACAATGCAAGGGGTGCAAATTAGTTTATTTCGCACATAAGGAAAATACTGTCTGTTTTTTCATGTAGCACACAAATACTAAAGCTTATTTGTACACTGAAATTTAAAGTTGATCAAGGACATGCCTACCCCAAATATAAATCTGCCATCACATTTTAAATTTGCCTCCCCCTCCAATGCAACATGGTTTTGCCTTACTTTTGCTTAACTTTCCTTAATGAATTAAGCCCGGTATGTGCAAGTGACACTAGTCCAATAATTCAGACTGCTTTTCAATGCCCCAATACAGGTCTGTCTCTATGTATCGTTCAAAGTATTCTTCAGTGCCATACTCAAAGATTGAAGGTTGTTGAACATGCGGTCTATCTATTTAGCTGAGGGTCTTTTGCACTAATTGCTACATATAAAAGGAACTAAAGAATTGGGGGCTGTCCTAACATAGAGAGTTCCTGTAAAGAATTATGAACCGTGACCATCATAACGACATTTGCATATATGGTGGACTGAGATAGAGATCCCATCTGCAGCAGAAAGGAGTTCAGAGCACTTCAGTGTAGTCTATATTTACAAACTAATTTATTAAAAGTGACAAAATAATTGTTATTAAAGAAAACAGTGGCACCGCTGGCTTTCTGAAATGTAAAATATTTACAGAAAAAACACTCCCAATATGTTGGCCTCATCATAAATGTTCCTTTAAAGGAAAACTACCATCACTATAACCATTTTAATTTGGTGTGTAACATTGCAAATTAATCAAAACTTTTTTAATTAAAAATCAAAAGTGCACTAGTTGCCTACACAGCAGTGGACTCCACTGGTTTCTAGGCGAAACAATATTTGGAAGAAGACGGCCTGTCAATTCACTAGGAACTAAGGAAGCAACTGGTTCCTAGTAATTTTATAGGCTCCACTCTTATGTACGCTGGTGCGGCCCAGATAATGGCTGATGTGCCTCAATCATGTCACTAGTTTATAGATGCATTAAGAATCTGCATTCTTATGCATATTGGTCAATTTTGCTAAATGGAGTCAGTATTTAATTAGCCTGATGTGTGACCTGCAGTGTGTAAAAATGTTTATCCTGTTTACAAAAGTCCAGTGACATTTTAATTTGCACATGTAAATGGTTGTACCTTGCTGCCAGTTCCCCATTAAAAGGGAAGTATTAATATTTATCATTTTTGGACTGATTAATGTGTTACGTTCTTAGGAGATTAATGAGTCAAAAGTTATTGCGTAAAATGATGCATTTTTACTAATTATATATTGCAAAGTCCACTTATATTTTATATAGGCCTATTATGTTAATATATTTATACTATACACTCCACTTTATTTCAAGGACCCATTGCAGTACAAACTGTGAAAAAGGTACACACCGGATCTCCACTAATAATGGAGGCCAGGGTAAGAATATTGCACAGGAGGTCAAAGTTTCTCTTGTATACTGAATTATTGTATGTCTCATCTATCTCCTCATAGCATGAAAACAGGCCATCAGTTATTATAGACACTATGTGTTATATATTCTATTGGGAAAGGTGAAATATATGCATTTATGCTCTATTTTTTATTAAATAAACATAAAATGGAGTATAAGACTGGTTCCATCTAACTCCACTAAAAACTGATTTTATGTGCAATATCTTCATATTCTATTTTGATCACTTTATAATAAATATTTTGTGTTTTGAACAAGTAGTTTAAAATTTTATACAGCAGATAACTAAAGTATTGTCCACTTTTTCAGCGAAGGCTTTTAATTAGTGCCGGTGAGTAAGATTTCTGGTTACAGAGAAACCTAAACGGTACCAAAGAAGATCAGTAGAGCTCATCCCATTGAAAAAAGGAGGTGGGGGGTGAAGATACCGGACTTATGTAGCTTGCATTATGTGCTGGCTGAGCCTACTGCTCAACCCTACCCTAAATGAGCTATATTCACCTTTGGAGTGCTGTTCCATTCACTGAGCCACAGTATTCACTTCTCTGCCAGCTGGACAGGGACCAAGCCCAATATCCTCCTGCTTTTTCCTTGTACACAAAGTAGCCAAGGCCGCTGGGACTTTCACGAGCAAGTAACTAGCACTATTTTCTGAACAGCCCACAGGAGCAGTAACCCCTAGTCAGAACTGTCTAGTCAAAAGAGAGAGATGCAGCAGTATTTGCTCTTTATATATGGCTATATATAGCCCCCAGTGCCATAGATTAAAATAAGCACTTCAAATTCTGCACCAACGCAGGTGGATGTTTGAAAAGGGTAGCTAATCTGGCAGAGTCGGTTAGTTTCAACCAATCCAGAATAGATTTCACTGAGTCAATTGGGAAAGGCTTTATATATATTTTCAGTTAATTTCTCCCCTGGAGTTCAAGAAAGGCAGATCTATTATGCTGCAAACAAGTAGGTTTTCACCATAGGGATATTGAATATTATAGGGGGAGGGGCTAAAATTAGGTATTACCCACAATATACAGTACTCTGAGTGTGTCAGAAATATCATACAGTCATTGGTTACATTACAAAGCGGAGCCCCCCTTCCTTCGAATGTCATTTGTGAAGATGACTCCATCCCCCCTTGGGGCTGAGGAGATACTTCTTTACATAGTACTTCCTGTGTCGGGATGTCTTAAAATATACCAATATCTAAAAGACAGATACTACTTTTACACTGATATATCAGGCATCCTGTACTGATTATTGGTTCACCTGTATTTCTGAGAACCCACCTGGCAACATTTAAGAACAGTAGTTTAACATAAGCCACACTTAAGATAATACATTTCAACAACAGCTACTTAGCAGTGGCTGGCGAGAGGGTATGCCTAGCTTAACCTAATTCCCGCTGTGCTTGGCACCCTGACCTTGCCAGAATGGGATTTTGTAAAGTTTTTAAATAAAGTTGAAAACTCCCTTAATGCAGAGCTATTATGCCATTTTAACTTAAATATGCTCTTTATGTAAACTACACTTTAAAAGCATGCCAACATTCACTCTTGTGGCCAAATCAAACAAGAGCTGTTCGAGTTGTCAGATTGATTTCCGGCTTCATTCCAAATTGTTAGTGCAGTTGGAAGATGGCCCAATATACAATCTGATAGCAGTCCTCTTCCGACTGCATTTTTTTACCATGCCCAATAATAATTATATTAATTTAATCAGGATTGTTATCGGACATTAAAGTTGTTTTATAGTTGCACACACTGGCCCTGATTCAAGTACGAACACAACTTGCACGTAAGTTGCGTATTTAAAAAGAACAGAAATTGTCCATAGTTCTGTCCATATTCATATATCTAGTAATCCAAGTATAACCTTGCCACACAGAACAGACTGCAGTATAGGCACATGCATATGTACAATAAAAGGTCAGTTCAGGACGCAAACACTTCTTATTTTATAATTAAAATAATGACTAACAGTATAATTTAAATTTATTTTGAAATATAATCTTTCTTTACATTATTTACATAAAGATGACATGCCTACTGTATGTACAATGCATTTAGCTATTATATTTTAGTTGCATAGAGTTGTTCTGTGATGCTGGCACTCAGTCTTTGAATACAAAATGACACACCATGTCAGTCATCATTATTAATAGATACAACTGAAAACAAGCATACTTATGACATTCACAGGACTTGAATCTGCCACATTGATGTTGGAACACCTTTACTGTACAGTCGTGGCCAAAAGTTTTGAGAATGACGCAAGTATTGGTTTTCACAAAGTTTGCTGCTTCAGTGTTTTTAGACCTTTTTCTCAGAGGTTCCTATGGTATACTGAAGTAAAATTACAAGCATTTCATAAGTGCCAAAGGCTTTTATTGACAATTACATTAAGTTTATGCATAGAGTCAATATTTGCAGTGTTTACGCTTCTTTTTGAAGACCTCTGCAGTTCGCGCTGGCATACTGTCAATCAACTTCTGGGCCACATACTGACTGATGGCCGCCCATTCTTGCCTAATCAATGCTTGGAGTTTGTCAGAATTTGTAGGTTTTTGTTTGTCCACCCGCCTCGTGAGGATTGACCATAAGTTCTCAATGGAATTAAGGTCTGGGGAGTTTCCTGGCAATGTACCCAAAATTTTGATGTTTTGATCCCTGAGCCACTTAGTTATCACCTTTGCCTTATGGCAAGGTGCTCCATCATGCTGGAAAAGACATTGTTCATCACCAAACTGTTCTTGGATGGTTGGGAGAAGTTGCTCTTGGAGGATGTTTTGGTACCATTCTTTATTCATGACTGTGTTTTTAGGCAAAATTGTGAATGAGCCCACTCCCTTGGCTGAGAAGCAACCCCACACATGAATGGTCTCAGGATGCTTTACTGTTGGCATGACACAGGACTGATGGTAGTGCTCACCTTTCCTTCTCCGGACAAATGCTATTCCAGATGCCCCAAACAATCTGAAAGAGGATTCATCAGAGAAAATGACTTTACCACAGTCCTCAGCAATCCAATCCCTGTACCTTTTGCAGAATATCACTCTGTCCCTGATGTTTTTACTGGAAGTGGCTTCTTTGCTGGCCTTCTTGACACCAGCCCATCCTCCAAAATTCTTTGCCTCACTGTGAGTACAGATGTGCTCACACCTGCCTGCTGCCATTCCTGAGCAAGCTCTGCACTGGTGGGAGTGGGCTCACTCACAATTTTACCTAAGAACACAGCCATGAATAAAGAATGGCACCAAAACATCCTCTAAGAGCAACTTCTCCCAAACATCCAAGAACAGTTTGGTGATGAACAATGTCTTTCCAGCATGATGGAGCACCTTGCCATAAGGCAAAGGTGATAACTAAGTGGCTCAGGGATCAAAACATCGAAATTGTGGGTCCATGGCCAGGAAACTCCCCAGACCTTAATCCCATTGAGAATTTATGGTCAATCCTCACGAGGCGGGTGGAAAAACAAAAACCTACAAATTCTGACAAACTCCAAGCATTGATTAGGCAAGAATGGGCGGCCATCAGTCAGTATGTGGCCCTGAAGTTGATTGACAGCCTGCCAGGGCGAATTGCAGAGGTCTTCAAAAAGAAAGGACAACACTGCAACTATTGACTCTATGCATAAACTTAATATAATTGTCAATAAAAGCCTTTGACACTTATGAAATACTTGTAATTTTACTTCAGTATACCATAGCAACATCTGACAAAAAGGTCTAAAAACACTGCAGCAGCAAACTTTGTGAAAACCAATATTTGTGTCATTCTCATAACTTTTGCCAATGACTGTCCATGGGCTACTTTAGTCCGCTCCTCTCAAGCCTTAGGGCTAGATTTACTAATCTGCGGGTTTGAAAAAGTGTGGATGTTGCCTATAGCAACCAATCAGATTCTAGCTTTCATTTATTTAATGCTTTCTACAAAATGACAGCTAGAATCTGATTGGTTGCTATAGGCAACATCCCCACTTTTTCAAACCCGCAGCTTAGTAAATCTAGCCCTTAGACTCCTAAGTGTCCGTGGCGTAATCTCCATTGCTGGGTATGCACAGAGCTACCTCACACAAGATATGTTATGCACATTGACGTAGCTTCGAATATTAATCAGGTCCACTGTGATCAATATTGCAGTGAGTGGTCAGCATTAGTTACACATTTATGAAATCTATGTATATTTTTGCAACAACAATATTATTATACATTAACTCTTAACCACCTGCTGAGCATAAAACTGAAAACGAGCTTTTGCCACCTTTCTTGAGTTTTGACAGCGCTACTACCACGTCTGTGTAGTCTTACAGTTGCTGGATGTCTAAATTATTTTACAGCACTGTG
Source organism: Mixophyes fleayi (assembly GCF_038048845.1). NCBI lineage: Eukaryota > Metazoa > Chordata > Amphibia > Anura > Limnodynastidae > Mixophyes > Mixophyes fleayi. The sequence goes on along the minus strand of NC_134405.1, from coordinate 54,908,909 downwards.
GAGTGCAGCAGATACAGAAAAAAAAAACGTTATAATCATAGAAATGTTTTGATCTGATTTTGTTTATTTTCTATGTGTGATATGTAAAATGGTGAGAGGTAAGAAAAATGACTGCTGCATATAGTAATACTAACATGGTATTGATATGTATATCTTATTCAGAAACCGTAAATGACACTAAAATGGTACACAAGTAAATGCATATATTAGATCATTTTAACTTTTGCACGTTTGATCCACCTACTGTTAAAGTTTTTCCATGTGTCTTCTTACTGTTCAGCAGTCAGTCCAAGCTCTATTCATTAAATACCTTCGTGTCATCCTTGGTTCCGCCCTCTCCATATCTCCTCACATCCAGTATTTATTTCAGTCCTGTCACCTTGTAACATTGCCAGACTTCGCCCCTTTCTCGCCCTAGACACAACTAAAACCTTTGTTCACTCACTCATCTTCTCCTGCCTTCAATCCATCTGAAATCAGGCTCCTATTTTCATTTGGATAATTAAACTGATTTAACCAGAGATCAGCAAGTGTCAAATTTATTACAGTAGAGAATGCAGTCATGTGATAGCCGTTCCGTCTTCACTACAAAGCTTATATACATCAAACTAGGCATTAGCAGTGTAACCGTATAAGGAGAATGCAATGCACTGTGTACTGCATAATAACTTTGTAAGTGTAAGGCATAAAAAAATCTCCCACCTCAAATGGATTGGCCACACACAGAAAAAATGGTCTGTAACGAAGACTTAACTACTGTTATGTACCCTATATACAACATATTTAACTATTTACCCTCTCATTCCTTTTTTTTCATAGTAACAACCAGACAGTACTCATTAATATCGAGGGAGGTTATAGCAGAGAGGGATGGGGCTCGCTGATGTCTAATACAGGGCTGTTGCCTGCCCATACTCGAAACAGAGGAGTCCCTATCTTAAGGCTGGTAATAAGTGGGCCTCAACATGCTTACCTACACTTCTCGAACGGTGTGCTTTTGGATTTGAGGCTCGTATTTCTTGTAAGGCCTTCCCATTTGGGTTTTGTGGTAGATTTTTCCAATCAATTTCCCTAAATCAGTAGTCTAACTTTGGAACAAAGCACAGTTAGTTTAATGATCAAAAGACCAATTATTCCCATTATAAGGGACCCCAGCTATGCTGCTGTTCAGTATATACTCTTCACATGATTGGAACCTGCTTATCAAAGGTGCCTGTCTCCTAGCCTCTCTTAAATCCATGCAATGCCTGCTACCACCCTTCCGGCAGTCTAGCTACAGTTGAACAATGGCCACCTACTGTACCAGAGAAATAGAGCATAAGCACATTAGTCCCTAAACTACAGTTTTACCCTACACGGTCTCTGGACCATCCGGCACAACATGTCCGACCGCTAAGCCTGCGATGCCGGCTGGGTGTCCTGGTGGCCACCAGATGCAGTAGCTCCTTTAAGGGATGCGTTAAGACTCTAGAGGGGGGAATTGAATTCCCCCCGAAGTACCGCCGCGTTATGGATATTAGTTATTACGGTAATATTAACCCAGCTTTCTGCACACAGCTCAGGGAGCAGCAAGCAAAAAGTCGGAGTTAGAACTAGCGTAATAACGGTAATTACGTGCACTATTACTGTAATAATGGTAACAGTTTAGCTCGGCGATACTTCGGGGGGAATTGAATTTCCCCCCTAGCTGTGCATAGGGAACCCACCTGGCTACATTTAAGAACAGGACAGCAGTAAAACTACACACACGTATTCCAATGTGAAACATTACATTTACATATTGCTACATATTGGTGATGGGGGATGCCAAGTGGGCTTAACCTTTATTCTTATTTTACCCTACTCTCGCCACAACCTTAGTTTGTTGTAGTATAAACCCATAATGGGAGTAATACCTTCAAAATGTACATATTTTATTTACAGTTCTCAATCTAAATCTAATTGTGATGGTTTATATTGCTATTTATGAAGAGCTTTCATGTTTCAGTTTATGTTTTTTTACATACAAATGGAAAAATTTAAATCTGTGACACATACTTGGCAGTTTAAATTGAATAAGTGGTTGGTACCATGTTACCTTGTTAGAGAGTAAAATGCCAGGAATTGGGTTCAATACAAACCAGTGTGATATCTGCTTCTACATTGAAGCAAAAATCTTTGTATAGACCGTTGACATCAATGTGCACTTGTTTGAAATGTGTTGGTTTCCAGACATTCTCCATGTCTACGTGCAAACACATACTGGTAGGTCTATAGGCTTCTGACTAAACTGGCCTTGGGGTGAGTGCATGTGTGTGTCCAAGATAGAAAAACTGGGGGAGGGACCAATGGGCCACGAAAAATGTTTGCTGATGGTGCCCTATATAAAGATAACATTAACACTACAACAAAATAAAAATAACAAACATGATAAATGTGTATTAACAAACTTTATAGGAAGACGTAAGCTTCCAATGCTCACCTGCTAGCAGTAGAATAATGTGCTTAAACATTTAATCAAATCCCTAATGATTTACCTATTTGTTCCAGTTCTAGTAGCTGCTAATCCACAAGAGGATGGACATGAGGATAACAGATTCTGATCAGTGTCAGTATCATGTTAATTGGGATGGTCAGAAAACACGATCGGGTGATGACCATCTCCGACTATGTGTACAGTCATCATCTAAGCACTTTAACTGTAACCTGTAAGTAAGATGCAACCATTCAGCCAGAGCGCTGGATGCTCCGATTTGACATTACGTGTTGGGATTTTGCCACTCTGTGCTCAGTCTCAACTGACAGTGTATCGCAGAATGAGCTGCAATGACATGTAATATAGTTGGCTATTAGATGTATTGCCTTTAAGTAACTTCTGTTATTATTATTTACTAGAGCATTTGACTTTTATTATAAATTAAATTAATAGTTCAATCATTCAGGTGAAACTGTAGTTACACATTAACAGAGCATTACAGCATTTATGGGAGAAGACACTAGGTCAAGTTGTATGTAGCCAGCCGGTGAATGAGTTTGGACCAGTGGCGATCATGCTACGCCCCAGCAGGGGTGGGCTGTATGTGGCCACACACTATGTGCCTGTCAGCTGAGAGGCAGACAGGGAATCCTGCCGGGTTGCTCCAATTGTGTTTTAAAAACAATCAGAATGAAGTATACACCTTTCCAACGACAGATGAGACACCAGTTTTCATAAATGCCATACAGTGTTTTTTTATGTCATTTTCAGATAGTGGTACAATAGCTTCTTTGGCTATTACATTTGACTCGCATTAGCTAACTCTACGTTAAAAACAACATGACTTTAAATGTTACAGAACAATTACTTCCAAAAAGTGATTCCATAATTTTAAACAAAACAAAAACAACACAACAAAAATTATTCTCAATATACTGTGCTTTCATTTAGTTCATAGATCAACTGTGCTTACATTTAAAGACTGGGGATATTGAAATCTTGGATAGTACAAATGTCCCAAGCAGTGCTCCATACCCCAAATAGTCCAATTTTATTGTTGCAAAAAGGGGATTGGCTGGAAAGAAGAGGGTGAGGTCCGAGTGATTCAGGTATTGGTCTATATTGTGTTATCAGATGAGGAATGTTATGATGTACAGCACTATACTGAGTAAGAAACCAACACAGGAAATAATAACAATTACAATCTATTGTAACAGCTACATTCAGGAATGAGGACACATTTCAGGTCTCCTAAATCATTAAAGAAGGAGAAGAGAACACAACAGGTTAAACTCATTTAAGAAGTGTAGACTCGACTTTAGATAGCTTAAATGCTGTCTGGCATATTATTTAAATGCGTGTTTTTCATAGAAAACTAGTTTATATTTGGCGAGCCACTGCATTATTGCCACTTCTATTTTTAAATGAAGAATATTGGGGCTCAATTTGAGTTAGATGCATTTGCACTTCGGACATACGTAGAAAAATATGCACATAAAACAAACGTACTTCCATGCATATATTGACACGGATGCATCCCAAAAACAGTAACATTTCCGCCAGACATGTCATTCTCAACAAGTACATATTGTACACTAAAGGCCCACAATAACGCAGAGATGGCATAGAGAAAGCATAACGTTGTGGCTTGGCAGGATTAGTGGTAAATGCTAAAATCACACTACCCTACTCAAGTACAATATAATGATGTATTGAAGTGTCATATACACTACTATATATTGTTTTGACAGTTATTAAATTTGAAAGCCACATTTTTCATATAAAAAATGTAACTACAAACACACAAAACAAATCAGGCGCTAATAAGTGTAATAAGGTGCTTAACTGCTGCTAAACAACAGTTGAATAAGGTGCCTCACTTAATCAAAGCCAAATAAACTAACGAACAGAAGAGCGCTGGTTAAAGTGACATTTATATACAGCATTTATTATGAACCTTACATTTAAAAACAGTAATAAAATCACACATAAAATATGACATATAGAAAACAGGCTACGTGTTGCAGGTATGGATAAAGGTCAAAATTCCAAAATATACTTTCTATTGCTTAAACTCAAGTGTTTATAAATCATTCATATGTGCATTAGACCCAACATTTTTGGGAAAAAGGTGCGTCTTATACATGGGGAAATACGGTATGTACTTGAGCAGAGATTGTTGGCAAAACCTGGACACATTAGCATGACCTGATGCGTTTCTGCGCCTCTTAGGGGATGGGGCGGTTTTATCAGAGGTGATGAAACTGCCCCTAAGAGGAGGAGAAACGCGTCAGCTCAAACAAGCTCTACTCAAGTATTGAACTCTTATTACTATTGCTTAGCCGGAATCAGTATATACAGAGGAATCCCAGCCTTCACTACATCTGGGGATGCGTCTTAAAGACCTAAAGTACAGTGTTCATTTATTTTACCACAATCAAACTTATTGACTTTCCAAATGGCTTTAGTTGTTGCCTAAAACGGATTGAACTAGGTGTACCTGTATAGTTATGGATTTTGCCCCTATTGCTGTGGATATACGATTAAATTGATTGCTATTTGTATATGCGGGGAGCATCTCTGCAGGATTTAGCCCTAGTGATTCATCTTGGCTACTCTAAGGAGGCATAAATTAGGAACTTCATAGTGGAAAAACTTGGATTTTTGGAGTGTAATAAATCTCTCCACAAGGATGGATATATTCAAAGGACTGAGAGTTCTTATGCACATATGAATGATTTATAAACACTTGAGTAGGAACAATATATAGTATATTTTGGAATTTTGACCTTTATCCATACCTGCACACGTAGCCTGATTTCTATACGTCATATTTTGTGTGATTTTATCCCTTTTATTTTACCCCTTTAAAAATCCAATGGGAATCTTCTTTCCTGCAGTAGCCCAAATGGAAACATCAAGTAAGTAACTCGAATATAATGCTACGACTCTACAGAGACATGCTGGGCTGGGGGGCATTTGCCCCCCCCCGGGCCAGTCGCATAGTGGGCTCCCTTGGGCTGGGACACCTGCCTTTCTTTTCCATTAAAATGTTCATAATAGGCTGCTGAGTCGTGTCTTGCCCCCCGGGCTAAAATTTGCCTGCCCTCCCCTGTGACTTTACATTAAAATATAACACTAATTTAAATAATATAAGATGAAGAGGTCAATACACAATCAGCCAATCAGAAGTGGCTAAATAGTGCTGCTGATAATCATCATCACTGCATATTCTTACACCAGTAAGAGATACTCCTCCTACAACATGTCTCTGCGGATGTGTCCACATCTAACTGTGCTCCAAATAAATGATCACGCCCTTACTGTACTCCGCCTGTGCTTTCCCACCCCCATTCTGCCTGCACAGGCGTACGGTGATACATACTAATGTAAAATATAATAAAGCTAATACATGATAATAATTATATTAGTAATTAGTTTACTAGTTGGTAGAACATAAAGAATTATTAGACACCATCCTAATGGACATGGACCAGCCCATATGTTAAAAAGTTTGGACTATGCCCAAGCATTCGCAATACTTAATATAGGCGCAATGGGCATTTCTAGCCAAAGCAGGCACATCATGATTAGCATAATTATATTTCAGCATCACATCCATTTACGTTGCATCCTCTATGGCCAGGAATATCCACTACTTTAGTCTTTCCTGGCCAACATCATTGAATTAAGTGATCGGTAGGAGAGTAAAATTACTGTAAGACATGCTGGAATAAAGTGAAGTAATAAATAAAGAGTTGAAGATGTCCTATTAACACCCTTGGGCTGCAATTTGCAAATGTATCAATTACATTTTCTTCGTTTATCTTATGTATTATTTTTATGCACATCCAGTGTCTTCAGTCTCTATCACTTTATACTTGTTTCATCTTAAAAACTTTGTAACACCCAAACGATACAATGAAAGTCCCACTATAGCTGACACACTCAGCCACATCAAAATGTATTGGTCATCCCGCAGTTTTAATGCCAAACCATAATTATTATGAAGGAATGGAGCATACTGTATCTAACTAAAAAAAAAAAGTGACTAATGTACATGCAAATTACTGGAGAAACCCATGGGGCCAAACTTGACAAAAGGCTAATCTTCCCATAAAACTACATTATACATTAAACATACAACTTCCAAACTGGGTTAAGACGTGATATTACGACAAGTAAACAAAACAACAAGTCAAAAGAAACTCTCTTTCGTTCTCTCTCTCTTCGTGGTAGTTTTGCAGTGCAGTTTTATTAGTGCCTACTCGTGAACTTTAACATATTTGGGTCACTGTGATTTATGTATCTCTGTACTGATTGTCCTCCTTGTGTTCTTCTTCCACATCACTCAACGGGACTTGATGTTTTTTTTGATGCGTGACTAAAACAGAATTGCACGTGAAACGGTCACCACACTCTATGCATGTATATGGCTTCTCTCGTTTGTGGCTTCTCCGGTGAACCAGGAGATGTGACCTTCGAGTAAACATCTTGTCACATTTAGGGCAACCATGAGGCCGTTCAGCTTTATGTGTTTTCTTGTGAGCATTGAGATGAGACCTCCGTATGTATCGTTTGCTGCACAAGTTACATCCGAAGGGGCGTTCTCCAGTATGCTTTGCCTGATGCTTGACTAAAGAAGACCGCACCACAAACCGTTTTCCACAATCACAAACGAATGGCTTCTCTCCAGTGTGACTTCGCATGTGAGTGGCCAAGTACGATTTTTGAGTAAAGTTTTTCCCACACTCCTTACACACAAATGGCTTTTTGCCGGAGTGTGTTTTCTGGTGGCTGGCAAGATTAGAGCTGCTGGTAAAACATTTATCACAGTGAGGACAAGCATATGGCCTCTCTCCTGTGTGTGTTCTCTGGTGTAAAATTAAGTGAGAATTTCTTGTGAAACTTTTCCCACATATAGTGCAAGTATAAGGTTTCTCCCCTGTATGGATAATCTGGTGTCGGACATAGTTAGAACTATCTGTGAAGCTTCTACCGCATTGTATGCAAGTATACGGTTTTATTTCATTGTGTGTTTTTTGGTGCTTAACCAAACTTACGTTACTTGTAAAACTTTTCCCACACTCTACACATGGAAAGGGTTTCTCCCCTGTATGGGATCTTCTGTGTATTACAAGATAAGAGTTACGAGTAAAACCCTTCCCGCATTCCCTGCATACATACATCCTCTCCCCCGTATGTGTTCTTTGATGGACTACAAGATATGACCGGTAGATGAAGCTTTTCCCACACTCAAAACAAATGTAATTCTTCTGCTCTTTCTGGTTTAAGTGCTTATAGGTATACTTTGGTTTATCCCAAAAGTTTTTACCACTCTCTCTGTTTTTTGATGGAGTGGCTTCTTGAGGTTTGTCAACAGGTTTTCTGTTAGCTGTGGAAAAAATTTCAGTAGAGTTTGTGGTAGTTTGTGTTCCGAGCATTTCTTGACTTGTGATGTCCTTGGCAGTGGTGGGATTTTCTGTACCAGAAAGTGCAGACTCTCTTAGGGGCATTTTGGCTGGATCTAGGAAATTCTTTTCAGTGGAGTAATACTGAGGAGTGGTCTCTTCCATTGACCAACCGGTACAATAGATACCAATCCCAGAATCATTTGCTTTGTCCTGACAAAGGGAGTCGCAGTCTGCAAAGCAGATAAACAAATCAAAACAGCTAAAAGTTAGAATGTAGTCTGAAAAAACACTGTCTATTTTAATGGGTTATAGGAAAATAAAGTAATTATATCTGCAGTAGGGAAGAGGAGTAGTATAGATGGAGATGCAGGAGTTTTTAATGTACCTGAATAGAAAGACTAAACTGAAAATACAACAATACTAATGGTGTTTCTGCCTCAAATGGGCTGTAGGCAGTATCACAGACTGTACAAACATTTTATAAAAAATATGTTTCTTTATTAACGTCTATTTGACAGACCACATGAAAAGCCTTTAAAATGGAGTTAGCATGCCTTTAAGAGGCCCAAAGGCGGTTCAGTCTAAACACAGAAATAAGGAACCATTATAACTGATGTAAAGTATATAAATAATCTATTATTTTATATTTAATTTTATAATATATAATCAGAATTCTGCCATGCTTGAATGAGAGAAGTTGCTCTGAACAAAACTCTCCTTCTCCCACTAGAAACATAAGGTTTGTGAATGTTGGTGTCTTGAGTAGCTGCTCAGATTAGCATAAGAAATGCTGTAATCTGTTTCCTGTAGAAAGGCAAATTCCATCCAGGAAAAAAGGTTTTGATCTTATGTAACAAGAGGTTCGCTGCTTTGACCTGGATACAGGGGCAAACGCAGGATTTGTAGAGGGGGGGTTTCCACACCACGCCACCAGTGGGCGGGACCAGCATGCATGGGGGCGTGGCTATAACTTTAGACGGTGCTAGGCTGCTCTCCAACTCTTCCTATCCCCATAATATACATGGGCAATGCTGCGTGGACTACTGCTAGGTGCACACAGCTCTCTCTTTTCAAGCAGAGCCATGTGAAGCAGGGGCAGGGTCCAGCCACCTCAACTATACAGTGCCCCAGGCTTGGAGGGGGGTTTCCAGGTACTAGGAACCCCAACCCCCCTCGGTTTGCCTATGGGATAGGACATGCAGAGAAAGCTCCTGGCTGCAGGAAACTAAGTTCACTGGAATGGTGGTCTGTATATGGGGCCTGGGAAGGCCCTGGCTAGCAGGAAAAATGTTAGAATGGAGTTTTGAATGGATTGAATGGAAGATGGTTGAATCTGGACGCATATGGTTAGTATGTGAATATGAATGTTCATTTGTCTTTGGTTAGAATATAGCTGAGATATGGAAGTTTGTATACAGAAGGTAAATGTGAATGTAATTGTTGTGGTTACACTGTATGTGAGCTGTTTGAGTTAAGGGAAAAGCTTCTGTGCTTGTTAGGTGTAAATGGAATAGTTATGTTTGAGTTTAGTCTGATTTGTGTGTGATCTTAATATATTTGGGGTGGATTAGTCTAATAAGAACTGGGCCCTGTTGCTATGAACGTTGCATTGACAATAAATTAGGCCATTACAAGCACACGTGGTCAAGTTGGCTGACAATGTGTTTACTCCTGGAATGCTGTACAATTGCTGGAGTTCCTGTGATGTTAGCATGGATTGGTGGTTTAAATGGTAGCATCTGTGTCTGTTGCAAAAGATACTTGGAATAGATGTCTTGTGTGATATGCTTTGCTGGCTCGCACTAAATAGATGTCTTTTGTGTAAAATAGATATTTGTGGTGGACTTACAGATATATTACTAGAGGGTTAAGAACTGGGGCCTGCTCATTGATAGTATTGTTCAGGAAGTGGTAAGATTGTTATAAGATAGTTTGTAATGGAAAACTTTGAAATAATGCGTTTTTTTGCTGGAGAAATTGAAGTAGTTAATAGGGCAACATGGAGGTGATCTTGAAGCGACCATGCTTGTAAAATGGCTGCCATCTACAAGTTTTCATGCGAACGGAACGTGGATAGTGAATAATGACTGTTGCAAAGCATGATGATGTTATACTACACATTTTGGACTTTGACAGAGATAAGTGAAAAGAAATAATAGGAGAATAAATGGTAGACGTTCATATGTGAGATAAATCTGGAAGGTTGAATTGTGTGCATAAAATGGACTGCGCCCTCCCCCCCCCCCCGCCCCCCTTCGGCTGAGAATACAGCAAAAGAATAAAAAGATAGAGAACGCTGTTGGTCATACACAGAACTAGTCTGTATTTGCTCCAGGAGTTTGTTTATTAATCTGTTTTCTATGATCAATTATTGCTGCATTTGGACATTTATTATTAAGCAATTGTCAGATATTTATATATACAGTGTTTTTTTATTTTATTAGATTGTTTTTAATTACTATATTAAATCCGTTGTCTGGAAACAGTGCTTTCTATCTTTTTAGTTCATGAGAACAAGCCTATCAATTTCACTAGATTTCACTTTATTTCACTAGATAAAAATGACTATACTTATTCACTTCATGAGCAAATAATTGAAAGGCATTGGTTCCTAGTGTATCAAAAGGCTGCATTTTATCTATATAGTTGTATCTATATTGATCTGTTTATAAAATGGTTGCCCCCACTGTGTGGACTTTTAGTCTCCATATAACACCCCACCCTTGTGATAGATGTGATTGAATCATTGCATCACTAGGGTGTGGCCAAAATCACGTGATTGGTGGCACCTCACCCCCTTTCTCACTCACCCTTCCTCTTCCCTCTCAGCAAGCAGGGGGGTTGAAAAAGCTATTTCAAAACATTGCACATCATGTTCACTCCAAATTGTTTAAACCTTAGTTAGCTATGTTTTATAATGTTCAATAAATGTGATATATTGGAAGAGAAAGAAACACAATTCTAAAGATTATGTATATATGTTCAGAAAATGAATAATGTTGCTATTTGTATATCATTCTAACTACAACACTTGTAGAATTCTAACTTTGACTGTATATATATCTGGAAGCAGTGAAACAGTAAAGGACTCAGGGGTATATTTACTAAACAGCGGGTTGGAAAAAGTGGAGATGTTGCTATAGCAACTAATCAGATACTAGCTGTCATTTTGTAGAATGTACTAAATAAATGATAACTAGAATCTGATTGGTTGCTATAGGCCACATTTTCACTTTTTTAAACCTGCATTTTAGTAAATCTAGCCCACAGGGTTAGAACGCCACCATTGCAAATTGAGAAAAGGGAGAAAATGAAAATCCTATAAATTAATATTGTTATCCTAGGTATAGGGATCTCACACATGTGTATGTTATGTAGGGTATGACATTCTCATAGAGCACACAAATAATATTTTATTTTGCATAATTACATGTATTACTTTTTATTTATTTCTTTTTAAACGGGCACCATATCTTAGGTCTCCCTGTGATCACTTATTATCAGCAATGATAGCTTAAAGCAGCAATCCCTTGAAAAAATCAGTTGTGTCTTCTGTCAATATAAATCACTGTGGCTGGCTATAAGAAGAATGCTGGTATTTACCATTTCTCCTTGTTTTTTTTTTTCTTCTGGCTGCTATTAATGATTTAAGATTCTGGACACCCATGACAACCACAGTCACATGGCACAAGATGTAGAGCAGGCCTGTCCAACCTGCGGCCCTCCAGATGTTGTGAAACTACAAGTCCCAGCATGCCCTTCCAGCTATCAAAAGGTTGTCTACTGGCAAAGCATGCTGGGGCTTGTAGTTTCACAACACCTGGAGGGCCGCAGGTTGGACAGGCCTGATGTAGAGCGTTGAGAAGCATTGGAACGCCCCTTTGAGCTCTGTCTGCACTGTGACATCCTCCTTCCTACCCCTCTGCCATCACATGTCATGCAGAGATCTGTCAGTAGGAGATTATGATGTGTAGGATAGGTAAGAAAAACGACTATCAGGTACATACTTAAAAAGGAACTTACCTTGCAATTTAAAGGAAAAAAATACTCTATGTGGGAGTAGCGAGTAACCTAGATGTAACAGCAGCTGTCAGATCACCATCATGAGAGGCAGACAACACTGTACCTATCTGTGGGTCTCCGACAGATATCCTATGCAGCAGAAAGGACACCTATGCACTGAGATGTCTGTGACATCACATTTATATATAGGCTTCTCCGTTGAGCTGTGCATTCCGTTCACTATGAACAGTGATCCTTACATGCTACAGTTTGGCTAATTATGCATATGTAACTGCTAGCTATTAATACAGATACATCCAGGTACATGGAATTTTATACATCTGTTCACAAGAGAATATAACAAGGGCATGTGAATACCATATATTTCAAGACACCTTTTAATGCTTTGAATTTACACTGGAAGGTATTTGGCTGCTTTTAGCCCACATCACCATAACCTTAATGATTGCCCTCTTGAAGCTAGAGAAATTTGTAATCGGATGGACAAGCATCTATACGTTTCCTATATATGTTGCTGCCTCTACCTAAAAGTATTTATTAAATCAAATACAGAATATGGAAAATATTAAATCCAAAAGGCTACATTTTTACTCTGATGAGCGTGACTTTATTCTGTAATATACACAAAGTTTGTATGTTAGTGAATTTAGACTGTAAACTCCAATAGGACAGGGACTGATATGAGTGATTTCTCTGTACAGCGCTGTGGAATTAGTGGTGCTATATAAATAGATGGTGATGATAATGACAATGTCTTACCATAGGAATCTGTGGTTTTCTCAATTATTCTGTCCATGACAAAACCATATGTGTTCCTCACGATTGTTCCTTCTGTTATGAAAATGTAACATTAATATATGCACATAATTATTAGAATAAGCCAGAATTAATTCTGACAGGTTTAAATTTGGTTACATACAAAAAACAGTAAAGAGGTGCTTCTATTTAACATCTACAGAGAGACGATCTTGAACATATAGAATTCAGCAGTACGTACACTCTATTGTAAAATGTAAAGATACTAACTGTCACCTTGGATCATTATCAGTGTATAGAGATACATATTATCATTATACATTGCAGCATGTTCATTATCAGTGTATGAAGATACTCAGCATCATTATACAGTGCAGTGTGATCATTATCAGTGTATAGAGATACATATTATCATTATACATTGCAGCATGTTCATTATCAGTGTATGAAGATACTCAGCATCATTATACAGTGCAGTGTGATCAATATCAGTGTATAGAGATACTCAGCATCATTATACAGTGCAGCGTGATCAATATCAGTGTATAGAGATACTCAGCATCATTATACAGTGCAGTGTGATCAATATCAGTGTATAGAGATACTCAGCATCATTATACAGTGCAGCGTGATCAATATCAGTGTATAGAGATACTCAGCATCATTATACAGTGCAGTGTGATCATTATCAGTGTATAGAGATACTCAGCATCATTATACAGTGCAGCGTGAGCCTTATCAGTGTATATAGATACTCAGCATCATTATACAGTGCAACGTGATCATTATCAGTGTATAGAGATACATATTATCATTATACATTGCAGCATGTTCATTATCAGTGTATAAAGATACTCAGCATCATTACACAGTGCAGCGTGATCAATATCAGTGTATAGAGATACTCAGCCTCATTATACAGTGCAGTGTGATACATATCAGTGTATAGAGATACTCAGCCTCATTATACAGTGCAGTGTGATACATATCAGTGTATAGAGATACTCAGCATCATTATACAGTGCAGTGTGATCATTATCAGTGTATAGAGATACTCAGCATTATTATACAGTACAGCAAGATCATTATCAGTGTACAGAGATACTCAGCATCATTATACAGTACAGCGTGATCCTTATCAGTGTATAGAGATACTCAGCATCTTTATACAGTGCAGCGTGATCATTATCAGTGTATAGAGATACTCAGCACCATTATACAGTGCAGCATGATCATTATCAGTGTATAGAGAAACTCAGCATCATTATACAGTGCAGCGTGAGCATTATCAGTGTATAGAGATACTCAGCATCATTATACAGTGCAGCGTGATCATTATCAGTGTATAGAGATACTCAGCATCATTATACAGTGCAGCGTGATCATTATCAGTGTATAGAGATACTCAGCATCATTATACAGTGCAGCGTAAGCATTATCAGTGCATAGAGATACTCAGCATCATTATACAGTGCAGTGTGATCATTATCAGTGCATAGAGATACTCAGCATCATTATACAGTGCAGCGTAATCATTATCAGTGCATAGAGATACTCAGCATCATTATACAGTGCAGTGTGATCATTATCAGTGTATAGAGATACTCAGCATCATTATACAGTGCAGTGTGATCATTATCAGTGTGCAGAGATAATCTGACCATACCAGGGCCGATCTTGCTGCTGGTGCGAGCGTGATGTGACCAGACAATTGTCTAACTTAGCCACACACCACCCAAGCAATGTATATCAGATTATTATCGGGCACTGCAGTGGTTTTCTGCAGACACATCCTGCGATATTGGGTCAGCTGGCCAATAGCAATATCACAGCATGTGTTTGTAGCAATTCTCAACTTCATCACACAATGCAACCTGTTCATTGTCAGTGTATAGAGACACTCATGACATTTCCCTCACCCTTTCTTTTTTGCTGTGCATGGAGCTTCCTAAGTTATAGTGTTTATTATTAATTGTACCGTGCCATTTTTCCTTGTACCGTCCTATTGTTTGCTCCTGCATGGCACTACGGACACTTTGTGGCACCCTATAAATAAAAATTAATAATAATAACAATAATTATACAGTGTAGTGTGTTCAGTGTCTAAATCACTAGTGCCCAATTGGCATGTAGTCCCCTCATCCAGCAGGTGGCCCTCTTGTGCTCATGATGCCCAAACAGCGGCCCTACCATGGTCCCGCTGCAACTCAGGGCATGTGGACGGGGAGCAGCAGATGGAATGGGGAAATGAAGTTTATAGTTTATTTTTTTGCCCCATTACCTCTGCTGAATGAGAATGATTTTTTTGGGGGGAAGAGGGGAGACAACATAAATGGCAACGATACAGCTTTTATGTTAGACCAAGTGATATGACACAGTAAGCGGGATCAACAAATGCAGTGGGGCAGACACTGATGTCAAGTTACTGGACACAACTATCAAGGACTTATTACCTATGCATCGCTGTTACTGCTATACTCACTGTAGTACTGTATATTCCCATCTGGTGTCTTATTGACAGTCATTAATGTTTCTGCTACCACTAGTAGTTTATCACTGGGCATTATTCTTCCTGCTGATATATTACCGGACGCAACTACTACTAGTGGATTTTTACTAATGATGGAAAAACATGTCTCTTATTAAGCAACTATTGACAATAACTTGGAACACTTGTGGTGACCAATGCTGGCCTGGCATATTAAAGCCAATAGTGGCCTTTATGTATTAACCCACCTGACAACAGGAACAGACTGAAAGTTCCTTAAGCTGAGCACCATGAGCAGATACTTGGTATTACTGATGCCGTCTTATGGTTCACAAGTGCCCAAGTGAAAGTCAGTGCTGATGGCTTCACAGACCCTTTTAACCCGAGGGAAGATTCCCATTCTATTACAGGTGAAATATTAATAGAATGTAAAATGTATACTTTCTTACCTTTATGTAAACTCTCATGTATACAAATTAAAAAACAAATGCAATGTTTATCTCTTTAGAGAAGACAAAAGTTGAGTGTGATGCCCCCAAATTCAAGGCTGCCCACCACTGGTATAGAGATATTCTTCATTATACTGCACAGTGTGTTCATTATGAGTGTATGGACATACTAATCACCACTTATCAGTATATGGATATACTCATCACTATTATACTAAGCAATATGTTGATTATCAGTGTATAGAGATAATCAGTATCCTTACAGAGTGAAGCATGTTCATTATCAGTGTATATAGATGTTCAGCATCATCAGTGACTTCAGTGTAAAATTGTTATGTGTTTACAGATGCTTAGATTGTTATAAAGTGCAGCTTGATCATTATAATACAGAAAACCTTCTGCTCACTGTGTCACACAACATGTTTAAAAATAAGGGTTGTGAGATTATGTAAATAGCTGTTTAAAGCTCCCTTATTTGTCATCAGCATTTTAGAAAGCAATGAAATGAGGGGTGTGTTCAGCATTATTAAATTCTAGCTTTGCTATATAATGAGCTCATTCTACAAGGGGCATTCCCCAATGCACTCTGTGCAGTGAAATGTGCACAATGAAAGTCATTACCTGCAACAGAAGAACAGCCTTTGTACAAGACATGTGGGAGGGAGGCCACAGCCAACCTGAGAGCGGAGGAACCTGGGGGCTGTGGTCCAGTTTCCTAACGAAGGGCTCACACTGGCCTAATACAAGCTGACACACCACTGGCATGATGGGAACTATGGTCTAACTAGACAGTTCTAGGTAGGGGAAGCCTCAGGATTTAAACTACATCTCCCAGCATGCACTGTTAAGCTGCGCTGTTTCTCCTAGGAGCTACAGTAAGGGTTGCAATTAAGGTGATAACTCTGATGGATCCCGGGACCTGTAGTTCTTTTTTTTGCAAATGTTATGCTCTTTGTATAGTTGATAACAAGATTAGTGTGATAACTATCAGACACCTGTCAGGAGCACGACGACCAACGGCTTTTTATAAAGGAATACTGGGGAAATGTTCAGCAGGAATCAGTTTAAATTGTTAAACGGTTTGAGAACAGTGCCTTATTCTAATAAAGAATCTAACATCACATCAGGGTGATCATTTTGATTTATTTAGCAGAGTGTTTTTAGGTACCATGCTGCAAGAGTATTATATGAAGGGGATAGGAGACGTATAGCAAAGATAGCCAACCAGTGTTGGCCAGGTAAGGCAATTGTTGAGTTTTGTAGTTTTATTTCAGCTCTGCAAAGCCACAGATTACCTGACTGACTGCTTTCTTCTGAAACATGATATAAGTCACACATTCTGGGAATGTATCTATCTTGGTGTAGTGATAGCGATGGTAATAGTAGATGAAATATATTGGGGTTTTTTTAAATCTAACTGCGAACACTCCTGAGTTCACTTTTTGAAATCTGCTGATTGCCATTCGCATTCCAGCTTCACAATCAAAAACACCAACATTATTCCAATTTAATTCAAATGTGTTTGAGCCAGATTGCAAACTGTCGCACATGGTCAAACCAGTTTAAACATGTTTGAACCTGTTTGTTTTTTTAACCAGATCTAAAATTTGAGAAATTACTACAAAATTTGGACTATTAGAACCGAATTGCTGAAATAGTTTGAGAATTGAACCGCCACTGGTTTGAGCATCTCTAATAACCAGTGAAAGTGGAGCCTGTTGTGGGTTTTTGATGTCTACTGCAATTTGGACATGCAGTATTAAAAAAAAAAAAGTTGTCACAGGAATTGACTCAATGATAGTGAGTAGACTCATGGTTAATGCCTAGTATTTTGGTGCACAGAAGGGTCTCCAACCAGCAAACTCAGCAATTATACATAAAAGTGGTTTTATTTTCACACACTGATGCTCTGTTACAAACAGGGATTCCAGTATAACATGTTCCATACACACATGGATTCCAATATAACAGATGTTCCTTACACACATGGATTCCAATATAACAGATGTTCCTTACACACATGGATTCCAGTATAACATGTTCCGTACACCACATACAGATTCAAGTATAACAGATCTTCTATAGACAGGGATTCCAATATAACAAATGTTCCGTATACACAGTGATTACAATATTAAAGATATTCTGTACACACAGAGATTCTAATAGATGTTCACTACACACAGGAATTGTAATATAACAGATGTTCTGTACACACAGGGATTCTAATATAACAGATGTACCATATGCACAGAGATCCCAATATAACAGATGTTCCGTACACACAGTGATCCCAATACCACAAATGTCTGTACACACAGGGACTCCAGAATAATAGATGTTCTAAACACACAGCTATTTCAATAAACTTCTAATTCAATTCCAGAGAAAAACACTAACTTGAAAATGGATAGTAAAATGAATGACTGTGACAAGAGAGGGGTGAAACACATATGTGACAGAATGGACCCCCTATGCCACCCTGTCTGGTGTGTTGCTGGGGACCGGTTGCCTTGCCACCTTCCCCTTTCTCCCAAATGCGCCCTCCAACCACAATAGGAGGGGCTTTTGCTGCTGCCACCACTAGGCTCCTTAGCGGCACCTAGAACCGTGTCCTCCTGGGTAACTCTCGCTGCTAGTGTATCCTCTTGCTGGTACACCTGGGCTGGTACCCCTGATCTCTTGCCTTTAGATCAGGGTTTGCTGTTAACAGCCTTTCACACTGGCCATAGCTGCAGGGTAGCGGGCAGAGCGTTGGTACTAGTCACTGGGTCCCAACCTCAGAACAGCCGAATAACAGATTAAATTGGGTCTAATCTGTAGGTCACAGGAATTACAGCAGGTAAGTAGGCGTCAAAGTGAGTTCTTTATGCAGTGATGTTTATTAGCGCAGGAAGTCCTGAAAAGGAGTTACACTAGTTTGATGTTCTAGTGATATCAAGAAAGTACAGATGGTATAATACTATATTACATGGTCAAATAGTCTACTTTTTATACAGATTTACACAGATACCTTGGCAATAGGTAATCCAGCCTCCTGCCCCTCTAACCAATCCAGGTGCTTCATGCAGGGTGCACATAACTCAGCCTGGAGGGGTATAACACCTTTTGCATTGCTGCCAGCGGTCCCACAGCATCTGAGGTTTTATATTGAATGTTTACGATCGGGATATAACATTTTCTATAATCTCGCAATTTAACTTGCAAAATTCACATTAATCTGTGATCACTTGCATCCTGAGTCTTACACACATAGGAAATCTACCAGCCAGTCTAATTGCCCCCCTGTGCCTTCAGACTCAACAGACATGTTGGTCATTCAACGATGAAAAGGTCAAATTAACATGAAATCTCAAGACAGTTTAAAAAACACCTCCCCTCCACTCAGATGTTTACTTGGAACTTCCTATATAAAAGTTACAAAACCCAAACATGACATACTGTCTCTGAAATTAATACATTTCAATGCAAATGCATACCAATATATAAAAAAAATAAGTACATTTGCAAATATGTAAATTGGCGCCTGCAGCACTAATTGAAATACATTTCTACAATAATTTGTTTCTATGTGATCCAGCCACAAAATCAACAATAAAAGTTAAGCCCAGCGGCCACCAACTTCTTTTTGGGAAGAATGTCCGAGGCACCTTGCCCTGTATTTTTTAAATATTGTCATATGGCATTTATATATGTATGGTTCAAATATTGACTATATTTATATCTAATTATCCCCTTAAATAGCTTTTGCCACCCGGAGATTGTGCTCCTTAAAGAATTCTCAGGAATCTGATCTTTGTGTGTTAGAAGTCGGCACCTGTAAACAGGAAATGCTGATAGGCTTAGAGCTCAAACATCCATAAAATCAACAAGCTGCTCTATGAGCCGCGGCGGTGCCTCAAGCCACCACGACTCACTGTTGAAGCCTGGCCGTCTCCATGACGACCGGGACGTCACTTCACGTCACTATCTGCTCTGGGAGTTCATGCCAGTACCGTCAGCTGTCACAGTAGCTCAGCAGGGAACCGGGCAGACAAGAAGCAGGAACCGAGTCCTGAAGCTAAGGGCCACCAATAGGAGCTTCCAGGTGTGGGTCTTCCTCTTGGAACCAGCCATGATTTAAAAAAAACAGAGCCCAGAGAGCAGCAGAGAGAGTCTTGGTTTGACAAGACTGGTTGTGAATAATGGTTAAGGAATACTTAGGACTGTGATTGAGTAACCTGGCCCGACAATGACAGATCCAGCTTGCTGGGGTCTACTTCAGTGTATTCTTCAGAAAATAAATGTGAATTCTGATACACTTATGAGGAAATTGGTGCTATGTTCCCTATCTACACATTTAGGGCCTAATTAGGAGCAAATCCAGAAAGAGGGTGCGAATTTGACCATTTGCAAACCATGTTGTTTTATCATGTATGGAAATTACTGCTTGTTTCTGCATGTAGCACACCAACAATGGATGGCTTTAGTTCACATTGCAATTTAGAGTTGAGTTAGGAATGCTCAAAATTTAAACTCTAAACCTGTCTGGACATTTTAAATCCTGGATATACTTCTTACTCTAAGTCAGTGCTCCTCAACCACTGTGCCGCGGCACACCGGTGTGCCACAAGATGTTGCTAAGTGTGCCACGGCGCAATGGCTCCAACAGGAGAAAAAGCACAAGATTTATGGCGGTACATGCGTCATACTATGGTTAACTGGAAGACCTTGCCTTAAGGAAATAATTTCACCATTTGTTCCATATGTTTTCTTTGAAAAATAATCTAGTGAAATAAAGAGTTTATTATTATTATTATTATTATTATTATTATTATTATTATTATTATGATGATGTTACGGGGGTGACACTGATGAATGTATCGCGTACGTGCGATGTTCCCTATCTGTTCCTTACCTCTCCGCTGCTATTGCTGCCATAGTAACCAATTCCGCTTATTACGATCAAATTGAACTTTTCTTTTTATCAAGTTGCAGGTTTTTTTTTTTGGGTTGCAAGTTATTGGGCGGGGTACACAGGTTGCGGGTTACACGTGTGTCGAGCTCAGTTTGCCCTTGGTTTAGGTACTGCCTGAGACACTCCTAAATTTTTGCCCCTCCTCTCTCCCATGTATGTTCCTTTCCTAACTTAACCTCCCACTGTACCCAGAAGTTCTGCCCTCCTCTCTATTTATCCTTTCCCTGGGTATGGAGCTAGCACTGCCCCTTTCCTGTTACTTGCTGTGGTTATCCCGTTTTGGTGAGTTTATGTTCATATAACTTTCTCTCTTTTAACTACTGATCTCCGCCATGTCTTCCCTCCAGCAGGCTCTTCCTTTCTCTCCTACATTAACCGACACCACAACAACGTCGGCAAGCAGCAGCTCTCTCTGTCCCCGGGCTTAAAGTGCTAGCTCTTTGAAAAAGGGACGTCTGCAGTCACTTCCTATAGAACGTTTCATATTGTTCAATGAAACTGGTGTACTTATTAGAGTCCATGTAAACAGGGCTCATCCTGAAATAACCTGTGAAGTTCATCATTATCATTTAGGCACTGTTAAAATAATCAACATAGAATATTATTGTTTTGGGGAACCATGTCTTTTACTTTATACTGAACAAATAATCTGGTGTCCAGCTAATTAGAATGCACCATACTTATGCTAGCTGTAGAATATCATTAAATCTTTCATGTATTTGTGTAATTAATGGTACCACAAGCAAGGAAATTATGACTGAAGACCTGGCAACCACTGTGGCATGGAACATCCATGTCTTACCCGTCAGACAGACTATAGTTAGTAATCTATCTCAACATGGGTCTTGTTATTTAATCTTTTTACTAGAAAGTTATTTTGCATCGACAACTTCATTCAATTGTAAAAATATATATATAATCATGTCAATGGTATAAGAATTGTCATTGACAATCAGCTGAATCACACTTACTTGTTTGCATGTGAGTCTCCATGTGTTGTATATTAGAACACATGGAGACCCAAAAAAGCTTTAGAAATTTTGATAGTGTAAAATTAATTATTCCACTCTAGTTTAAAATTAAAAATGATAAACAGTCGTGCTTGAAGTGCTGGAAAAGGTCATGACATGGGTGTCATTTGGGCAGCCTCTGGCATGATTTTGGTGGAATAGGGCATAGCCTAAATTATTCTGATTTTACATTCTGAATGATTGGGGGTGTATATAATACTGAACAAGTATGTTATAAGCAGTCTGACACTATTACACACAACCTTCCCTATTGTTGTGATCACTGTTACTGTTGTTTAATTCACCAATCTTCCAATAAGACACACTTATAACAAATTAATACAGTACGAACCACCAAGATATTTCATATTCAGTGCTTTTTTTGCCTGTCTTTCAAGCCGTCTTTTTCTGTAAGCCAGAGACAGGGTTGCTAGATTTGCAGATTTTAAAAAGGAAAAAGTGGTTTTGGTCTTTTGCCTGTGAACTCCATTGCCAGTTACATGAAAAAATCAAGAACTTGTGGACTGGGAGAGGTGGGCGGAGATGATCTGTCCTGATACCAGGGCATGTATAGGTTATCTACGCACACCAACCAGGGGGGATCGACATGGACTTAACTGGCAATGACTTCCTCACCAAGTCAGAGCTTATCAAAGTACCTTTCATCCTAATGCCCGCCACAATACTGTGGTTGTGGGAATGTATTTTTGCCCAAGGGCAAATAGCTGAATAAAGAATACTTAGGTTTATTTAACACAAATCACCAACAGAGCTATAGCGCTTTTATGAAAGGGTTACAACAGTCACTCTATAACACTTGTAAAATAACATACATGGCAAACAAGCAAATAAAAAGTATTGGATTTCTCTAGCCAATCCCTGACTCCTATTCTCTTGTTGCTGGCAAGGTATAGGCCCTGCTCCAATGCAGTCTTTTCATGAGATAGAGAGCTCCAGACCCACTGGCACTTCCTGCACTAGCCCGGTTAACGCCGACTGGTTGGTGTGGGCAAATAGCCAATGGGCACACGCCACCACTTAATCTTATCCACTGGAATTAAGCTACTGTGTGAGGAAATGTGACAACTATTGTGCACACTCCTATCTGGAGACGTCAAGGAGCCATACCCAGCATGGGGTCTGGGAGTACGTTAGGTAGGGTTTTGACAACTCAACTCCCAAGAGGTGGACTCTCCTATGGGCTGCTCATATTGTGGGAATCAGAGGGCCCCTAAAAAGACAATACCTGGGAGGACCTCAAGAGTCTGAGAAGTTGGCAGGGCTGACTGGAGGTTATGAATTACACTGCACTGTCTAGAAACATGCTTTGCACTTCCTGCAGATCTCTTAAAAGGATCAATGCCAGAGAGTTAGGGAGAATTGAGATTGTCAGTTCTGAGTGGGCATTACAGCTCCCGTTGGGCTGATCTGTACCAACCTTGTTACAATTCTGAGACAGCTTTAGCAAAAGACTGTTTTTGTGCAGCTGCCAAAAGTAGGGTGACTTTCGGCTTCGTTGCTGCCCTGTTGGCAGAGAGAACAAGTGAAGATCAAGCTGCTACCACCAGAATCATCTTCTTGGATATGGTGACGGGCTGTGTTGCTTCCTCTCTGGGGCTGTTTATTGGTTGCGGTAGGTTGGATAACCCCAACGGGTGTTATGTGGTTGCGTAGCAAACCCAGTAGTATGACATATACTATGGATATTCTGTCTTTGGGTACTGAGAGTGTGTCCCGGATAGACTTAACATTTACTGAAAGTACCCAATACCCTCCACTCCTTTCACATGGATACCTGGGGGAACATCGGATAAAAAGTGCCTGTGGACCTTTTTATGTGCCCTGTGGGAAGTGAGGTAAATATGGATCGGTTTAACTCCTTGTTAAGCCACAGCAATAATACATATCAACACCACACCGACCAATCTGACGTCATTTCTGTTATAACATATTGGGGGGGGGCGGGTCAAATTGCATCACCAAAACTTGCCCACTGCATCTCCCGAAGGTCTACAAAGTAGCAGTTTATTGATAGTAGGTTTCCATGTTAAGAGGGAGAATCTTTTCCCTCTTACATCATTCTGACCCAGCATAGAATGTCTGGCTTGCTGTTTTGCGCCGAATATATGTTCTTTGCGCATTGGTGGATTAACACAAGACCACTGATTTCACAACAAGTTAATTTATGCGTTGTGCTTTGATATTTTTTACTATTTGTGTCCTGTATTAGGTCCACATTTATTTATATTAATTTGGGGACATATTTTTGTCTTTTGGGTTTTTTTTGGAGAGGGGCTCACATTGCGGTAAGATTTTTTTTTTACATTAATTTGCATTATTAAATCCTTTTGAAGCCCAATTCTGTGATAGCACAGTGAATGCTATGGATAGCAGTGGTCCTTTAGTGCATGTAGCGCTCTGCTCCTCCTTATGTGATTGACAGCTGTGCTAGTGTGAGTGACAGGTTTGCTATCTTGCTCTGTACAACTGCTTTGTGAGGATTGGTAGACTTCACAGGAGCATGACCAATGACTTAACAGCAACTGACATGCTTTGCAGTTTGAGTTATTTGTACTATATCAGATCCATTTTGGAAAGTGCCCTAAAGAATGGATATGTGACTTCAATCAACTATTTATAATACATCACAAAGTAGGTAAACAAATTCCTGGGTAGCCTAATGTCTCCCATTCCACTAAGCACCAGAGTGAAGGAGTGAGTGTCAGAACTAGAACACTGCAGGTGATATCTATCTACCTCTACCTAATCTATGTCATATCTATCTATCTCTGTATCTATATTATATCTATGTGCGCATATAGGGGTCTATTTATGACCCTTCGTTTTTTTTACTTGATACTTTTCAATCCTTATCTCCTTGATAAGGATTGAAAAGTAACGGCTATGTATTAAAATACTTCTCAGGGACAGCAGTGCCGATAACCTGCTGTCCCTGAGAAGTGACTCACCTGATCATCGCAGTCTTTTCTCATTTTTGAAGGCTGCGGTGATCTTCTCTTTTTTTTTTTTGGTCTTTTTTTGTTAGTGCGCATGCACCGACTGAATAGTTGGTGCATGCGCAGTAACATCCTGGCCGGCAAACTGCAGGATGATTGACAGGGAGGGATCACATGATCCCTCCACACATGCGCTGTCCAGCTCTGCTCTTCAGAGCAGAGCTGGACAGCACGAAAGTTTTCAGATATGTTAATGTACGCCAGCTTCAGATGGCGCCAGCTTCAGATGGCGTACATTAACATGTAAAAAAAGAGAAAAGTTTCTCTAAATAGACTTTCATACATAGCGTTTCTGAGCACTTCCCATACACTGTTATGGGGAGTGCTCAGAAAAACGATAGGAAATGCAAAGCAGCAGATATCTGAGATATCTGCTGCGATGCTTCAATGGTACATAGTGATTTCACGTAAACCCCCGGGGTTTACCACAGGAAAAATGCTTGTTAAATAGACCCCATAGATAGAGAGAGAGAGAGAGAGAGAGAGAGAGAGAGAGAGAGAGATAAATAAATAGAGTATAGAGAGAGAGAGATATATCTGGATAGATAGATAGATAGATAGATAGATCGATCGATCGATAGATAGATAATGTGCGATGATTTTCTCTGCTATGCTAACCAAGCGAATATATGCAGCTTTAAGCTTTGCCTGCAGGGTTTGCGTTACTGCCATCTGCCAGGACTACAACTTCCAGCATGCTTTGCTGTGGTCACCCCAGAGCCAATCAATGCAGCTTAATACTTCCTGTTGCCATTACCAAGAGGAAATCTAATCGAGGTAGGAGACAATCATATGAATGCTAACGAATGAATCCTATACATACCTCTCTTAGTATCACCCCCTTTGCAGTCAGACTGAGAGCTGATAGGCAACCATCTGTCTGCATGATTACCTCGATCTTTTGTCTGTGCATTGCACTTAAGGTTAACTTCTGCTGCTGTAACTGTACTGGCCGATTAATTAGATTGGTAACTGCAACCAGCTCCATTATATAATTGTATTACATATGCCTGAAACGCCCAGTTATCTATATGTCTTTGTGGTAATGCTGCATTATAAAGTAATGCTGTGTATTAATGTACACCATCATCTTCTGTAACAGCTGTGTCTGTGCTTTATTATGGCATATGTATCTATTGTACACAGTGGGGCTCTGTTCCTCGTCAACACATAATGTGCACAGTGGACAGCATTACCAACCATTAAACTATGCTCTGACAGTCAATAAAAAACTTGATATTTTCAACATCAGTAAGAAAAAATAGAGGTAATTAAAAATCAGACCTACCTATTGTATGTACAGTACTACAGAGATAGCACAGCAACCCTCACTGATAATCATTAAGCCCCCTTCTACTTTCAGTCTAAATCAGATTCAGCATAATAATGTGTCAGCAATTTTTTTTTTTTTTTTTTTTTTAAATCAAGCAGTTTTATAAAACTGGCAATAGAATTAAATATGTGCAAAGGTTGACAGCCTTTTGGCAATCTGGGACATTTATGAATACTGGTACAAGGGGAAAAGGGTGCTGTGACTTCACAGCATCCAAACATTTGAATAGTTGCTATGGATAATATGAGAGATAATTAATACAACTATAAGGTATAATTGAGGGGTTATGGAAATAATCTTGTCCTTATATATTACAATTATATACAGTTATATATTTAAAAACTTGCACATTAATTTGTTAAAAACAAATACACAAAACAAGACAGTAAAAATGTTCCCCATTTATAAACTTCTTTAGTAACACTGTTACTGTTTTGTTTAAATATCCACCTTACATTAGTCTGCTGTAGGAAAAGTGCATAGACTACATATGGTTTGAAGTTGCATGTACTATTTATGTTTTAACAATATCACACTGAATTTTGCACGGTGAAACCACATACCCCAAATGACATCACAGGATGACACAAGGAGCAGCAAGTGAATATGTGTATGTTATGCTGGCAAGAAACGCTGCAATATCTCTGCCAGTATTGAGCTGATATCACAGCATGTGTGGCCCGAAAACTTTTGCAATGTCCTTAATTATCTGGATCATTACAGGCCTTGTTGGTAAGTGCATTCAGAAGACCACTATCAGAAGAGGTCCATGTGGACAAACAAACGTGCCTACCACAAGTCTTCTCCTCGCTACTGCTTGTGTGCTCAGGGGACATTAGGGCTCACCTTCTGCTCTTCACATACTCTAGGTCACTCTCCGAATTCAAACCTTGGGTTCTCAACATAGTACGCCAGAGGCTACCATTCAGACCATACTAGGCAAGGTGACCATGTTGAATATCAAGGTCCTCAACACGTTCATCCCAAAGGTGCACTAGCTTGCAATCCATTATTGTAGATAATGTAATTTTAAATATTCATAATAACCACCATAATATAAAATTACAATATTATTGCCCCCTAATATAATGAAAAAATAAGAATATAAAAAATATCTCTATAACTTTATTATAAATTCATTTTGCCCTCTTAGCCAATAAATAATGATTGCCCCCATAACTCATAAGTCAATGGTGCCTCTTCTTATGTTGTGAATGGCAAGATAGCTCAAATAGCATGCTGTTCTCCCTGCGGTTTGTTACTAAATCTGATGGTTTGTATTTGTATAATGTTAAAAATTGGAATTGCGATTTGAAATGGGGCACTGGATAAACTGTGTGTGTTTTCAGGCATCTTTTAAGTGGTTTGGTGATTTGTAAATCCGGTGGTTTTGAAACCATCTATTAGTAAACCTAGCCCTTAGTCTAAATGCAGTTTTACTTTTAAAAGAGTACCTGTGACCTAAACACAGTAGAGGTAGCGATTTTGTGGGCTGAACCAGAATTCATGAGAATGCAGCCCATTAATCCACATTAAACCTGTACAATTAGTGAGGCATGAACTCCAAGAGAATCAATCAACTGTTTAAGAAGCAGTGACATCTTTGAGGCATCCATTTCTGGAGAATGCAGCCTGTCAATTCACTAGGAGCTACATTGTGTCTCATAGATGTCACTGGTTCATAGTGAATTCATAAACCTCACTTTCATGACGATTGGCTCATCCCACACGATGGCTGACTCCATTGGACCTCATTCACAAAGTGCACTGAATGTATTCCGCAAGATGTCTTCATTTTGCAATGGTTTGTGTGGATGATCATTGCAGAACATTTTGAGGTTCACTTCAAAACTCGGGACATTTTTGTGAGGATTCTGAAAAAATCTTAAAGGTCTCAGCCTCCTACCTCTTTAGTACCACCCCTTGTAATAACTAGTACTGCTTGAGATAGCCTCAATTATGGATTTGATTAATCATGAGAGTGAGAGGGCATCAGGATTGTTTTTTTTAACATTGGACACTTTTGTGTTTGAAGCTTTTTCTAAATTGGCGAAATGGGTTAGGTAAGCACTTCTCCACCAAAGGGCAACTTTTGGGAGCAAAATGTGTCCCATTAAAAATAAAGTCCTTTTACAGAGTGGAAATGGCTATGCACCCTTCCACCCAACAAGTAACATTCCTAAAATGTGACCTCTCGTTCCCTTTATCTGTTTTCAATTAGTTGGCGACACAAAAGGAAATCCGTACTTAGCAAGACTAAGTACGGTCCAAGACTTCTCCCGTGCTGCCCCCTCCACTGGAACCAGCTCCCCCGCTCAGAACATCCCCCAATTTGTCCAGCTTCAAACGGGCCTTAAAAACACACCTTTTCTTAAAAGCCTTCCAGTCTCCCACTTAACTACCCTCCTTCCAGTCCCCCACTTACCTCCATCCTTGTCCTTCCCCTCCCCCCTCTCCGACCCCTCTTCCCCCTTCCCCGTCTCAGCCTCCCTTCTCCCCCTTTCCTCCTCCTACCCTTGCATCTCTGTCTGTCCTACCCTCCCCTTAAATTGTACGCTCCTTCGAGCAGGGCCACCTCTCCTCCTGTTCTCCACCACTTTAACTCTGCTCTCCTGCTACTTAGCCTTTTCCGTGAAGTCCTTCTGCCCTTTTACCCCTCTCTCTCTACTCTCTCTACCCCGCTGTGGGCTCTCACCTGTCATCTAGCTGTACTTGATCTTCCGAGTTACTGTGCATTTTGTTAACTGTACTGTGCTGTCTCACCCTGTACTGTGATTCTGTCTGTCCCTGTACGGCGCTACGGATACCAAGTGGCGCCCTATACATAAAAATTAATAATAATAATATCAAGGAATGACCTTACACTGCCCAGCTCCTCCCGTCAGCTAGTGCAAAACCTGCCATCTTGCTTGCAAACATTAGTGCTTTTGCGCACATCCAGATGCACATGTGAAAATCAAGTCACATATTGCCACTAAATTAGACTTGGCTCTGCCCCTTGACCATTTTGAGCTTTGTAAAAAAAGATGCTCTTTCATTTACATTGTCTTGTTCGATTTTAAATTTGAAATATATTTTTATGTCCATCAGGAAAGGCTGCTATAATCTGTTGTGGAGCAGTTGAGTTTTGCACTTACATCTTTTTTTTCTAACCTTACAGAGTTATTAACAAATGACCAAGTGTTTTGTCAGTGATTGTCCACATTTCACTGGACGCAAGATAACATTCCAAATCTTACTCTACGTACTTTCCCAAATAATATAGGCAGGATCAAAGCCTGGATATTGAGAACCGGTACAAAGCGTGTGATGAACTTGTGGCAAGATTATGGTGGACAGAAAGGGAGATAGATTTCGCATGTGCTCAAACTATTTCACCAATGAGGATTATGAAATGCATGGAACGAAAGAAAGTTGAAAAAGAATGCTCTTCCATCTCTGTTCCACCAGACAGAAGAAGCCACCCCTACACATATACCTTGCAAAAAAACTCCTAAAAAGTTTATAGATATTGGAATAAACACTGAGTTGATTGGGGCAGGGCATGGTAAATTTACCTGTAGAACATGTATGGTCAATACAGTTGGAAGATGAAGTTAAACAAATGGTAGACATTGCTGTACAATGTACACTGGAGATTGAAGACACAGCTACTTGGCCACACCACTGTAACTTGGATGTTATGACGCTGGCACCCATAAAAATCGAGCCTGCTGTTGATGGAAATGTGCTCGATGGTATGCGTGATAATTCTAAACAGATATATCCCAAGGAAACCTTCTCTGAAGCCTACGGTGTAGACAAAGAGGCCACAACTTCTTTGCAATCTCACTGTCATTTGGACATTAGGACTTTGATGTCCATGAAATCTGGTTTGATGAAAATCGTCCCGATGCTTTACATAATCAGTCAGAGGAGATGCATTCAGTTGTTTCTGAAAAAACTGTCCTCAGGGAGGAAGATATAGACAGAGATAGCGCAATTTCTTCTCAATATCTTTGTCATTTGGATGCTTTGACACCAATTCCCATAAAATCTGAACTTGGTGAAGGAAAAGTGCCCAATTTTATGCATATTCAGACAGAGCAGAAGCGATCATGTGCTTCAAAGGAAACTTTACCAGAGGACAAGGATATAGGCAATGAGGCCAAAATGTCATCAAAATGTCACTGTAATTGGGACATTAAGACATCCACATCCATCAAATTTGAACCTGAGGTTGACGGAATTGTGTCTGGTGTTCAACATATTAATTCAGAACAAATAAATTCATATTTCTCAGTTGAAACCTTCTCAGGAGACAGTTATATGGACAAAGGTGTGGACTCTACCAATTCACCCGCCAATCCTAGCCACAGGGACCGGCAAGTGGATAACATCTCCAGAATTGAGCTTCAAACCTCTGCTGAAGATATTGACGTTGAACCATTTAATGAGGAAAGATTATTTCCTGTGTCTCCAAAAAATAATTGTGTAAGTAAAAGAAATGTATCTGTTTAATGTCAAATTTTAACATAGTATCAGATAGATTGTTACACTGTCATTGAAGACCTGTACTTGTCTCACCTTGTTGTAGTATATGACTATGTAAGTGAATATATACATATAACACCAAGCAGAAACAGACATTTAATTCCCTTTATGCAGTGTTTAGCGTACAGGTCCCTGTATACAAGCTAGAAATATATAGCCTTGTGTCTGTAGGGTAAGGACTATAGGACCCTGTTTGCAGGAGTAATAGTATACTAAGACCTTATGAGCATAGGTAAGAATAGACAGCCCTTTGTGTAGGAGTGATTACATAGGTTTCTGTTTGCAGGGTTAGAATAGAAATGTGTTGTAGGATTAAAGGGAACTCCACTGTCAAAGAGTTTGTGAGCACAAGAAGCCAGTAATCCAAAGTGTAGGGATCCCCCTGGCATTGATAACAATTATAAGATAACTTGAGGTCTGTATATTGTGTATAGTTGTACATATACAGCAGATCTGTTGTCTCTAAAGGTAACCAAAATAAAGAAATTGACTCAATAATAAAATTGACCTTTCAGTTATCTTTTGCTAACTTTCCCTATAGCATTTGGAGATATTTTTATGACATATCTGAGCTGTATTTTTGAACAATCTCTGTAGCTGTTTCATCATTGAATAGTTGAATATGTCTCTTTCTGGTATTAGTGAATCTACACAGAAATTCACCACCAATCTTTACTTTCTAGAAAAAGCTACAATGAAAAGTTAGAGTTGAAAATTGCAATATTTTTCCGCCTCCTGTATCCAGTATAAGAAAAACTCTGTTTTATTCATTAATGTTGAAAATTTATTAATCATAGTTGACTACTCTCCCGGAACGTCGGGAGCCTTCCGAATTTCTAGGAGTCCTCCCAGACTCCAAGGAGAGCAGAGCAACCTCCTGGTTCCTGGCCAGTCTGTTAGATAAGTGGTGGGGGCGGCACTTAGCGACACGATTCATGCATCATTGCGGCCCCGCCCCTGGCTGTAATAGGGTAAAATGGTAGTGACAGTTTAGGGGTGGGGGTCAAATGATGTATTCCGCTTGACCACGCCTCTAAAAATCGCCAGCGATATCTCCCCTCCAGGAAGGGAGATCTCATAAGTCGGCATGTATGGGTATATTCTCATGATTAGCTATGAATACACAGTGTAGTGCATTTTGAATGCTAGTGTATGCAAATATTAAATGAGGGTTTATGGTGAGTCTTTGTTTGCATATATGTACAGTTGCAGTATTGTTAAACTGTATACAAAGAGAATTAAGACTGTTCGGTTCAGCTGATTGCAAAATGCTAAATGTTAGGGAGAATCCATTATCGATGCTATGCTTTAAGATTGGTGTCACACAAGAATCTTGCTGTAACGATACTGGGGGTATTATCTGAAGCCCAATAGCCGAGTAAATATCCAGAGAGTAGTCGGACGTTTGCCGGGTCGGTACACAAGCAGGTAGTCACAGATGCAAGGTAGAGTAGCAAGTAGCAGGAGCTGAGCAAGCAGAATACTCAAGCACATGTCTGAACCAGGAAGTGCCATTTATAGGCCCAAACAGGAAACAGGATCCAAGATGGTTTATCTTTGATGCCAAACTGCCCATCTTGGATAAGGGCAAGTTTGCAAATACAGAGACCTCTAGTGGTCGGAGGTGCAAATGTCAAAGTAATTCCTTACACTTGCTTGCAAGAGCACAAAAGTTATTTAAGAGCATGTTTTAATACTTTTTAGCTGCTAGGGAAGACT
The DNA here is from genome assembly GCF_038048845.1 of Mixophyes fleayi. Taxonomy (NCBI): domain Eukaryota; kingdom Metazoa; phylum Chordata; class Amphibia; order Anura; family Limnodynastidae; genus Mixophyes; species Mixophyes fleayi. The sequence goes on along the minus strand of NC_134405.1, from coordinate 54,876,755 downwards.
CTACTTTGATATGTCAAAAGCATTTTACAGCTTGTATGTAACAGGCTGGAACATTTTACATTAATTTCAATGGGGCTGGATTTCAGCAGCTTTTCTATCTGCTAGATGAAAATGCTATACTATTCACGAGCACTAGATGTCTTTAAATCATTAAGTTTGCCAGTAAAAAGCAGAACCCATAGAGTTTGAGTTATCAGCAGATATCTGCAATGCAAAACGCAGTTTCCATAGCGCAGGTGTGACACCGACCCAAGTTGTACGATAAAATGTAAGAATCTGTCATCAGGTTCTCAGCTACATACTGATCTCATTCTCAATCCCATGCTATCCTCCTCCATATGGTGCACTACTTATAGGACATTATTGATCAAAAGCTGCAGAAAGACTAAAATTTGTTTCTGTTTGCCTGTACTCAATTACAACTTAATAAAAGGTCTCTTTAATCGAGAAAATACTTAATTGTACTCTGTCTGATGCCCTTGTCCTGTATGTTATCTCACTTAGTTTTATACTTTTTATTTCAGGGTCCTATAACATTTAATGAGGTTGCCGTGTATTTTTCCAAGGAGGAATGGAGGTGTTTAGGAGAACTGGAGAAAGATCTTTACAAAGAAGTGATTATGGACAATTACCAAATGCTACAATCACTAGGTAATACTATGTTAAGCTGTTATGAGGCATCAAATTTGTAAATCTATTTACAGCTTTACATTTGTAATATTTGGGGCAGAATGGTGGCTAAGTGGTTAGCACTTCTGCCTCACAGCTCTGGGGTCATGAGTTCAATTCCCGACCATGGCCTTATCTGTGTGGAGTTTGTATGTTCTCCCTGTGTTTGCGTGGGTTTCCTTTGGGTGCTCCGGTTTCCTCCCACACTCCAAAAACACACTCTGTCTGTCTGTGTGTGTATGTTAGGGAATTTAGACTGTAAGCTCCAATGGGGCAGGGACTGATGTGAGTGAGTTCTCTGTATAGCGCTGCAGAATTAGTGGCGCTATATAAATAGCTGATGATGATAATATGTCCCAAAATATTTCCTAGTCTGACAAAGATGAGGAATGTCAGATGCTGATATCAGTAATTTGCATAAACCAATAGATACAAAGTAGTGTATAAATCCAGCAGTAAGTTACAATTGATGATTTTAACAAGCAAATAAACTTTCTTTGTGTTGAACAGGTTTTGTGGGTCAAAAACCAGAGATTGTGCAGCGGATTGAACGCTGGAAAGGTGCCTTAAGCCATCAGCAGGAATGGCAAAATAGCTGTCCAATATCTGATCCGGGTAAGAAACGCAGACATAATCCTGTACTACTCTGTTGTGTGTTCAGTCGGAAGACTAAATATAGTAATTGCTTTACTGACACAGTAAGGAAGTCATAGCACTGATGTGCATTCCACCGTAAAATACATTTACATAAGGGTCATTCCATGGGGTAAATGTATGAATGTCCGATTTCTGCAAGTCGCCGGAAATCGGCGACTTTGCAGGTAAAATTTAAAGCGGCGATGGCTTGTAAAGGCAAGTTTGCCTTTACAAGCCATCGCCCCTTTAAAATTTCACTGCAAACCGATTTCCAGTGGCTTGCAGAAATCGGACATTCATACATTTACCCCCATGTCAGTTCAACCAGGGATGTCCAGTACCCATCTCCGATGTCTCCGTTTTTTTTTTAGTTAAGTGAGGATGTCAAAACAACTATTTCTGCCAAATATCTCGACATCTGACAATTAGTTGATTAAATATCGATTTTTCAATTTATTAAATAATTTACTAATCGCGACCTCTTTATGCAGTTTATTTGAAGTATCACGGGTGTTTATTAAGGAATCACCACAAAATTTGGACCCCTAAGGTATCTCTTCCTCCCGAATCCAAAAATCCTAACCAAATCACTTATTCTGCCTCATGTTTTGCATTACGGCAAAAACGCACGTTTTTCGAATAGAATTAGAAACGCTAGGTTCAGTTGACATTAGGGATCCCATTTTTCGAGGGGTGCTTAAAAAAGTTTACATACGTTTCATAGTGGAGAAAGAAAATAATGAAGTTGATGTTCGATTACTGTTTTACCGCATACATAATTAACACAGGAAACCATGACATTTAAAACCTTTAACATAACTTAAGTCCTTAACTGAAGTTGAGTCAACAATCTCATTATTTTTCCTTTGTTTGGAACTTGTTGTAATGGTCTGTAATTTTCATTAAAGTGTCAGCAGAAAGTGTATACTGCCTTCCAGTACTTCCATGGATAGTAGGCACTTCCGTTACACAGAGGACGTGAATAAAAGGAACAAAACACTTATCTCTTGAAGGCCAGGACAGCACATTTGTTGATTGCTTTCGTTTCATGAAGTGTATCAGCACATCTTGTTCCTCCTCATTACATTGAATGATATACCCAATGTACCAGATGTTATCATACACTGCTGCTATGTATGTTCCAGGATGCAGATCACTTTTGTCTACATTTTTTGTGTGTTTAGTGACACTACCTCTTGCCCTGCTGACTTTATGTCGTCTGATGACAATTGATATATGTGTAGCTCATCATTACTAATAGGCCGAAATCTGTGATGAGAAAGTGTGACAGTCTTTGCTGTTTCTAGACGGCTATGCAGCTTGGTTTTGCAGTCTTGTATTTCGTTTTGTGACACGTAAAAAAACTTTATGCCATGTACATTTTCATTTGCCCAGCTATACAGGCCAAAAGGTGTCAAGATGTGATGGGTTTTCTCTGCTTGCAGACTGGTGCAACGTTTAACGGTGCCTCGAATGCCGTCACACGGACTCTTCTAGATGTGGCAATAAAATTCCATTCTGCTTGAATGTTGAAGTCATCCTTATGGAAGTTCAAAAAGTTTTTGAAGTTCTTGTATTGTGCACTAGCACCATCACTAAAGTAGTAAACATACTCCAATTTTAGTAATAGTTTTGCTAAGTGTTTCATAACTACCGTAATGAAGGCATGCACAGTTATGGCTACATGGTCACGGGTAACGCTAATAATCCGCAGGCTCACACAGTTTAAAGTGTCACACTCAAAATGCCTACAATATACAACAAATGGAGTGTTGCTTGTGAAGTGCCCCAGTGGAATCCTTGAATTCCATCCTGACACACGAATGGATAATGTTCTGCAAAATCTAGTAATACAATAGCTTCAGTTTCTGGGCAAATGGTTTCCTTCAGCTGGCGTAGGTATTCAGCCTGTGTCTTTGCTGTATACAGATGGGCTACATATAACTTATTTTACATTACTAGTGATTGTAACCAATTTAGTTTGCACCCACTGCTTAGAAACAATTGTGTCCTCATCATCTATGTCACTATCATGAAAGAGTTTTTCAACTGTTTTCTGAAGTGCTTCTAGACCAGGGCATTTGTCACATCGATGAAGGATACAAGTTTTTGAGACTGATGAACAAACAACAATTTCAGTTAGGTCTTTGTAGTCCATTTTTAGTGGTAGAGCAGCAACTAATAATTTTAAGTTTTGATGAGTTTCGCAAACACACACAGAATGCACACCTCTTTCCGCAACACTAACACACCACATAGGACGTAAGGAACAAAACTTAGACAATCCAACTTAAATGTATGTAAAACGGTCTTTGAAAGCAAGATAATGCTCTTTCAAGTTGAATAGAAGTAGCCTTTTCTGTTTGTGAATCCTTCTTCCTCCTGGAACTTTTACAGAAACAAACTCTTTCTTTCCAGGGCACATGCGAGAATGTTCATCATCTTCGTAAAACTGCTGCACCTGATGAACGATGTGTATAGGAAGGGTTTTCCCTCTATATTGTTCAGGTTCTGCCAGTATACCATGGGTTTCTTTAAGATTTCTTGATTGTTTTACCATGTATTCTGTGACATTAAATTATTCTGCAGTCTGCTTAATTGTCCAGCTGTTAGGTGCCAGAGTTAATATTTTTATTACTTCTTGTCGTGGCGCCTCTTCACACATTTGCTTTAATTCATATATCGCACTCTGTAAATCATCACAACCTGAACATTTGCTTACTTTCTGGGGTGATTCTAGTGCTGTGCTAGGAAGAGACAACATGTCAGTAAGCTTCTCTTGAATGGCTGTACTAGCCTGCTCTTTCTTTTAGCATATGTCTCCCGGTGTCTTCTCTTTACCCCATGCAATTTCACTGGTGAACAACCAAGCTTTGTAATACTTTCATTCAGCTCATCTGTTTCTGCTGGTTCAGTTACACCCTCCACCGGGGATTCAACTTCTTCTGTTGGCATATATATGTCTGTTTGTTCTTTACAGTGTGAGAGTTGAATTCTTAATAACAGCATGATGATGACAGTCACCATGTTCTTCAGTGACATAACTTTTAAGCTTTTTCTGGCTCCCTTTGTGTGAGACAAGAAAGGATTACAGCATGTTTTCTGAAATTCTTCATATCTTAGCAGCAGAAGCTTTTCATGATGGTAGCAGACTGAGGTTCCAGGATCATTGGTTACTGCATTTGAAAAGTCAGTTCTCAGAATCAAAAGTTATTTTTCTTCATCTGTAAAGTGGTCCCAGCTATGTACTTCAATGGTTTTTGAGTAGATAGTAATATGGCTACCAAATGTGCACTTTTCATGAGCAGCTGCCATGATTGACTTTTTCTGTCTCTACCTCTTTCTTTCTCTGGAAAGTTTCAGTTTTGGTTTCTCTAAAGGGAATCCCCTTCCCATCAGTTTTTGTTTGTTTCATTTCCTGTATGGGAGTTTTATCCCATTGCTTCAATTTAGTTCACTTTTTTGGTATGGTTTTTAACAATGTGTAAATTATGTATGTGGTACACCAGTAATCGAAAATCAACTTCATTATTTTTTTTCTCCACTATGAAACAGAGTACCCTGCTGATTATTTTGTGGTAGTAATGTATACCTTTTTTAAACACCCCCCTCGCCCCCAAAAAAAATGGGATCCCTAATGTTGATTGAACTGTTGAAGCGTTTTTAATTGTATTCGAAAAACCATACGTTTTTGTAGTAATGCAGATAAAGTAATTTTGTTTGTATTTTTGGATTCTGGAGGAAGAGTTACCTTAGGGGTCCAAATTTTGTGGTGATTCCTCAATAAACACTCCTGATACTTTTGACATCCTCTCTTAACTTAAAAAATGTTCAAAAAATCTGAGATGAGTGGTGGACATTTAATTTTTTTGGGGGTGATCTGATGTGGAATGACCCAAAATTGATATGTGGTGCAACACAACTCAGATAAGCACATTTAAAATGACGTTAAAGCACAGCTATATTCCAGAATTGTTCAAATATTAAGGCAAAATGTACTATAATTATTACCATAACTTTTCATTGCAGCTTTGTACACAGTAAACTATGATAGAGTCTTTCTTCCTGTCTTACAAAAGTCACATGGCACAACTTTTAGTCGATGGCCTGAAGTCTGCTACAAAGAGTCAGCAATAAAGTCAGTGTCTGGCGTGGGGAACTCGATGGATATACAACCTCCTGTGTTGAAAATACTGAATAATGTAACACTAATGGCTACACCAATAAGTTTGGGAAACTTAAACAATGCTTATTTTATCAGAATTCAGGAAAGCAAAACTTGTTGGTCCTCCAAAATGCCATTTATTGGTGACCCTGACAAAAAACATTTTAGACTTTTAAAACCTATTCTCCTGCGTTCAGCTTAATGAAACATGGGCTACTTACAGCCATCATGCATCAAATAACTATCTTCAGTCAGGGGGAAAAGGACCATGGTACGAGAATTTTGAAATGGCAAACAATGGAGGTGCAAGTACAATAGCATGTGAAAATGCAGACAAGCACATACACATATAGAATTGCAGAACTCTGTAATAAAGCCTTTACTCATCCCACTCTGTATACCACTAACCAACCCAGGTATGCCTATCTCCCTGAGAAGAAAACAAATAAACCCTCAGAATCCCCATACTACTCAACAAAACCACCCAACACCGTCCCACCTAAAGACTAAGTAAAAAATTAGTGTGGGGCACTTGGGAGGGACTCTAGGAGAAAACAAGGGGAGAAGTTATTTGCTAGCTTTACAGCTAGGAACTCTCCAGTGAAATGAATACCCGTGGAGACTAGCAGTAAAACTACCAAATTGGCCAGACAGAAAAAATTATGGAAATCCCTCATGGCTAGCTCATAACCAGCCTAGGCTAATTAGTAGAAAAGTCAGTGTTTTGTCCTAGCACGTTCGTGAAACCTATTATCCAATCACTCTGTTGCCTCACGACTCTCTCTAAAAAAAAAAGTGGGTTCTACCTTCCGCTACTGATGGAGAGAGAATGGCATAAGGGAGTTGTAAGTCTTGGAGTCTTCTCTTGACCTGTGTGTACTGAGCATAGCTCTTTTGATCCTCAATTGCAAAGTCCAGGAAGACTATGACTGTGTTGTTTTCAAACTTCAACTAGCCCGTCTGTCTCATGAGCCTAAGGACCGCATCTCAATCAAGGGGGGCTCCTGGCACTGAGAAAAAAGGAGGCAGGCTCTTTCAACAGCAAACTGTGGCGTGAAAGCATCTGTGTCAAATGTGCGGGTTAGCTATGTTTCCAAGAAGTTCTCTGGGTTGAAGCCTTCAGGACTCTCCAGTGAGCCAACAAAACGTAAATTATTCTTTCTCCCCCCAGGTCAGACAATTTTTGCTTGCAGAGATTCATTTGTGATGTAAAGTTGGAGATATCCCCCTTATTGGAGCCATAATATCCTCCAAGTTAGAGATTTGGGGCATTTTTCTGAGTCAGTGATTGCCTGAAGAGCCTGTTGCACAGAGGGAGTGGCTTCTGAAGATGTGTTGTTGGGAAGACCCAGTAGTTTCATTAGCAGAGTTAACAGCAAGGGCCCGTGTCTAGCTTTCTAATTTGGCCGCGGTGGCTGTTGCGTGACTTGTTTTCCCCGTGGTATGTGCTGTGCGGATGTGTTGTATGACACCCTCTACCCAAGGCCCACCTGCCAAGTTTCAGGTCCCACCCTGGGATGCAAGAAGTAACCGCAGTAAATAAAGACCCACAAAAGAAAAGTCCCTCTATCTACTGTCTCTTCAGTGTTTTGCAGGACCACAGATGCTAATGGGCTCCGAGCCATGTAGGCAGGAGATGTGTCATCAGAAATAACCCCGTGCCACTTAATTGACTAAGTGATTGGTGCTGTTCTTGCTGGATGTTGTAATATTGAGCTGATTGTACAGCAACAATAGAGTTCGTAGTGACAAGGTACAGGACAGGTGCCAGCCAAAGAAGCAACATATGGACAAAAGGTGTAGGGCTGGAACAACACTGGATTGCCTACAAAGGTGACTATTATATGTATTATAAAATTCAACAATGCAGGTAGTCAGGGTTCAGAAATCTTTTAAGAGTGCTGGCAGTTGAAGTGTCTTTAATATAAGGAAGCAGATGCTTACTGTGATGAAGACCCAGCTGCAGCTTAGGATATCCAGCAAGTGCAAATACTCTATGGCACCCAGGAGGCTTAATTAGGGGCAACTTGATAGAAGCTGGCATTTCTCCATGGAGGTAAACAGGACACTCCAGAGTTAGAGAATGGCCCGACAAGCTCTGCAGCAATGGCTGATATCCATCTGCTGTTTTCCACTACCAGTCTCCACACTCCGCACTGAGCACAGACAATAACCATCCATGCACTTCCACTTCACAGCACAGATCATAGTGTCAGCTACAGGTGTTGTCACCAATCTCCAGTAGCTTCAGATTGATGCTGATCCTCCACAGCAGATGATCCAATGAAAATTCCAGGGTGGCAAGATACATGGTAAGAAAGCCATAGAATATAGAGAATTGGCTGATCAAGTGAGGGGCACAAAGCTTAGTACTTTGGGTGACAGCTAGTCGGGGGAGCTAAGCTGCATACTCCATTTACGGCCAAGTCATGCCCCAACAAAGGCAATATTTGAATTAAAAGTAGCAATGATTTTTACAATAACATGGGCTCTGCATTACCCCCAATGTGTTTAATGGTCCTGCACAAGAGATCTTTCTTCATCTCAGATAGGCCTTCTTCCATCCTTGTGAAGCTCCCATTTATCAGATTTAGAAGTTAAGAGGGGAGGGAAATTACTTCTTTAAAGATTTCATTGTAGCACATATAATATTCAAATACATGAAAAAAGAAGATAACTCTTTGGAGTTGTAACTTGGACTCTTCTGAAGAGTAATGGAATCTTCTATATGTTAGTCTCACCCAAAAAATAAATAATCAGAAAGAAAGACAATATATAGAGTAGTATATTTGGTATTGATAAAAACGTTCTGACAAGTTGAAAACGCAAAGACTGAGGATATTCCGCCTTTACTTCCGACGGATCTTGTAAGAAGAGTGCAGTACATGACCTGGGTTTCTGTTTTGTAGTGTACATGTCATGCTGTTATACCATCTGGATCTGGTAGGGAAATTTTTTTACACAACAAAGCGCCAACACACCTAATGTCTAGTAAGTTTGTTAACAAAAGGGTGTTGGTGATCAGCAAATGAAATCACCAGTGTGGTGACCCCTCCAGGATTCCTTGAAAAGATTTTATCTTCTTTTTCTAAAAATTTGGCGAAGGACTGACAGACTAATATCACCTGTGTTCCCCATTTGTTGTTTTTAATTTTCTATGTATAAGGTTTGGTGGAACCGATAGGGTGCGGGAGGATCACCCAGGAGCGCTTGAGAAGGTTCTTAGTGTTTAAAATTCAAATACAATGCAGCATTTGGTTTGCAACATAATTAATAAGCCTCTATGTCAGTTGGTTTTACTACCGCTCCACTGTGCTTAAAAACATGTTTTTTGTTAGTGAATATGGTAGACATTGCCAATGCTCCAACTTGTTTGTGAATAACAGTCCTAAACACTAATTTTAAAAACACACCTACACACACAAAAGGGCAGACTAGATGGAACTGTGCTTCCAAATTCTGTTTGTATGTGTCTCAGTGTACTGATTTGTACAAGGTACTCTGTAAAGCTTTAATCTGAATGTATTATTTGTATGCTAATTCTAAACCAGTGTTCCAGAGGGACCTCCTCATCATTGGCTCCCACCACAGGTTTCCATTATCAAAAAGAGTCAAGTGAAATACACTGCAGAGAACTGATAGCTGATCACACTCCAGCATACCAACCCCTGCAGCTCTAAATCCCAGTACACAGTACATATAAGATCGTGTTATACACATTAACATTCACGTTAACACACAATATATATATATATATGTGTGTGTGTGTATACAGTCAAGTCCATAAATATTGGTACATCGACACAATTCTCATATTTTGGGCTCTATACACCACCACAATGGATTTGAAATGAAACTAACAAGATGTGCTTTAACTGCAGACTTTCAGCTTTAATTTGAGTGTATTTACATCCAAATCAGGTGAACGGTGTAGGAATTACAGCAGTTTCTATAAGTGCCTTTTTTTAATACTTTGTTGCAAATCCTTTGCAGTCAATTACAGCCTGAAGTCTGGAAGGCATAGACACCACCAGACGCTGGGTTTCATCCCTGGTGATGCTCTGCCGGGCCTCTACTGCAAATGTCTTCAGTTCCTGCTTGTTCTTGGGACATTTTCCCTTCAGTTTTGTCTTCATCAAGTGAAATGCATGCTCAATCGGATTCAGGTCAGGTGATTGACTTGGCCATTGCATAACATTCCACTTGTTAGCCTTAAAAAACTCTTTGATTGCTTTTGCAGTATGCTTCGGGTCATTGTCCACCTGCAATATAAAGCGTCGTCCAATGAGTTCTGAAGCATTTGACTGAACATGAGCAGATAATATTGCCCGAAACACTTCAGAATTCATCCTGCTGAATTTGTCAGCAGTCACATCATCAATAAATACAAGGGAACCAGTCATTGGCAGCCATACATGCCCACGCCATGACACTACCACCACCATGCTTCACTGATGAGGTGGTATGTTTTGGATCATGAGCAGTTCCTTTCTTTCTCCATACTCTTCTCTTCCCATCACTCTGGTACAAGTTGATCTTTGTCTTATCTGTCCATAGGATGTTGTCCCAGAACTGTAATGGCTTTTTTACATGTTGTTTGGCAAACTCTAATCTGGTCTTCCTGTTTTTGTGGCTCACAAATGGTTTACATCTTGTGAACCCTCTATATTCACTCTTGTGAAGTCTTCTCTTGATTGTTGACTTTGACACATATACACCTACATCCTTGAGAGTGTTCTTGATTTGGCCAACTGTTGTGAAGGGGTTTTTCTTCACCAGGGAAAAAAATCTTCTGTCATCCACCACAGTTGTTTTCTGTGGTCTTCCGGGTTTTTTGGTGTTGCTGAGCTCTCCGATGCGTTCTTTCTTTTTAAGAATGTTCCAAACAGTTGATTTGGCAACACCTAATGTTTTTGCTATCTCTCTGGTGGGTTTGTTTTGATTTTTCAGCCTAATGATGGCTTACTTCACTGATAGTGACAGCTTTTTGGATCTCATATTGAGAGTCGACAGCAACAGATTCCAAATGCAAATGACACACCTAGAATCAACTCCAGACCTTTTACCTGCTTAATTGATGATGAAATAACGAGGGAATAGCCCACACATGTCCATGAAATAGCTTTTGAGTCGATTGTCCCATTACTTTTGGTCCCTTAAAAAGTGGGAGGCACATATAGAAACCTTTGTACTTCCTACACTGTTCACCTGATTTGGATGTAAATACCCTCAAATTAAAGCTGAAAGTCTACAGTTAAAGCCTATCTTGTTAGTTTCATTTCAAATCCATTGTGGTGGTGTATAGAGCCCAAAATATGAGAATTGTGTCGACGTCCCAATATTTATGGACTTGACTGTGTGTGTATGTATGTATATATATATATATATATATATATATATATATATTATATACATATTATACTCTCCCTTTAAATATGGCGTAATGTCAAGTGTCAAGTGATTTTTGTACTAAACAAGAATATCTTTGCAGGTTTTACAGCCATGATTCAGAAGGATCCATTACATTTACTGAGTCCTTGCAGACCATCATACTGGACTTGTCGTGATAATATTCTTTGTCATACTCCTGAAGAACAGTACACAATGGAGAGAAATAAATTGCCATTTTGTGACTCAAAAATGTCTAAACTATGCCAAGAAGTTCAGCAAGACATGGGACTATCCTGCACTCCTGACCCTAGCGAAAACTCCATTAATGGTGAAGTGCAAACGAATAACCAGCCAAAGAAAGCCATGCAACCGCACATGGAAATAACTGTGTTTGGGCGCAAAGGGGTCAGACGGTATACATGCTTAGAGTGTGGAAAACACTTTCTCCAAAGCTCACACCTCAAGTCACACCAGAAACTGCACACAGGAGAGAAGCCACATGCCTGCGATGAGTGTGGGGTGCAATTTGCACAAAAAAGTAGTCTTATAAAACACCAAAGGACCCATTCAGGTGAGAAACCATATGAATGTCTCAAGTGTGGCAAAAGGTTTTCACAAAGCTCTCATCTGAGCATGCACCAGAAAACACATATGAAACAACCATGTTCTGAGTGTGGTCACCTCATAACTAACAGCACCAAGCTACAGCCGACACAGAAAGAGTGTTTAAAATGCAGCCAGCGCCTCGTGGAAAGACTAAATGTCATCAGCCAACGAAAGCCAAAAAAAAGAGAAAAGATTTACCAATGTACTCAATGCGAAAAGTGTTTCACCCGGAGCGCTAACCTTGTTGTCCACTACAGAACTCACACAGGGGAAAAACCATACACGTGTTCCGACTGTGGGAAAATGTTTACAGACAGGTCAAACCTTGTCAGCCACTTGAGAACTCACACAGGAGAGAAACCATATTCCTGCACTGAATGTGGAAAAAGCTTTCCCTACCGCTCGGCGCTAGTTATGCACAAGAGAGCACACACTGGAGAAAAGCCGTTTGCGTGTAGTGAGTGTGGGAAAAGCTTTGTCTGCAATTCACGCCTAGTGTTGCACATGAAAGCTCACACAGGCGACCGGCCCTTTGGCTGTGATGTGTGTGGGAAAAGTTTTTCATGCAGTTCGACCCTGGTGAAACACCAAATTATACACACAGGGGAAAGGCCTTACACATGTATGGAGTGTGGTAAAACATTCATTCGGGGGTACCATCTTTCAATACATCAGAGGACTCACACAGGGGAGAAACCTTACATGTGTTCAGACTGTGGGAAAGGTTTTACAGATAAATCCAATCTTACAAGCCACCAGCGAACCCACAAAGCCGAGAAGGACTACGAGTGTAAAGAATGTGGGAGGAGGTTCACGCAGAGCTCCACATTACTTAAACACCAGCTAATTCACACAAGAGAAAAGCCCTTTGCCTGCCCTGAATGTGGCAAAATGTTCTCTCGTAGCTCAAACCTTGTCATACATCTGCGGATGCACACTGGAGAGAAGCCTTACACCTGCACTGTGTGTGACAGAAGCTTTTCCCACCGCTCGCATCTTGTTAAACATCAGAAAATCCATAAATGATATAGCAAACCACATGGAGCTGCACCTACTAGTTAAGTATGCAAAATAAATATCCATGATAGTGTTTACTCTAGACAAATCCTGGGGGTAAATGTATCAAGCTGAGAGTTTTCCAGCGGGTTTGAACAGTGGAGATGTTGAAAATAGCAACAAATCAGATTCTAGCTATAATTTTGTAGATTGTGCTAAATAAATGGTAGCTAGAATCTGATTGGTTTTTCAAACCCGCCGGAAAACTCTCAGCTTGAAACATTTACCCCCTGGACTTTCTCATGGAATTCACTTTGTATACTTGTCTTAAAGTGGATTTGCCACTCGAAAAAGTAGAGGCAGACATTTTTGGGCTGAGACAGTATTCATGAAAATGCATTCTATTAGTTTAATAGGATCTAGTGTCACATTACTTCAGTGATGTCACTGGTTACTAGTGAATGGATAGGCTGCATTCTTATGGATTTTGAATTGTGCCGTAGTGATGTCTCTGGTTCCTACTGAAGTGAGAGGCTGCAGTGTAATAAATATTTGTTCAAAATACAAAATGCCTGGTGTTTAGGAGACAGGTTAGCTTTAAAGAAACTTTCCATATTGGTTTTCTTTAGGAAAATAAAACATTAAAGAAAAAAATGTGTATTAGGGATGTGGGTAAATCTGCAATTGTTATTCTCCAAGGCAATCCTATTTTACCATTACTTATCACTTTATTTGATGTAATCACATGTGGTAAATCAACATGTACAACTGCATGGATTGTAGTAAGATGATAGGATTAATATATGTTAGAAATATAGGGACTGATATCTAAGATGTGAGAAAAATATATACAGAAAAAAGGTTCTGTTACTAAGTTGCAAAAATGCAGAGCAAATGTGTCCTCAAGCGCCTATTTTTGTACAAATGCAGCTGTTTTTATGACAAATGTATAGATTTGGACGTGGAGATTGTGGTGTCTGTTGGGAGTGAAAAATTTAGCATCTTCTGAGGAATTGGGTGAGAGAGGATGTTCCTTACTGAGTCTGTTTCTGGACAAGATAATTCAATGAAATTCATGTGATAAGAACGAGCCTTTGCCAGGACATTCCATATTTAGCAGGGAGCTGCAGAGCCATTTTCACCTCACAGAAGGAATTAAATTTCCCATGGCCTTGGAGGCAGCAGAGATCGGGCCTTAGCCTATATTTTGAATGGGGATGTTTTTTGACCTTCCAGGTGCACCTTATATTGGAAAATGTATTGAAAGGCGATTCCAATGTAATAAATAATAGTGACAAATGTAATACAAACAGTCTTGGTGTTCTCTTACTCTCATGGTTAATTAAACGCATAAGTAACGTTATAATAAGCAGGATTTTAGGAGGAAAATAGAGTTGATATTACTGAAGGGCATGCGGTAGTAGCCTGATCTTTAAAGCAGTAATGGTAATTTCCAGGTAGAACTGCAAGTCAGCAAAACATTTACCAGGGGAAGATCTTACAATGTTGCGCCTCTGGAGCTTTTTCCACTTGTCCACACGCCTGGACACATTTGTAGATTGCAACGGCATCTCCAAATAGCAGTGGGCAGATATTAGCCCTGATGATCGCTATAAAGGCCATCCAGATGCAGCATTTTGTGGAGAACATCGGCCATGCTCCATAAATGACCTCTGATGTAGCAGTATGAACTAAATAAAAGTACAAGCAAGACAATGTATATAATTATTAAGCCCTGGATTTTTAGTGTCTAAAAAAATTAAATAAAGTTCTTTTCAATCCATGTTTTACGATTTTATAGGTTTTAAAAATTGTAATTTAGGATTTATGCGTTGTATGAAAATAAAACATAACCACGCAACATAAGATTATGTTTGAAACACTGTGCCTTTATTATATATGAATTGCATTTGAAACTCCTATCATGAGACCTAATGAACTACAATATACCGTTATGTGGGAAACACTGTGCATATATGAAAACTACTTATTTTAAACTCCTAAATTAGACCATTTCTACTCCTAACATGACGCTGAACAATGAAATACTTTGACAGGTTTTCAGGAGAAAACCCTCTTCTGCCTTCCGTTAAAATTTGCTTGAATGCACTAAAGCTGCTCTTCACGTCACCTGAGGGGTGCAAATTTCATGGCTGCTATTTCCATAGGATTCCAAGGTAGTGTTTCTTCTCCACAGAGAACAAGACTCACTTTTTCAATCTTCTTGAAATCGGGATTACGTGCCAGCACAGCCTCCCACTTCTTGGCTTTGGATGGCCCCAACTGGTCCAGGAGCCACTTTGTTCCTCACTTCCTGCATGACCTAAAGTGCTTCTGTCATTGGGAGAGTTGCTTCTTCCAGTTTATTACATATAAGTACTCAATTTTGCTCTTCTAATCTTAAGGGGATATTGATTGCGCTTATTGAAGTAGCATAACAAGTATGTGTTACTTTTAAATTGTTTTCATTTAGAAGGTTAACAAATTCAAAATGTTCTTTACTTGAACCTTACCAGATTAAGAATATGTCGTCAATAAATTAATTATAAATTAAAAATCAATGTGAAGACAGATGCCGAAATCCCATAATAAGACGTTAGAACCAGCTAATCATGGTCTTCACCTCTAGCAGTCCCCCCCTTACTCCTCAATGTGCTTACTGATACTCCGTTGGCCCTAGATCTAGGAGAATGGTGCTGACTCTGGATATATAAGAGACACCAAGCAAAGTTTGTATGCACAGTGTACTAGAAACACAGGTACTCATAGTCAAACAGAAAATGGTAATGTCCTAAGTTTGCGTAGTAGTCAGAGAGTAAATTAAGTAATCCAATTGGAATCAGGCCAGACAGCAGTATGGAGAGTTTTCAGGGTCCAAAGCAGTGGTCAGTGCTGGCAGCAATCCAAAGAGAGAAGGCAGGGTGCAAAGCAGTGGTCAGAACTAGAATACAAGGCAAAATAAACTAAATAAATTATTTTACAGGCTTAGAGTACTGCAACTGTAATCGGTACCCTGGCTATTAGCTTCCTGCACTTAATAGGGCAGGGAACCTATCAGGAGGCTCCAAGGAAGCCAGGTTCCTCTGAGATGATTTGCTTCAGTGCAATCACATGATTGAAATGAACTCTGCTTGGAGGCGTCTATAGCAACTGAGCAGATGGTAACTGAAGAAGAGGATTGCTGTGGAGTGCACCTGCACCCATGGAACTCGTGGATTCACATCAAGACTAGAGTTTGGCAAGAGGGCACTTCAGTCCACTAATGATTATACAAATTTAGTTTTTAATAAAAGCACTATTATTATTGTAATTTATTAAAAACATTTTGGCAAGGTATATTCTCAAACAGGTTACTAAAAAGGCAAAAATATTGAAAACCCTAGGGGGTATATTTACTAAGCTGCGGGTTTGAAAAAGTGGAAATGTTGCCTATAGCATCCAATCAGATTGTAGCTATCATTTTGTAGAATGTACTAAATAAATGATAGCTATAATCTGATAGGCAACATCTCCACTGTCCCAAACCCGCAGTTGAGTAAATATACCCCTAGATATGTCATAAAGACAGAAATTCTATGTGTAAATAAAAACTTTTTTTTTTATCAGACTCTTTAGAGGAGCCGGTCATTAATAATTTGGAGAGTACAGATGTTGGTTGCTATTGTGTCTTAAATAATGGTCTATTGACATTTTATTAGTATTTATGTCTCAAAAAAATAAGATATTCCTCAAATTTGTGTCTTCATTCCCTTATTGTCATATTTTATCATCCTATTGGTTCATAAAAAATAATGAATAGATATTCTGAGTGATAGAGCTCAGAATACATATCTCTTTTCATAAGGATGATACTTAAGCATTGACCATTATACAATCTTTATCACAATCATATTGTCACGGTTCAAATACAAAGTGCAGCTTAGGAGCCAAGAATGAGTTGAAAACACACAACGTTTATTGCTGGAAAAACAATCTGATGGTGTAATACTGAATATACAGGAAAATGCAGGAATAAATACCGGGTAGATGGCTGATGTAGGTAAGTGGTAATATGGAGAGATCCCAGATAGCATGAAACCACAAGCACAGCAGAGGGAAGGAACAACAGAATGCAACAACAGGATGGGACAACAATAACCATCAATGACTGCTGGGAGAGACAGGTTTAAGAAGGGACACACCCAGGTGCAAGAAATAATTACAGGGCAGGTTAACCCCTGATACAACCAAGTAAGGCACAATAGCAGCACCTCTGGTGATCAGAGGTACTGCTGCAACATATAAAATGAACACAAATACTGCACAGTTCAAAACAAACAGGGGCTACAGGATGCAAGCAGCATTCAAAAGGGAGATGTTGCAAAGCAGACGGAGGCAGACCGTGACACATATATTTTTGTGATGCACATAGCAAGTGCATCATGCCCCAATACAGTGACTAGTTCAAAGCAAATTAAGAGGCTGTACTCACTAATATTGGTTCACTACCCATAATGGCTGCTTCCGTTGCCTGCAAGTCATGGGTACATTTTGGAACCCAATTTCTTTTTACAGGAGTTTTAGGGGTATATTTACTAAACTGCGGGTTTGAAAACGTGGAGATGTTGCCTATAGCAACCAATCTGACTCTAGGGGATAAATGTATTATACTCCGGTTTGTACAAGTCGCCGGAAATCGGCGAGTTGACAGCTAAAATTTAAAGCGGCGCTGCCTTGTAAAGGAAAACTTGCCTTTACAAGGCAGCGCCGCTTTAAATTTTAGCTGTCAACTCGCCGATTTCTGGCGACTTGTACAAACTAGAATATGATACATTTACCCCAGCTGTCATTTTGTTGCTTGCACTTAATAATTGATAACTAGAATATGATTGGTTGCTATAGGCAACATCTCCAATTTTTCAAACCCACAGTTTAGTAAATATACCCCTTATTCTTTCACAATGGCAGTGTTACTAACACATGGTTTATGTCATCTGAGGCAGTGGTCAGAGTGAGGGGGTATATGGCAGTATGTGATACCATCACTTCTCCTAAATATATCAAATTCTATTCACTTACATTCCTATTACATTTTTCATACCACTAAAAAGTTTTCATGTCCACACCTATGACCTTTCATCCAATGA
Source organism: Mixophyes fleayi (assembly GCF_038048845.1). Lineage (NCBI taxonomy): Eukaryota > Metazoa > Chordata > Amphibia > Anura > Limnodynastidae > Mixophyes > Mixophyes fleayi. The sequence continues at coordinate 54,859,166 of NC_134405.1, read as the reverse complement.
TCTCTAGTTCAAAGATAGTCAAGGCCAATATCAAACTTTTTCTACTGTGATTATAAAACATGGACATTAGGTGAGATAATTATCTATTTATAAAACCAATATTTCCTATAAAATGCCAGTAGGATATGTATTCTACATGAGTATTAACAGAGAAGAATCTTTTACAATAATTGCCATTATATTTAAATGCATTTTATTAAAATGTATAATTCTATTATCAAAAATACTTTGAGATCTAAGGACGCCTCATTTTATCTAGACATTAACCTATCAAAAAGATGTTTTGGCAGTTTATTATTGATTAAAGACAGCCAACACCTCAATAACATACAGCCAAAATTGACTTGTACAGGAAATTCATGATAGCCATTACATACAAACACACTGTAATTTAAAATCTCTCTCTCTCTCTCTCTCTCTCTCTCTCTCTCTCAACTTCAAATAGTGAAAAACAGGTAATTAGATTAGTTTTTAAAAAAAGTAAATGAAGCAAAGGGTGTTAGGGTAATGGTGGTTAATGAAGTTAGTTGGTTTATCTAATGCCATCTATAATAATATAATGTATTACATTCATCTATATTGAATATGCCCTAAGGCTAATTTGTTAGCTGAATGTATTTCTAAGTTACTGTAACAATGGACATTTGTGTTGTAACAAAGTTTTCTGAGTTCTTTGAACCTTTTATGAAACCTTTAATTTATTATACATTTACTCGTAATAGTGTAGTCTCAGTTTTCTATAGATACATAAAGTAAGTCTCTGTACTTAGTATTACATACACATCTATCTAATAGGAAATTCTATGTGTGTGATTAATAAACACGATATTTGTCACCTCTCATTGACCTGTTGGGTCTTTGAAGTTGAGGCCCTTACAATAAAAAGGTCAAAGGTGTGAACATGGAAGCTTTTGATCAAACAATATAAAAATGGAGAGAATTCTCAACATCTCAGTTCAGTCTTGGGGAGCTGTGGAACAATATCTCCTAAGGTAGAACATAAGTGGAGATTCTACAGAAGTTCTGCACAGAGATGTCCTGGTTAATCTCCATCTTATGCTTCATAGTCATCGCCTTGGTTGAGGCAATGCCCACTCCTTTGCCAGGAAAGCAAAACAGGATCCCTCTTCAGCAGACACACTATGGATCAAAGGCTTCAACCATTCTGAATGGAAAAACACACTCCCAGAGTATGAAGTACCCTCCCTACATGATGCAGCTTTACAGGACCCTCATCATGGGGAATGAGACAGATCTATCCAGCCTGGACCATTCTGTCCTTCAAGATTCTGACACTGTTCTAAGCCTCACTGCCAAAAGTAAGTGCAAACACTATTCATTTATCATTCCTCTTATCATGTTACATTTTGATTATTCCTATTAATTGCTAAAGAATAATTTCTTAGAAATTATAAAAGAAATGTTTATGTATATTATTTTAAATGTGCAACTCTCTTTACTAGCCTAGTCAATTTAAAGGTGAATATTATTAGAGAAAGGTAAAAGTAAAATGTTTTTTTTCCCGGAAATATAGCCACAGCTAGAGAGCAATTAACAATTGCAAGTTATGCATTGAAATATATTGTTCTAGACTTGTGTTTGTGATTCCAAAGAGCCATATTGTTATTTGCTTTCATGTATATGTAGTAATAAGGTTGATTATTTAGTTATGGAATTATCTTTTACAGCTGTGTAAAATCATATAATATTACTTAATTTTGCATCATTGATTATTCACTTTGTGTCTCTTCTGTCTGAACCAGGTTGCTCTGAAGTGCACAATGATTGGGCTCTGACCTTTGATATGTGCTCTATCACCAGCAATGCTGAGATAACTTTGGCGGAGTTGAGGATTCATTTCCCTTTGAAGAAAACTCATCATGTGAAACTCGACATCTATGGCAGTAAAGAGGGTGAAAAAAATATCTTCCTTGGTTCAGTGTATACTACATCCTCTATCCCTGGGGGATCATCCTGGAAAGTCTTCAACATTACTGATAAACTTAATTATTATCTTCACCACAGCCACAATTCCAACAAGGAAGACTTTACTGATGATAAGGACATGCCAGACAATGTTCAAGAGACCAGCTGTGGAGATTTATCTACTGACAGAGCTGTGTTATTGGTATTTATCAAAGACAAACCTTCTAGTAACCTCAATGGTTATCCCAACCTCATCCAGACAGTGGAAACCTCTAAGTATGTAGTGACACCAGAAAGAAGAAGTAAGACTGTGATTCGTAGACACAGGAATCTCATAAACACAAATCACAGCATTATAATAAACAACATCCGCTCCAAGCCTATTGAAGATGGGAGACCGCTGTGCAGAAAGGTTGATATGATTGTGGACTTTGATAAGTTTGGATGGGGGAACCAAATCATGTACCCCCAAATATTCAATGCATATAGATGTGAAGGAGCCTGTCCTATCCCCCTGAGTGAGATCTTCAAGCCAACAAATCATGCCTACATCAAGGTAAATGTCACTCTTATTATGTGTTTGTTGAATAAAATAACATTTTCATTGAGTATTTTTTATGTTTTAAATATGTTATGTATTGTATTATTAGATATCCTTGTAGAGGACTGAAATATCTTTTGTATATTAATGCAAAATAATTTTTCTGTCGTTAACAAACTTAAATATACACATTGATTACTACCACTGAATGAATGGCTGAAGAAATTGAGATATAATATTCTACTTCTTAACAGGAATTAATGTTTTCTTTCTTCATTTTCATTTTGCAGAGTTTGGTGAAATTATATGATTCAGAGAGAGTTGATTGTTCCTCCTGTGCACCAGTCAAGATGAGACCCTTGTCCATGTTGATGTATGAGGATGGAGAGGTGGTGATGAAAAATCATGAAGATATGGTTGTAGAGGAATGCGGATGTCATTGAGCACATACATTCATGAATATCGGTGAACATATGGGTGGTGGGCTTCAGTTATATGTTTCTGTAGCCAAGGATTATCCTGAACACAATCTACTAACAGGCCTTCTAAATGGTCTGATGTAAGAGGCTTCCAGAATGTGGACAAGTCATTTGATCTAGTTGTCCATTGCATTGAAATACCAATACATGTACATAATATTTATTAGGAGTTGGAGAACATAATGTTATAACTTTTTATATTTACTTTATGTATGTGCATCAACAGAGAAGAAACTTTTACAATAACTGCCATTATATCTGATTGCAAAGTTATTAAGTTTTGCATTTTATTAAAATGTATAAATGTATTATCAAAATATACCTTGAAATCTATGGACCTCTCATTTTACCTAAACATGAACGTATCCAAAAGATACATTTGGTACATTATTATTTATTAAAGACAGCCAACACCTCAATGTCATGCAGCCGACATTGACATGGAAAGTAATGATAGCCATTGCATACAAACACACTGTCATTTAATATATATATATATATATATATATATATATATATATATTTATTTATAAGCATCATTTCAAATATTATATTTCCAGAAAATCAAACTAGTTTTTGAGACAGGAAATAAAGAATAGGTGTTGGGATAATGGTGGTTTATGGAGTTAGTTGGCTTACCTAATGCCATGTTTAAAAATGTATCATGTATAACATTCATCTATATTAAATATTCCCTTTGACATAGTTGTTAGGTTTGACTGTATTTGTAATTTACTTTGTAAATGGACATTTGTGTTGAAGAAATCTTTTCTGAGTTCTTTGAACCTTTTATGAAACCTTTAATTTATTATGCATTTACTTTTAATAGTGTAGTCTGTTTTCTATAGATACTTAAAGTAAGTCTCTATACCTATTATGACATACATATTTATCTGATAAGATTTTCTATGTGTGTGTGATTAATAAACAGGAGTTTTGTCACCTCTCATTGACCTGTTGGGTCTTTGAAGTTGAGGCACTTATGATAAAAAGGTCACAGGTGTGAACATGGAAGCTTTTGATCAAACAACATAAAAATGGAGAGAATTCTCAGCACCTCAGTTTAGTCTTGGGGAGCTGTGGAACAATATCTACTGAGGTAGAACATAAGAGGAGATTCTACAGAAGTTTTGCACAGAGATGTCCTGGTTAATCTCCTTCTTATGCTTCATAGTCATCTTCTTGGGTGAGGGAATGCCCACTTCTCTGCCAGGAAAACAAAACAGGCTCGCTCTTCAGCAGACACACTATGGTTTAAATGCTTCATCCATTCTGCATGGAAAAACACACTCCCAGAGTATGAAGAACTCTCCCAACATTATGCAGCTTTGCAAGACCCTCATCATGGGGAATGAGACAGTTCTATCCAGCCTGGACCATTCTGTCCTTCAAGATTCTGACACTGTACTAAGCCTCACTGCCAAAAGTAAGTGCAAACACTATTCATTTATCATTCTTCTCATCATGTTACATGTTGATCATTCCTATTCAATGCTAAAGAATAATTCCTTAGAAATTATAAAAGAAATGTTTATGATAAAACATAATGTTATAACTTTTTATATTTCTTTTTAATTATAATATTTGAACTTCTTTTATGTTTTCAAGTTAAATAAAAATAAAATTAAGTAATTTTCATTTCATGTGTAAATATTTTTTTCTCCAACAGCAACAAATTGATAATGTAACTATAACTTTTAGTTTCAGTGGTGGTAGTCTAATAACAGACAAAAATGTGTGGTAAAGATGGTGGTTTGAAAACTGAATGTTACTCTCAGAATTTTGAGATGGAATTGGACAAGTGTTTTATTTGGGTTTGACATATTGGGAGAAAGTGTAAAGAAGGAACTAATGAGATGTAGGTAAGTAGGTTCGGATGCACAAATGTTATTATATTTTACAGATGAACAGAACTATTCCTACAAGAAAAACATTATAGGAACATAGAGTATATCCACTCTTACAATAAATCAACACATTTTGAGGTATATTCCTGTTAAATAAATCTTTTATTTGGGTTTGACATATTGGGAGAAAGTGGAAAGTAAGAAGTAATGACATGTATGTAAGTAGGTTTGGATGTACAAATGTTATTATATTTTACAGATGAGTAGAATTTTTTTTACAAGAAAACAATTTTGCAAATACTTGGTTCCCTTATCACTCTGACACGGTATTAAGGGAAAAATAGAAGGATGATTTATTCTGCAGAAGAGGATTAAATACAGCACAGCCCAGTAACGATAGCAGGTCCAACAAATGAGGAAATCAGTTCAAATAAATCCAGTGAGATATGTTCCACAGCGCATCTCTGGCAGAGCATCACCTCTTTGCCAAAAGTTAGTCACATATCCAGCTCCCAGGGTAGCCTCTTTTATCACCCCCTAATCCCACCTTGTCATCTGCCTGTCCAGGAGAGTTACAAATGGTCTCGATTGGTGGGCTTCTCACACTATCCTGCCCCCTCCTCTACCTCACCAGATGTCTTCCCTCATGTGACACCTGCTGGGTCAGGCTCCTGGCTTGCTGTAGAGCTCACTAGTGGACAACAGGGAGCAAACAGAACTAAGAATGATAGCTTAATTCACTTATCTTCTGAGTGTTCCCTGTGAAAGTGGAATTTAACCCCTCAACTACTTTTCCAAGGAGATGTTATAGCTGCATCCCTAATACTTCCTGATAACAACATGGCTAAAAAGTGCAGTTCAGGTATGGATTAGATTAAGGGGTTGTAACACCATACACCATGCCCGTTGCTTTACATTCCTGCCCCACTTTTTAGTCCATGTACCCCGTGGTGAGAGAGACTGGCTGGACAGTTCCAGAGGCGAGAAGAGGCTTGGAGTGTGGTTTCTGCTGACGAGGTAGGCCATCTGCGTTTCCGTGATTTTTACCATTTTTGTGAGAGATGGAAAAGCTATACAGTTGTAAGGCCAAGCTCTATCTCGGGAGTACTTTTTGGTCGTCAAATCAGTCAGTGGCTTAGCAATGGTGCTGTACTGGGGCACTTACAATAGTACGCCGCCATCCCAAGGAAGGCGCGTACCTGTTTTTGGTTGGTGGGATGAGGGCAATTCAGGATGGCATCAATTTTTGCGGGCTCCAGTCAAATACTTTCTCGACCAACCCCGTGCCCGAAGTACAACATGTCATCCCCATCTGACATTTGTCTGGTTTGATTGTCAACCCTGCCTGGCTAATCCGGGCTAATACTGCAGGTGGTCCTCCCAAGTCTCGCTAAAAATAGCTATATGGTCCTGGTATGCCTGGGCAAACTCCTCACACCCTGTCAGCAAACGGGCTACAGTACGCTGAAAGGTTTCAAATAGGCCGTTCCTCCCCGGTGTCAACATGATGGGCCATTACATGAGTGCCCCCAGGCCTGCTGGTGAACTGAGGCTGCTCTGCCTCCAATCCTCCTTACATCTGTTGAGTCTGGGCTCCTGTTAACTGCTGGCCTATTAGCACCGCCTCCACCCCTAGGTCCTTTATGGTTGCTGCGAGAATGTCGGGTATGGGGTCAGTCTCGGGGTAGTCCATAGGTGGACAGCAGATTGCCACGGTCCCTATTTCCCTGGTGACGTACTCTTTTAACCTATTAATGTGATAGGTGCCCACCCGCTTCCCGGTTCGATCTAATGCAATAATGTAATCTACCTGACCCTGTCTGGCCACTACGGTATAGGGCACTGCCCATGTCGCCTGTAATTTGTGCTTTCTGGCAGTTACTAGCACCATCACTTTCTCTCCAACTTCTAACTCCCTTTCTAGAGCCCCCTGGTTGTAATAATGGTGCTGCCTTTCCTGCACCCCCAAAGTATGGTCATGAGCGAGCTGCATCAACCTCTGCAGTCTATCCCTCATTTGTACCACATATTCCAAGACTGGAACCTCAGGACTAGGTCGAGAGGTCCCTGTACCCTTCAAGCATATAATAACTCAAAAACCCGGTAGAATCCTGCGGCACTTCGCGATATGCGAATAATAGCTGCTGCAATGACTTCTCCCAGTCTCCCCCCTCTGACTCAGCATATGCCTGCAGCAACTGCTTAAGTGTCCCATTAAATCTCTCACAAAGACCGTTAGTCTGGGGATGGTAGGGGGATGTGCGTAAGGGATGGACCCCAAATTTGTCCCATACTGTCTGCAGCAAGTCCCCATGAAATTGCATCCCCTGGTTGGTGACTACTTCTTGAGGGAGTCCTACACGGCTAAAGATATCCATGAGAGCCTGGGCAATATGTTCAGCATCTATGGATGCTAGTGCCACTGCCTCGGGGTATCTAGTTGCGTAGTCGATTACGGTCAGGATGTACTTCTTCCCTGTTTGGCTTGGTTTCTTACAAGGTTCCACAATGTCCATGGCTACCCTCCTAAATGGCTCACCTATGATGGGCTTGGACTGTAGGGGGACCCAACATGGAGGTCCCCCGAGGCGTTGGCATACATTGCATGAGGACCTATATTGTTTGAACTCCTGGTTAACTCCAGGCCAGAAGAAATGCTGCAGCAATCGGGCATGGGTTTTACGAACCCCTAGGTGGCCAGCTAGGGGGATGTCATGGGCTAGTGCTAGTAAATGGTGGTATTGCTGGGGAGCAATCAGCTGTTTCCTAGCCACTCCTGGCTCTAGAGGGTCAACCTTGGCGGGCAGCCGGTACTACCTCCCTTCTTCCCACATGATCCTATTCTCCTGAGGTCCCCAATCTGTCCTTTCTGCCACACTGCGGAGACCGTCTAAGGATGGGTCAGTCTTTTGGGCTTCCCTAAATGCAGTCCTTTCTACCTCCCCCACATTCATGTCAATGTCAGGTAAGTCTAGTGCAGTGTCACTCACCGACAGCGGTTCAGGTGGCGTGGCAGCTGATCCAACAGGAACTTCCGATGCTGGCAAGAGTGGGTCCTCGGGAGCTGTCTCCAAAGCCCATGCTCGACTCTGTGTGATAGCTCCCACAAAGTAACTGGCCAATCCACCACCCAGATCATTCCCCAGAATAATGTGGGTAGGTAATCATTCCAAAAGTCCCACAGTCACCTCCCCCGATCCCTGACCCCAATCCAAATGAACCCTGGCCATGGGGATAACTGTAATCTGCCCTTCTGCCATCGAAATTTTGATTTTCCGGTTCTTTAGCCATTGATTAGGTGGGACTAAACTGCGCCAAAAGAGTAATAGAAGCCCCGGAGTCCCCTGCAGTTCTTGGCCATTCACTTTTACAGACTGTAGGCGTCTTTTCATATTTGCAGGGGTAACCTTCCTGATTGCCGCTACCACCTTCACCTGATAGACTACTTCCTCTGCCTCTGGCGCATCAGGATCGTAGTACCCCTCCCCACCCTCAATTGATGCTCCTTGGCACACTGACACTTGGGGCACAGCTGGTCTCAATCCAGAGAACGGTCTTCTTCCCCGTGGACAATTTCTTTGTATGTGTCCCGGGTGTTGACAAGTAGCATGTCCTAGGGTCGGATACTACTGGACCACGAGGTCTGGGCACACTAAAGTGCGCAGCTGCGGTACGTGGCGGCATGGGGCGTAATGTAGCTGGCGGTATATCTCGATCGGGTGGGGTCCTACGAATAGTCGCCCATTCACCTCCGCTAGGTCCCCTCCATTGGGGACGGTTTGCAAGGAATTCATCGGCTAATGCTGCTGCTTTCTCTGAGGTAGTGGGATTTCTGTCCACCACCCACTCTCTAATTTCTGGAGCCATTTTATTCATTAGTTGCTCCAATATAAAAATGTTTTAATTGTCCGTTACGGTTGTGGCTTGCTTTCCTTCTAGCTACCAATTACAGTTTATTTGCAATAAACTGCTAAATTCCGTATAAATAGAGTCACTGCTTCTTGATATGGTTCTGAACTTAGTGCGGTAGGATTCAGGGGTGACCGCATATCGCGCCAACAATACTTTTGGAATCTCCTGGTAGTCTCTACCTTGCTCTGGGCTCAGGGCATGGTATGTTTCCTGCGCTCGGCCCATCAAACTAGGTATCAAATATTTCGACCACTCTGCCACAGGTATATCATGCATTGCCATCATGGACTCAAATAACTGAAGGTTAGTGTTAATGTCCGTGGCTGATTCCACTAAGCGTGCTACATCGTGATATCCCAATCGCGGCATCTGTCTTCCTTCCAATACTGACATTGATGCCACTGCAGGTACCACAACCGGTCTATCCAGCGCTGCTCCCAATACTGCTGCCCTCTCATGTGTGGAAGCTCCTGGTCCAAGCACATCCAACCAAATCTGCAGCTGCTCCGTGTTGCCAACAGTTATTGCAGCTGCCTGAGTTGTCCCCCCCCCGGTTCCATTATGGAGTTCCCCTGATGGGTCCTGAACCACGTCCTCCTCACTAGGGTTTTCTACGTCCCACTGAGCCAATTTTTCAATTAGGGACACCCTGGTATCCGTTGAGTTGATTTAAATTTTTCTTGCCTGACAAAGTTCCTGCGGGACTCTTTTCTTGGTGTTTCTGTATGTTTGTGCTGCTGTCTCCATTCTGCTGTGCTTTTCCAATTCAGTGCTTGTCACTGAGTGATCCCACCACTTGCCACCAAATGTGAAGATACGTGGTTCCCAAATCACTTTGACAGGGTATTAGGGGAAAAATAGAAGGATGATTTATTCTGGAGAACAGGATTAAATACAGCATTGACTCGTAACAATAACAGGTCCAACAAATGAGGAAATCAGTTCAAATTAGTCCAGTGAGATATGTTCCACAGCGCATCTCTGGCAGATCATCACCTCTTTGCCAAAAGTTAGTTACACACGTCCAGCTCCCAGGGTAGCCTCTTTTATCACTTCCTAATCCCACCTTGTGATCTGCCTGTCTAGGAGAGTTACAAAAGGTCTTGATTGGTGGGCTTCTCACACTATCCTGCCAACCATCACCTTACATACACTTCATCTTAGTGAGTACAATGGCCTATGTCAGTCACTTACAGGGCACTTCAGAATTGTTCCTAATGACTGTCATTGTTCTTCTCTTTACAATGCTGGCAAATATGTCTGATTAAGAGCAGGCAGGGCACAGTCAGGCCTCAGGCTCCTCCGCGTCTGCATCCAAGCGGAGGCAGCCAAATTACACTCCTCAGGTGGTGGAGATTTTGGTCCAGCTGGTGGTGCAGAAGCTTTACTCCACCACCCGGCAGCTCTCCTCCCCACCCAAAGCCAGGATCTGGAATGATATCACAATGCAGGTCAATGTTGCAGCTCCAATTCGTCACACGGTGGTAGTGATACAAAAAACGATAATATATTTTTGTGGTCCACTAATTCTTATATTGTTATCTGCAGCCATAGTACAGGTCAGGTTATTGTTAAAAATAATGTAAAAATTGATATGAGCTAGAAAGGATTTTTGGTTTGGAGGAAGGCTCATTGTTAAAATTTGCATTTTGTTGACTTGTGGAAATTTTTCATGGCCTTTTTTAATTTTTGCCAAAAATCCCTAGATCAAATACATTTTTTATATATAACTTTAACAATTAAAAGCAAATATTAGTCATTTCCCTACTTTAATTTTTTTTAAATCTTTTCTCATTTCACACAGCTGGCAAGACTTTAAGCATTGTCTGAAAGAAAAGTTAAGGGACCCACGCAAGCATGCACAGATGACAGGTGGTGGTCCCCCAGTGCAATTACTACTCACTCCCCTGAAGACTACGGCACTGGCCTGAATGGGTTTTGGGCCGTATTGAGACTGGATATAAGCCACCCCTATTAGAACCTCTATCTCCCATAAGTACATTATAAAAATTTATACATTGTTTAACATAATTGCATGTTATTACTTGAATAAAATAGCCCCAGCCACCCAAAATTAACTGGCTTATTGGTAAATTTACAATTAGAACACACTGCACCAGGTAAGTCATAACGCCTCTCCTTTTGTTAATAAACAATTAACTGTATCAGTTATTACAATAATTTGTATCAGAAGGAGGGGGGATGCACCCACACACAATTAGTACCATGTATGCTAAAGAAACCAAAAGAAGGGAATGTGCGCTTTTTGGGCATACAGTGACTGTAACACCTTATTAAAATAACAATCTTTATTAATGTGTATTAAATATATACACATAAATTCCAACTATAATCAAATTCTTTTATAATCCATGTTGGAGAAAGTAACTTCTACCAAATAATAAAACGTGAGAACTGATTGGAATCCAAATAAAAGGACTGTTAACATGGTAGTGATATATTACCTAGCCGTGCCGCTGTTCTGAGAGTTTATAATTATTCTATATAATAGTAAGTGTCATATATTAACTTCTTCTAATTATTCACTTTTGATAATACAATCTTCATATATCCATTTGTAGAAATTATACCATTCACATGATAACAATTAGTAAAAGTTTTTGTTTTACCAAATGGTATGTCTGTCTGTCTAATTTTTTTAAATTCCTTTAATAAGGTAACTGAAATCCGTGCATGTAGCTGATGGAGTGGTTTATCTCAAATATAAGGGATTTCATCTATAGTGGCTTAATTAGTGCTGATATTCAGACATCGAACATTATTTCCTTTTGTATGTCACTTGATAATGAACTATACAGAAGAAGAGCCACAACATTTATGGGGTTTTACTGATATATACTGTATATCAGTGCCCCAAACCTTATGTGAATGATTCAATTGTCACTCAATCCCAATAAGTGACGGATAAAACTGCCTGTTATTTTAAATAGAGGCGGGGGTGCAGTTTAATGAGAGCCCTTACTATATAGTCTGCATATTTAATGAGAGCCCTCACTATATAACCTGCATGACTATACTGGCTCAATAAACTTAATTTTCATCAGCCAAATACTCAATAGAAGCCCAGACTTTAAGTTCTATAAAGGTTGCTGTAATCTCGACCTTCTGCTATCCTGTATTATGGATCTCCATATACCTAGATTGGCTCTTCTTCTGATAGACTAAGGCTAACAAGTATTGTCAGTATCATGTGAAATAATCGATTATAATACGTTTAGAAAAGCGTAGAACAGCAAACACAGCGTCCATCGATGCGCGTTTCGCTATAAACTTTAGCAAGGCAACCCGATGGTCTGCCTTGATAGGTCTTTTATATCAAGAGACAAGCCTACTATTCAAATGTCATTCAATGTTTATAGTAACCTCTTCTTCATTATGAATAATCGACATAGACATCGTCCAATAGAATAGCGTGTCCCGCCTTGGTCCGCATTCTGATAGGTTATAACTTAAAAAGGTAAACAAATTGATGTGTGTTGTCACTATTGACCTTATACTTTATACCAATAATCATCCCGATCTCTGATCAATTAAATTACAAGGAAATAATAGGATGGTCTATCCCCCCTTAATCAAATTCAAATGGATTGTATCACGGTCTCAATAGATTCCGGGTTTTTACGACGCGAATCCTAAGATTTGCACAGTTAGCGTTTACACTAACAGGGCGCGGAGTCTAACGAGCAGATGGTGTTCACAAGGAACTGCCGCAAAAGCAGTAAGGTCTTAGCTGCGTCTGCTCGCAGGTCGCGGCCCCTGCCAGAGTACTGAGCGAGACCCTCTTAGAGAGGCAGAAGAGTAGAAGGAACTAGATAGGAATGTCAACCTTGTAGACAATAAAGTAGCAGGTACTAGAATATAGTGTCAGCTTGCAGATGAGTACTATAGAGCAGTCGGTACCCGAGTGGAGCGTCAGCTTTGCAGACGAGTAGAGTAGCAGGTACTTGAATGAAGTGTCAGCTTTGCAGACCAGTAGAATAGAATAGTTGGTACCTGAGTAGAGTGTCAGCTTTGCAGACGAGTAGAGTAGCAGGTACTTGAATGGAGTGTCAGCTTTGCAGATCAGTAGAATAGAATAGTTGGTACCTGAGTAGAGTGTCAGCTTTGCAGATGAGTAGAGTAGCAGGTACTTGAATGGAGTGTCAGCTTTGCAGACCAGTAGAATAGAATAGTTGGTACCTGAGTAGAGCATCAGATTTGCAGACTAGTAGGGTAGCAGGTACTTGAATGGAGTGTCAGATTTGCAGACCAGTAGAATAGAATAGTTGGTACCTGAGTAGAGTGTCAGCTTTGCAGACGAGTAGAGTAGCAGGTACTTGAATGGAGTGTCAGCTTTGCAGACCAGTAGAATAGAATAGTTGGTACCTGAGTAGAGTGTCAGCTTTGCAGGCAAGTAGAATAGAATAGTAGCCACTTCTTAGGTACCCAAAGGCAACTGAGGAACAGGCACTGAAGGATTGCAGGAAGTGCCTTTTTGTATTAGGCGCCAGGATTGCCTGGCCAATAGGAGAGCAGCCATAGTTTTCATAAGCAGCACAGTGGCCTAGTGGTTAGCACTTCTGCCTCACAGCACTGGGGTCATGAGTTCGATTCCCGACCATGGCCTTATCTGTTTGGAGTTTGTATGTTCTCCCTGTGTTTGCGTGGGTTTTCTCCGGGTGCTCCGGTTTCCTCCCACACTCCAAAAACATACTGGTAGGTTAATTGGCTGCTGTCTCCCTCTCTGTCTGTCTGTCTGTCTCCCTCTCTGTCTGTGTGTGTGTGTGTGTGTGTGTGTCTATATTAGGGAATTTAGACTGTAAGCTCCAATGGGGCAGGGACTGATGTGAATGAGTTCTCTGTACAGCGCTGCGGAATTAGTGGCGCTATATAAATAAATGATGATGATGATAAGCTGCGCAGAGCAGCACCTCCGGGGATGTCTTGCGTCGGGGAGAAGGTAAGTGTATGTTTTAATAACTTCGTTCAATAGCCACTTTGGTATTCTTTTGTGGTGGTATTGGGTGTCGGTATCCCCAGCATCGTGATACCGATTATCACCGGTCTTTTCAGTATGGACATCCATTTCTCTGATGAAACCGTTTAAAGTAACAGAGAAACGCGTCTGCTTTGATACTTTATCCATTTGGCACTGTGGACCTTTGGACTGATTGTTATCCGAAACCCGGGGTTAGTTTTAATTCTATTGGATTGCAAAAGATGCGGATCGATACTGGGACATTTTATCTATCATCTCTCCATTTCTTCAGCGGCCTCCAGGTGGAAAAGCGTCTCTTCATCTATGTATCTTATTTAGCACTCATTGCTGCAGTTGATTTCTGCATGCTAACAAGTACTTTTCCGTGGTGGAAGGTGATCCTCTGGTGCAACCATTTATTACAATACCAATTACATGTTAAGTCCTTGATACTGATGTGCCTTTAATTGCTGCTTATTGACTATTTATTATATTTCAGTTGATTTTAAGTATTTATATATTTTTGTCTGGTTTATATTTGTATATTACATATTGTGTGAATTCAGCGCTCTCCTAATATCCTTTGTCTTGTTGTCATTTGCAGATTCAGATATCTGCATATAGGGATCTGCGGTCCAGGTTTATCCTGTTTATTTATGCATGATTCTTAGCGCCTGATGTTTTTATTTGTTTGTTTTACTGAAGGTAAGGAAAGACCTGCTCTTGGCTACCAATGAATGCTCTGGCCTTCAAAAAGTATGTTGTGTGCATAGTCTTTGAAGTTTTGTAGTATGGTTGCAGGCCACCTTCGTCTATTTAGTTTTATAAATGTCTAACTCTTCATTCATGCCACTGTCCATCCAAAGACTGATACTGTTGCCTGTTACTGTATCTTCACTGTCTATGATGAATGCCCTGTAACATTCAGAATATATTGTGTGCGTATTCTTTGAAGTTTTTTTATTATGGGTGCAGGCCACCTTCGTCTATCAGCATCATAATTTATTTATATAGCAACAGGAAATTACATAGCTCTTTACCATTGGGCATCTACTTGTCTAAGTATCTTCTGATGTCTCTGTCCATCAAATGACATCTGATTGTTACTGCCTCTTCACTCTCCATGATGCATGCTGTGTACTGTTCCAAATTTGGTGTGTGTGTAGTGTTTTAACATATTTATATCTTGCACATGGCTACCATCTGGGTGGTATGGGAGGTATTAGCATATGGGGCCCGGGCTTATTTTTTTTTTTTACGCCTGGTGGTCCAGTGGGAATGCGGTGCAGGCAGCCTATGCTACTTAATGTGGCCTCATCATTCATCCATAGAATATTGTACTACAGCTTGTGGTACAATATTCTATGAATGAATGACACATATGTAGTGTATACTATGTAGTGAATTACAGACAGTAGGAGGTTAACATTAGGGTGCCCCAGTGGTCAATTACAATCCCCACATGAACATCTTGAGGAAAATTGCTGCTGAGCTTCAACCCATATTTCAGAAAGATGATAGACTGAAGGAAACATTCCCAGATTTAAATCTCCTTTCATACACACAGCCTCCAAACTTAAGAAATCTCCTCGTTAGAAGTCCCCTCTCATTACCATCAGAGACTGGCACCATCCCTTGCAAAATCAGAAAATGCAAAACCTGCCCCCATGTCCTATCAACAAACACAGTCCACATACCCAACACACAGCGGAGCTATAAGATAACACATTCTCATATACATCCTTCAATGTGGTGTATATTATACAGTGTAAAAGGTTCCCTGAGGGAATATACATTGGAGAGACCAATCAGAAACTACAATCCAGGATGAATCTACACAGACACACAATAAGGAAGGCTATGGACACCCCCGTGTGTAAACACTTTGCTGGACCAGGACACAGTATGACAGATTTAAAAGTCTTAATGCTAAAAGGTGTCACGGAATTTCAAAGATGGCCGCTAACCGGTATTAGCGCAACTGAACAGGGAGGCGCAGAGTCTAACTTACCCCCGGTATTCACCAAGGACCCCCGGCAAGGGAGTTTGGGCTTAGCTGCAGAGGGCACGCAGGTCACGGTTTTCCAAGACAGTCACCGGTGTAGTGACAGTAGTGACAGTAGTGTAGTGACAGTAGTAGACAGGCGTAGTCAGGCAGTCCAGGTCAAAGCCAAATGTGCGGTGCGGTACACAGGGAGGTTCCAGAGAGAAGTCAGGTCAAGCCAAATAGTCAAATCAGTCGGGTAGTGAGGTACCAAAATGAAACACAGGAGAGTAGTAACAGGAAGCCGTGTCAGAACCGTAGAACACAGGATCAGAAATTCAGGAAGCGCTGGAGTGATCCAATACTCTGGCACCCAACATGTGTCAGAGGGTGCTCTATATACCATAAGGTGCATCCTGATTGGGTGATGGAGAATTGGCGGTCAGACACGCTGACAGGCGAGCGGAGATAGCAACGGGACCCGACTGAACAGAGAATGCGCACGCATTGCGTGCAAGGAACAAGTAGCGTCACATTGCTAGGCAACGGGATGCGGCTGACTAGAAGGTGCAAGCGTCCGTCTCCTGCAAGTGTCAGTGCGAAGACGGCGCCTGACAAAAGGTCTTTTTAAAAATGAGAAGGTAGAGAAAAATATAGGAATTGAAACTGATAAGAACTTTCTATTCATTAACTCAAGGACTCAATATAGCACCTGGATTTATGACCCACTCAATGGACACACTTTACACCCCACAGCAGAGTAACTCCAGATCTCTGAACTCCTTGGACTTTTACTTTTCCATCCGTAACGAAAACCTTCATTTTAGTTCTTTAGCTTATCTTAATGATGTATTCACCCCATCACCCCCATCACCGCCCCCCTGTACAAATTTCTTGATGTGACAGCTCTTAAATGTTGTGCCTTCCTCAGTCATTCATTTGTAAACTCACCTGATGAAGGGGCCTCTGTGCTCTGAAAGCTAGCAAATATAATATTTTTTTTTGGTTAGCCAATAAAGGTATCACTCCTATAATACTTTTGTCTGTTTTGACACAAAAGTATTTAACATCACTTAAATATAAAATGTATCTACTGATGTCCTTATTGCTCTAAATAAATTCACTGCCTGTTTAGAAGAGACATTGCTTGGCTGGGTTAACTCTTTAGATACCAGTGAGTGAAGTGTTAACTGTTTAGCTACCAGAGTACAGAGTTTGTGCAATTGGGTATTTAAGTCATAGGTTTGCTGTGGGACTTATACTTTAGCTGGTGGCAATTGTGGAGAAGGGTGGCAGTATGTGTCTGTGTTGAGAAAAGGACCAGCTAAATCTGTAGCTTAAGAGAGAGGTGAGTGTAAGGTTCAGATTGGAATCCTGTGTGTTCCCTTACAGTAAGCTTCCAAGTCACGAGTACACAGAGTGTGGTTTGTGACTGGTAAAGATAGTCAGGAGAGGTTCCCTGACAAAATAGAGGTGGAATATTGTTTGAATAGTTGAAGATGGAATAAGATATTAAATCGTGGAGTGGCTAGAGGTGGCTATTTTTGACATATACATACATAATATATTATGAAGTAATAATAGTTTGGATTACCTTTTAAAGTTACAGTTACCTCCAGTTATCACCGACGGCGTCATGCCGAGTACTCTGGGCTTAATTCATAGACAATTAGTGCTGGCTTTATTTATAGCAATTGAACTACTGTTAAATTGGAAATTTAATATTGCATATTTGCATTTCTCTGTTTAATGTGATACTGTGTCTGCTACAATTATTTTCCTAGTTGTGTCAGGTGACATTAATCTTTCACTTGAAGGAAGGTAAATTTCATGGAAGGGTTCCTGTAAAATAAATATATGTTTATTTTATGTTATTTGTGTCATCATTGTGTATTGGGGGTTTGGGGACTACCTGTCTTTTTGATGCTGGATACATCCATAAAGATGAAGATAACCCACACAATGTAGATTCGCACAACACAAACATTTAGATACTACTTAAGGGGTGTTACATTGACAAGTTTTGATCATATAACAATTACAGACTTGCCAGAGACTCTAATTCAAGTCACAGAGTACTCCCTATAACATTGGAGAAGTCTCTTTGTCTCCCTGTATCTTAAACACCAAATACTGCAAGCTCAAAGTTATGTCATAAAATAGAGGTTGTCAGGGCCACAAAAGTACTTTAAATGACAGTATGCAGCTCAGTAGTTGGACAGCAATAAGTTGACTCAAGTGAAAAGCATTTATTGAAGATTTGAATAACAAAATAAAATCTTTAAGAAAAACGAAAACAAAAAGCCAAGAACAGATGCACAATTATATAAATCAAAAAAATTATAAACTGATTAACATATGTTCTCATATTGTCTACCAATAGGATTGTCAGAGCTCTAATCGACTACATCCATCTGGTATGTGTGGTTAATGCTGCCATACTTGTTTTCCACAATACAAGTATAATTCCCCTTATCGGATGGAACCACTGTGTCAATAATAAGACTCCAAGTTTGAGAATCAACCTGGAAGCAGTAAAAATTAAATAGGTTACTTTATATGAACATAATTAACAATTAAACAAATAGATACATTCTGCTTACAATAATATGCATGCTTGTTTAAGCTATACTCTACATTTAAAATATTCCTTGCAGGGCTTTTTACATCTAGTTAGGGCTGTCTACCTCTCTACTTACATTCTCATTCTTTCCTTCCCTGTACCAGAGTGTCACTTCAGTGCTGCTGTGACCCAATTAGGATAAATTCACTTTAGCTTATAGTTGCATTAGAGCGGTCATTACTTTAATTATTTCTGGATTGTGTTTATATTATCTTATCTCTGGTGACTGTGTATATTGCAACCGCCGATGGATTACATGCTCTCTATATGTCCATATAGTTAGATCTAGAGCATATATATTACACTTAGTGCTCTGATATCTCAGCTCGTCCCACATATTTTTTTATAATTATAATATATTTATTTGTGTATATGTTTTAATAAAATTTGATATATTTTACCTACCAGCGCTGCCACTTCTCCTTAATACATTTACCCCCATGTGTCTCTACCAGTGGCGGATCCAGGGAGGGGGGGGGGCGATCGGGGCAATCGTTCCCCCCCCCCCCCCTAGCAGGGGCTTGCTGCCGGCGGCTGCACACTGTGCAGGTCCGTTCGGCAGTGATAATGTGCTGCCCGGCTGCTCTGATTGTGTTTTAAACACAATCAGAGCAGCGGGACAGCACATTATCACTGCCGAACGGACCTGCACATACTGTGCAGCCGCCGGCAGCCTTAGAAGTTAGAAAGGGGGCGGGGCCTAAATCGCCCCCCTATATCGCCCAGGGTAGAAAAAATTTCTAGATCCGCCCCTGGTCTCTACGGGTTTTCATTAGGCCGTCACAAACAGCGATAACAGAGGGCAGGAATTGGCCCGAAGTAGTATAAACATTGAGGTTGTTTATATTAAAGAAAAAGTATTGAGCTCAGCAAGATGTCGAAGTATAACTGGAGGTAATGCAGCTTAGAGCGTCTATGCATGATTCAGCAGGTGTGAAACAGAGGAAAGTCTCTGGGAGATATGGGTCGTCCTTCCTTGCCCATGGCAGATGTTTTGTCTTCAACAGTGGTCACTGTGATAGGGGGCAAGAATGTTGAATTAAATATGTCTCATGTGGTGGAGGACATCCCAGGAGAGAGTGCACTAAAAATTCAGCCCTTGGTGCCACTGAGCAACCCAGTACAGGGGCACCTGCTCGTTAAGGCCTTTTCACCAGTGGTACTGCCAGTATTGGGTTTATGGTTGGATTGGTATCCCAATAGACGAGCAGCACAAATCTTATGAGATGGTTTTCTTCACGGATTTAAGCTGCCATTGAGTGGACAGGTTCAGGTAGTCACATCAAGAAATCTGCAAGGGAAATGCCACTAGTGGTTCAGGAAAAAGTGGATAAAGAAGGTAGTTTGGGCACAATGTGCGGCAGTACAGTGGCTTAGTGGTTGACCTTATCTGTGTGGAACATGTATGTTCTCCCTGTGTTTGCATGGGTTTCCTTCTGGTGCTTTGGCTTCCTCCCACACTGCCAAAAAACATGCTAGTAGGTTAATTGGCAGCTATCAAATTGACCCTAGTCTGTGTGTGTGTGTGTGTGTGTGTGTGTGTGTGTGTGTGTATGTGTGTATGTTAAGGAATTTAAGCTAAGCTCCAATTTGGCGTAAATTGGAGAGAGCTATGGCAGGTGCAGTAAAAAGTCATCATTTATTAGACTCTCTGAGGAAGTCAGGGAGGATTTAGTTACATGGAGTCTTTTTGTGCAACATTTCAACAGGGTTTGTTTATGGACCTCTCCTCCTGCCAATGATGAGGAAATCCAGCTGCTTACAGACACTATTTGGTCTGCTGGGTTTGGGGGCCTATCTGGACGGTAAGTTGTGCGTGCTGCTGTGGCCTCCTTCATGGCATCAGGAGGGTTTCATGAAGAATATCTTGCTGTTCGATTGGTTTCGTAGCAGTAGATTTGTGGGGTGATCGCTTGCGGGATAGAAATATGGTGTGACAATATCGGGCTGGTGCACCCGATTAATAACCAGAAAGCGACCTCTCCCTCTGCTTTAAGGTTGTTTAGATATTTGGTATATAAATGTTTAAGTTTTAATATTGTTTTGAAGCGAGACATGTTACAGGGTCTGCTAATGTTGTTGCAGATGCTTTGTCGAGATTTGATTGGGCTGGGTTTTATTTCCTCGTGCCAGATGCTAATATTATTGGGGTCCCTTGTCCCAATTCTCTTTGGCAGATTATCAGGCTGGTTTAGAAGACCTAATGGGGTATGCAGTAGCTCATTCCACCTTCAAGAGATATAGGGAGTCCTAGTCATGTTGGGAGTTTTTCTATTTGTCAGATAAAGTTAGAGGTAAAACGGATGAGCATTGTTTTTGTGCTTTTGTGTGGCATGGTTTTACTTTGGGTGAGTCTAAGGCTTTTATGGTAACGGCCCTTGCAGGTATTTCTTTTTTCTCACGATTGATCTTGCTATTTATCGGCCACCATTCTGATTAAAATGTAATTTTTAATAAAATTTTTGTGACCTTTCACATGCCAAACATGTGTCTTGTATCTTTTTTTATGGTGATAAGGTAACTCTTGGTAAGAGAAATAATGTAAGACGTAAAGTGATAAACCGTTAGGCGGCTTATGATCTGTCAGCAACTGAAGTCCTCAGCCTGCAACATTTTTTTAATATGTCTGTTCTTATGGTTTGTTTTTCCTTTGCACTAAAGTTATCTTTATTATTTTCATCCCCATCATTGTTGCAAATTGTATTAAGTCCTCAGCCAGAACAACACAGACATTGCATGTTTCTCCTTTGAGCCAGTGTTTTTAAACCAGAGACATTTCCCATACTTTTCCCCTGGATATCACAGGGAAAGACAACTAGAGGGTGCCATGATCACTATTGGATTTCCAAGATGCTACTTGTCTACTTTGCCCCACCTCTTGTCCTCCAACTGTGTTTGCTAGGTCTGGCAGTAGGACAACAGTGGGCAAACACTGAGGACAATTGTCACTTAATAATTGAAAAGGGTCTGTTTTAGGATTGCAAGTGATACAAACTCCTTCTTGGCAAATGGTCTATTTTCTATCCTGGTGATAAGAAGCTGTCCTCCAAACAGTGCTTTAATATAGATATTTAACATAAATACAAACATACCACAAGTAGCCATCAACAGTATTATCACAGTGACTAAAACGTCAAAACAACAAGTCCATGGACTGTTGCCCCTTACCAACCTCAGTTAAAAGGGGTGTCCCAACCTTTATTAACAAGCCTTATTCCCATAATTTTTCATAATGTACTTTAAATGGGACTAAACAAATTGGCTGTGCTTCAAATAGACTAACAAAGCATGGCATGGCTTTCTGTAACCCATTATGCTGTGAGCTGGATGCTGAGAAATTGCTCTATACCTTATATCCACCGATGCGTTGATCCAGTTTGAACTCCATGCCATTCTTCAGCCAACGTAGTGTGGGCACAGGTTTACCCCCTGCTGGACACCTGAATTTTACGGTTTTGGCCACTGGGACAGCAAGTAGCTTCTTCTCCATCTTTTCTGGGTTCGCCCAAAAAGGTCCTATAGATTAATAACGAGAGAAGAGAGCCATTAAACAGTGTCCAAATACAGATTTTTCATTTAACTAGATTTCTATTTATCATTACAAACTTATGTAATTTTCTTTTAAAAGTTTTGTCCTAGTGACTAAGCTATTGTTAGTGAAGGCGTGCAATACAGGTCTCAAGTTCTCCCCCACAACAAAGCTTTGTGTTACGTGTCGCACAGAAATGCTGACATACTGGGATTTTTATTGTTTTTTGCCACTAGCAGCTTTTGACCGTGTCTACTTTAACAGATGTAATCTCACAGTTGCCATAAAGAGTGAATGTGTCACCTGATTGAATAGCTATGATTTTTGTTCAACGAGGTATCCAAGTAACTACAAACCTCTCAAGTATATAAGATTTTAATTACTTGCCTGGTCTAGTCTTCCAGCATTGGAACAGGCTTTGGCACCTACTATTATATAGTTCAGGGGGGTTACTTGGAGGAAGACCTGAACCAAAGAGCTACATGGAAGGAGACAGCTATTAAAGTGTGGATTTTGAAAAAGAAGACAACCCTTTATGTAAAAATCATTCTGTGATTACTCTGCTAATCTTAATCCTAATTTAAAATGACCACTTTTTCAACACCTTGTTTACATAGAGAATTTTAAGGTGCTTCTTGGTAATTGAGCCAACAGTGCCCACTAGGTCATTCTGAGCATTTGAATATGGTTTTGTACTATTTTCCTAATATATATATATATATATATATATATATATATTCATATTCCTTTATTTATAACTTGTTTGGGATCCTCTTTAATCTTCATTTTTAACAGATGTCCTCAGATTCACAAGCTAGTTAATGGTCTCTTAACTGTTGGGTTTTTATCTAGAAAAAAGGGCAGTTATTTTAATGAATCACTGGTGGAGGGCAATTGTAAGAAGAGATGGGCGGGCTCGAACTTTGCCTATCCGAGTGGTACTCTCCCGCCCGTTCGGAATCGAAATCAAGGCAAAAACGTCATTGTGACGTTGTTGGATCTCGGTTCTCGCGATATTTGAAATGCATAAATACCCGCCTCCACAGCAATCCATCGCCATTTGACAGAGGGAGAGAGCAGGGTTAGGTCACAGGCTGTATTAGAGCAGGGACAGAGCAATAATTGTATATGTTATTCTTTCAATTATTATTGCAATTCTGATACCAATTCTATTAGCAATTGTTAGAGCAGGAAGAGAGGAGGATAGAGGAGGCATTTTTTCAATATTTTGCACTACAAGTGTTTTGGGATGTCCCATATTCCCCAGTGTGAAACAATAATTTTTCTGGCTGTCAAAAGTCATATTTAGCAGCATTATCTATACAATATTTTGCACTACAAGTGCTTTGGGGTCATTAAAATGGATTCAAAGCAGTCCACATATGAGCAGAATCAGCAAGCAGGTGCTGGCACCAGTCCTGATGGTAGTCTTCCCTGTACGTCATCTGGTAAAGCCTATGTAAAAGTACATAGTCTTTTTAAATCAGGGAAAAAAACACACCCAAAAAAGTAAGTATACTTTTAAGTATAAGTATAAGTGTAGGGTACAATCTACCCCCAAATAGGAAAGGGACTTGGGGCATTTCTATATCACGTACAGTCTTGAAAGGCTGCTGTTTTGGCAATTTCTCAATAAGGGTAGGGTGTCATACACAGACTGACCCAAACTGCCTTTGTCCATTTCAATTTATATTGTACAGTCTATATTGGCTGAATATTTTTAATATTTTTTACAAGTGGAGGGGGGCCTATAGAGACAGAAACCAAACTGCCATTGTCCATTTCTTTATATATTTAACTATAAGTGTAGGGTGTAATATACACCCAAAGACGATGGCTGCATTGCCAATAGGCATAGATGGAGAGGGAGACAATATGGTTTGTGTGTAGAATTAATGACGACCTACCAGGAACTAAACAGTTTTTTTCATAATTTATTACCTTTACAATTACCTTACTTATCCAAGAAACAGGTGGAGCACTAAATTAGGTCATTTTATGCCAAAAAAAATTGATTTTTAAACAAAATTGCAAACCAAAACCAAACCCGAAGGTAATCCAGATCTAAAATCAAAACCAAAACCAAAACACGGGGGTCAGTGACCATCTATATTTGTAAGGCAAATGAGCCCTTGTTTGTAGAAATTCTGAATTTACATCTGTTAAAACCAATTTTCAAACACAGGATTTCAATACTTATACAAACGACATATTTTGGGGAGTCAATTTACTGAAGACATTTTGTCACAGAAAGAAACTTCAGTGCTTTTAAACAAATGATCGGACAGAACGAAAATTCAGTGTAGGATTTGTCTCCTTACAAGCTCTCATGTAATGAGACACTGGGTACAGGAAACACAAAAATAAGAAAAGAAAAATAAAGAACCACACCCACAGGTCTTTAATCAAAAGTGAGGTTTTGTGAATTAAATATGCCTCACTCTCAATTTGACCTGTGATTGCTTTTCTTTACAAACGCATACATATACCAGTGGTTGGGTGTAGCCTTTATGTAAATATCTCTTATGATTTGCTTCTACAGATTTGTTTTAGGAAAATATTTCAGCTTGAGTAAGTTATATTCACCCTTTGTTAGAACATATATATATTCAAGCTAAATAATGATCTCCAGGTACACTTCGATTTATTACATCGCTGTAGAGAACCTGTTAAGTAACATGTTCTTACTCAACCGTGCATGAAACAATCAGCCCATGAATTCACTAGGAACGAAAAACATCACAGGCATAGTACATGAGGCATGTTGTATCCAATGCCCCAGTGATGTCACTAGATCCTAGTGAATGTATAGGCTGCATTACCATGAATTTTGGCGCAGCCCACAAAATGGCTACCACCAATGTGTGAAGTCAAAGACAAATCTGTGTGTCAACTTTACAAATAACATTGTAGCTTATGTAGGGATGATTTGTCCCTGTTAATTTCAATTCAGACATGTTTCAGCCCCAAACACTTCAAAAAGCACACCTATATCGCACCAGGAGTACCCTCTACATTCTAGGGGAAGGCTATGTCACCAATATATGTATTGAATTCTTGTTATCCTAAAGCCAACAATCCTAGAAGTGGTGCACCCACACGAAATACCCAAAATTCAAAATAACAAAGAACCAATGTGTGTTAATTGTGGCACTCACAGGATATAAGCAATATAGAACATATTAGAAGTTTATTAGTATTTGTGTAGATTATTTCTCTGCTGTCTGCAGTCTATGTCTTGGGTATACGTACATTGTTAAAGAAACTGTCCTTATCAAAACAAAGGAAACTGCTCAAGGAAACCATAAGAGACAGACAGCATAGTATCATATTAAATTATCTCATGTACTTACTTCAACTCTAAAATAAGATATACCATCCATTATAAAAAAAAATGTCCTCCCCTCCGGGAAGGGATGGGGCACCGCGAGTAGCGTTATGGAGACCCCCATCCCACCCACTTCACTAGGAAGTGGGCAGGATGCAGCAGAATGGCCGGCTCTCCCGTAAGACTTACCGGGAATTACACAGTCTCCTGAACAATCCAGGAGAGCAGCAAGTATAGGCTAAAGCCTTAGAAACCATGATTCCTGTCTACCTTTCACTTACATATCACCAGAGGAAGTTAACATATGTCTCCCAAGGTGTTGAGGAACTACATGTGCCAGCATGTCCTGCCAGTCTTATATAATCAGCTTTCAGAAAGCACATTACAATTTACAACCCTACTCACATTGAAAAATTTATGGTTTGGGGTGACCCTCTTTTTTACATGATGCTTCTCTGAAATAGGGGCTATCACATGTCGTTGAAACATCAAACCTTTCCCCCACACAATCCATTTCATGTATTTCACTCAGATATTGTCAGGCTAAAAGATTTTCTCACTGAATGATTTATTCACCTATAGAAAGACCTTAAGATCACACCCTAGAGATTTTGAACATGCACAGTAAAAATATTGCATAATTCTGATCATACATCACGTCTACACACAGCGATACAATTGTCTGTAATAGATGAACACGAATTACTGCTCACATTGCCCATTGACATTGTATGTTGAATGTTTCATCATCTGTATATATTGACAGAAGCAAGCCTATAAACACTGAACTGCAGTGTCAGACTGAGGTCTGATTGCTCCAGCCATAGGGGCCAAAGAAACAGCATGTGGGGGTGTGGCTAACCTGTGGACATTATTACTAACATGTCATGGTGGTACAGGCAGTTCCAACACAGCTGGTTTATATATACTAGTTAAACATTTACCAAAGACTGTAGAAGCATGGTGGAAACAAGATTCCACCGTGCATCAACATAAATTCTATACACAGGAAACCTTCTCACATTGAAATCTACCACCCCTCCATGGTATAGTATGCTGATAATGCTTTGCTATTACTTTTTGCTGTACTTCAATGCACACAGACAGAATACCTCCCATCATATAGAATCACGAAATCTGGAAAAAATAAACCATGCCCTGTTCTGACCAAACACCGCCCTACAAATGGGTGAATTAATGTAAAACTCCACCCACTTTTCTGCTAAGTGCCCGTCCCCCACTTTGCAGGCCTTGAATTGGTATGACCCGCCAAGATCTGGTCAGTTGTGAAGCACGAGTGTGTGTGATGCACTCTACAGCTGGTAGATGTCTTCCCCAGTGGGCAGAGCCATGGGAGATGCAGTTTGTTGACTCAGCTCTCTCACTGCAGAGGGAATGTCGCTGTGTCAGAGGATGGCAGTAGTGCTACAGGCGGTGAGGCCCAATGGGGATTTCCTTAGTACTTTGGTGGGCCAGTCTAAGCCTGCTATGTTGTATAGCAATAATGCCTAACACCACAGCTATTAAATTAATCCCTGAACTTGGTCTATTTGTACCCACCTGTTTAACTTACCTATGGAGAGTCAATGTTGTCATTGTGAATATCTGGTATCTGCTCATGTACTTAGAGGTCTGTTGTAAGTATATACATTTTAATGGGCTTAGGGCAAAGGCATCATGGAGAACAGAATGCCCCCACCTCGTATTACAACATTTTTCTTCCGCTGTAACAGGTGGTTTGCAGTTCACCATTTTTTATTTTTTATTACATATAACTATAGACATGCCTTACTGCAATATTCAGGAGCAAATTAAAAGTGAATGGCATCTTGTTGCATAGGGACACAAGTTCCACAAAGCACTAACACACATAAAGGACTAAACACATAATAGACAGAGCGAGGATAAAAACAGGGACTTGGGTGGTAGATGGAGCAGATTACCCATACACATCTACAAATCATATACGAAAGGGACAATTTCAAATGCAAGAGCAACACAACAATCTGGGCTCAGAAGTGCGACATATGGCAGATTTGTCACAGCAATGCAAGCTTTTGGGCCTACACAGAAGAATGGGGCACATAAGTTCTGTACTCACGGTTTGGTTTGACGTTTTCTGTAGCCTTGTCTTCAAAAAAAAAATAATTGTCGTCATCTTGAGCAGAAGGTAATGCATCTATGGTAAGAACATATTGGTATGTAGAGTTGGCTGATTGAAAATCTATAAGTAGACATGACATACCTAATATACTGATCAAACAGTTTTGAAATATTAAACAGGCTTTCTACTATATGACAAAATAAGCTGCAATCATAAAAAATGGTCAAAGGTCTTAAAATATGGGTCAATGAATGGATAAAAAATTATAATGAAATTGACAAGTGGTAGGGTAAAACATTCAAACAAACAAATAAAAGAACCCATATTAAAGTGTATATACGATACTTATGTTCTGTCTATCCCCATCAGCATTTAAAGCAGTCCTGCTGCCTATGACGACAGACATATTTTGAGTAGAACCAGTAATATCATTGAGATACAAAGATCCTCCATAGGTGTGACCAGATGGGCTTACTTCACCACCTGATCTGTAGTGGTGAAAGGAGGAATGGAGGGATGTTCTTCCTGCACAGTTTATCATGGTTTCTTTCTCACCATCAGTAATGGACTGTTACTGACCACTTCTACTATGACACCTTGCCACCAGATACTTGCTGACTGCGAAGGCCAAGTGAGCAATAGTTGAGAAGTAGACTGCCAAATAGGTTTCTTTGTGGTGCCTAGAGTCGCTAACTTATGGGGGTGCTGGTATAGCTGCTACAGTGCCTTTTTACTGTGGGCTAGCTGGTACCTCCTGACTGATTACTATTGACCAGGACTGTTGGGTAGCGGGCAGAGCGTTAACACAGAAATGCTGGATTTTACACAGGACAGCCAAGCAATGTGTTAGATTGGTCTAATATGTAGGTTAGAGGAATTACAACAGGTAAGTTGGCATCAAAGCAGATCTTGAAGCAGTGATGTTTTATTAGCTCAAACAGTCCAAAGAAGGACAGTTACACACTAGTTTGAGGTACTAGCCATCTCCAGAATCTCAGATGGTATAATAACAACATGGTGAAATGGGGTTCTTTTTATACAGTTTTGGAAACATAACCTGGCAGAAGGTAACCCAGCCCCCTTTCTAGCTGGCACCACAAGTCTGAGATATTACATCAGATAGATTTAAAAATATATCTGCATTTTGAACAAGCGCTTCACTATTTACTGCAGCCAGATACAATCTCAGACAATTATACACCAATTGTAAAATGTGAAAATATACAAAATTAATAAGACTAATAAGATATAATCCAGCCCTGTATATCTCCCATAAGAATCACCACAACGTGTATTTGTTTTTTATATATTAATGCTACAATACAAGTGTTTGTCTTGTAAGTGTACTCACATAAGGAAACCTTCAGATTGGATAATTGGAGTGAATAATATTTTTGAAGAACATTGATATTAGATTAAAATATTGGATTGTTTTGACGATATCACACTATACATTTTGTTTTTTTCTGTTTTATGTGTTCTTGCTTCTACATTTATTGGGAGACTTCAGTGAAGAATTCTTCTATACATGAATATAAGTATTTTTATGGTATATGTTTATTTTTTACATTGTGGTGATTCTTATGGGAGATATACAGAGATGGATTCTATCTTATTAATCTTACATCAGATGTTTACCCGCTGGATGTACCGGTAATCCTCTTATGGAATTCTAAACAAAATTTACACCAAACTGTGATTCCCTAAAACTACTTACTGTTACATTATTCAGACAGGTTCTAAGACACAGGACAAAAACTACACAGGATGGAAAATTAATCACCCCCTTCCTGTGCATTCAGGTTAAAAAAAGGTCTTGGTCGTTGAGATAAAAAGACTTAATTAGCATGCGATTAGCCTACCATTAAAAGTTACCAAACAGATTTCCTCCAAAATATTGCTACTGCATCAGAAATCAATACATTTCCCATACAGAAAAACACCACAATATCAAGAATTAGTACATTTTATATACAGCGGTACACTGCACCACTAACTGAAATTTTTACAATAATTTATTTATAGGTGATTCAGCCAAACTAGGCTATATTCTCAGAAATATACTTGCCAACTCTTGGGGAGACTACCACGTTTTGGGGATTCCTCACAGATCCCATCTCTCCTTTAAAGAGACCTTGATGACTCGATTTGCGTCACCATTGCCCTGCCCCTCTACACAACAATGTGATTGCATCATTCTCTTGCAGGAGGAGGAGCAATGATGACTCACATTCTGTCATCACAATTGCCCTTTGGACTTCCCTTCCAAGATCTCCTGGAGGCGAGGTCCAAAATGTAGGTTAGTATGGTTCAGGTCACAAAATGGCTGCCTCCACTGTGCATCAGTAAATAAAAATAAAAAAATAAATCTACTTGTTTTTTTTATTCTGCTGCTAATAGTCCTACAGCAAAAGCACACTGTTTTCCTCCACTAAATATACTGCTTAGTTCAGAATGATAGCTAACTCAGTCTATTTAATAGTACTTTTATGTATGCAATGCATTAACAACAAACAGTAGCCACTAGTCCGTGTAAACTTTCTGAAAGATTGAAATTAAAAGCAAACTATTCAAGCTGACTAGTCTCTACAGAACTGCTTTACAATAAAGACACATTCATTGCTTTCTATGTTCCTCTTTCACCCTGAAGCTCTTTCCTATATGCTCTCTATTCTAAAATGACACTTGAGAAAACGAGGGAGGATTATATATACAGGAGATATCGTTCCAAAATTTGTTAAAATTAAAATTCCCAGAAATTAAGTTTTTCCTCATTTTGAGATCCGAAATTGGCGCGCAAAACCGAGTCATGACTCGTTTTCACTCTGACCCCCAACATCGTATCTTGTCAAATTTCAACAAATTTGAACTGCTCATCTCTAGTATATTTATCATAGGGACTATTTAAAAATTATCTTGACTATTTAAAAAGTATGTTACTTGTACAGGCACAATATTTTTCTTATTCTTAATAACAGATAAAAAAAAAAAAAATGCTTTATTTTTTCAACAGTGAATACTTTAAAACTGGATGAAAAATATTTTACATAAGAAAAAATAAAAAAACGTTAAACTATTATTTATTCCACCAAGTGGGTGGCTAGTTGGGTCATTAATGTGTATATTTCCAGAGACTGGCACTGCATTTACTATTGTGGCATTTTGGCGCAGGTATGCCCTTATCGCTGTAGGTCAATACTGGTATATCAGCGGAGTAAAGCATAGCTGCCTCTGCAAGAATTTACTCAATAGGTGATTGTGACAGGATGGACCTCCTATAACACCCTTTCGGTGCTTGTTTTAAACTGGCTGGGCTTACCTTGCCACTATCCCATTTCTGTATCCCAAATTGCACCCCTCCAAACACAGTAGGGGGGCTTCTGCTGCCACCACTAGGCTCCTTGGCAGTGCCTAGAACCGCTTCCTTCTGGTTATCTCCCCCTGCTACTGTACCCCCTTGCTGGGCACCTGGGCTGGTAACCTGACCTCTTCCTTTAGATCAGGGTTACTGTGGATGGTTCCCCCTGGCCTATCACACTGGCCAGAGCAGCAAGGTAGTGGTCAGAGGGTTAGTACTGGATGCTGGGTTTAACCACAGAACAGCTGGACAACGGATTAGATTGGTCTAATCTGTATGTCACAGGAATTACAGCATGCAAGAAGGCTTCAAAGCAGGACCCTTAAGCAGTGATGTTTAGAAGCTCAGGAAGTCCTAAAAAAGACAGTTACACGCTAGTTTATGGTACTAGCGATCATTCCAGAAGTGTACAGATGGAATGATACATTATATGGTAAAACAGAGCTTCTTTTATACACAGATTTGCAGCCCTAACTGGGCAGGAGGTAACCCAGCCCATATCTTAGCTTGCATCGAAACATCTGATAAATCACATTCAATAATTAACCTTAGAGCTTAGGCAATTTAAAGTTTAACAAAATTTACATCAATCTCTTGATTTCCTAAACCTGGGTGTTAAAGTCTAATCACTCCCTCCTGTGCTTTCAGCCTAAAGAGACACGGTAGTCACTGAGTTGAAAAGGTCTAATTAACATGAGATTACCTGCCTTCAGACAGTTGTAGAAACACATTTCCACCAAGAAATGGCTACTGAATAAGAAATGAATACCTTGGAAATAAATGCATTTTTAATACCACAATGCAACACAATATAAAACAATCAGTACATTTGTAATAATATACAGAGGCGCCTGCGCCACTAATTGAAATAAATTTCTACAATAAAATATTTCTACCTGATCCAGCCATAGTGATTTTTACCCCGCTTATTAATAATTAGACCCTATAAAGCTATAGAAAACTTTAAACATTAAAATACACCCATTAGAATTTTGGATTTGTGGGACGTGTCAACACTCAAGAGCACTTGCTTGAAACCAGTGATATAAATGAGATAAAATATCCCAGTAATGCCACTGACATAAAACATAAAAGTATACACTCTCTGTGGTGTCACTGATTTGCAGTGAATCCAAGGGGCGGCATTTTCAAAATGTTTGCCTCCACTTTCTTCTTGTGCCTTGTGCACGTAATACTATTTGTTCTGTTTTATTTTTGTAACAAGGTTGCATTATAGCAAATAGTGGTGAGGATTAATATGGACTATATTACTACATAGGTGAGGGAGGTGTGGGATTGCCCATAACAACCAGGATTAGACAAATACATTACAGTAACATTTATGAAAAATGTATAATTCTTGTAAGAGATTTTTACTATGGTTAAACATTTACATTTTATTCTGATTCAGTTACAGACTTGTGTAATGATGTTATTTTTTCTCTTCTTTTTGAATGTTATTGATTGGGGTTTGCGGATTTATTCTCACATATATTAAACTGTTAAACTAAAACTGGATTTTAATTAAAAAATGTGGCTGAAGGCAACACAGGAGCCTACAAACAATATTAAAATGGGAATTGAAGCCCAAGCTTTTATATAGCCAGTTTGACTCTGAAATATGTAATTGCTCCCCCTGAAATTGCTGAGTGCAACATCGAACACTGAAGGCATACCAAAAAGTAACCAAAACAACATTTTATTACAGATAGAGAATTGTGGAAAAAGCTGTTTAAAGAAAGAGTATGTTAATTAAGGTGAGTTACCTTGCCTCTCTTTGTGCCGTTTTGGAGTTTTAAAACTGCCAGCATCAAATGGATTATATTCAAATTATAAACATTTCTAAGTTGTACAAAAATAATTACAGCTGTTACTCTGTGTATGTGTAAAATACGGTATCTGAATATAGAGTTGGTGTCTTTTGGCTATGAAATGCATGTTATATTTAAGACGTTATGACAATACAGAACCTTTTATACCTTCAAGAACAGTCAACCATGCAGAATGATGAGCGACCCCAATGGAATTAGCAGCCAAGCAGGTATACTGGCCAGCATCCTCCAAAGTAACATTCGTCAGGCGGAGAACCTCCATCTCCTTGTCGGTGGTGTTGACTCCTGCAGTCTACAGACAAGTGCATCAAAAGAGAAGGAAAGACAAGCAAAACACCATGAGAACCAAAAGAAGTGTTGGCAGGTTCTGTCCTGGGACCAAGAGGTGCCAGGACAAAGAAAGAAACCACTGGAAGAAATCTGGTTAGAAGATTTGAGTAACACTTCTCCTTTACACCTCATCTAAAAAGAAGCTACCTTAGTTTAACCCATTGCTAAAATCGAGACCTCCTGCCCACTTAAACATGCAGGAGATTAGCAACATGGAAAAATAAGACCTTAGAATGATAGTCTTGTTTGTTTCCAAAAAAGACAACAATTGGAGGATTAAAAGTAAAAACAAAAATAAAATAATTCAGAAATATCTCAGGCCTAAATAATTTAAAATTATATTTCACACTACCACTACCTGGCATTTCAATGTGTCAGCCATTTTAACGTGTATGCGTTTGGAAAATTTAGGCTCAAACATAAGGCAATTACCAGAGACAAAAGACATTAATAGAGACCTTTATCTATTATGATGAACAGCTACAATAAGGGTTCTTAACATAGGTAAAATGTTAAAGGTGTTATACACTCCCCTTAATGTAACCTACTCCAATATTTAGAAAATAGGTTTGGTTTTTCCTGGAGGCCATGAACCAAATAGCACTGGCTTGTTGACACTGTTGAGACACTACAGCTACTGGTGTAAATTTTAATTTGTCCATTTCAAAAAAGCTCTGCTGAAGAGGTTTTGGTTTTGCCAAAACCACCCTTGCGTGTTTTGGTTTTTGTTTTGTTTAGCCATTTTTTTACAGAATTCCATTTTTGGGCAAAAATCACATAATTTAAGTATTATTTTGTACCTACATTATTATTAACCAAACTAGCACTAAATTCCAGTGATGTCCATTCAATTTTTATCATCTCACAGGTCACAATATGCTTTTAGCCAAATACTACAGCGATTTGGCTGGTTGGTAAGCGACAGAGCAATGACTCAAACACACGGCAGTTCCTACCACATCTAGGAAACATTGCAACTAGCGCTCTACCTGTTTTTTGGATAAGTGAGGTAATTCTACAGCTGATATATGGCAACGAGTGCTCCAACCTGTTTCTTGGATAAGTGAGGCAATTCTACAGCTAATTCATGGCAATGAACACTGACCCCCAGGGATGCGTGCTTTTATCAGACACACAGCAATCCAGGGTGCCAGACAAAGCACTAAAAAGAGCTATTGAAATTCACAGTAAAAAGCCAGTTCATCAGTGAGCTTAGAATCAGCCCCAATGAACTGCTTTAAGGACGCTATTAATCAAAATGACCAAAGAACCTTTTATCTTTGGGTGTATATTACACCCTAAACTTATTAGTGCAAATTTCGAAAAAAAGCCTGCAAAGACTTTTAGATAAATAAAAATGACCAAAGCAGCTCTTCTATAAGTGTCACGGTTCTTACGATGAGACTCGGCAGATGTAGCGACCCCAAGGGATTCGAACAGTTTAGCACTACTCCAACAGGGCGCGGAGTCTAACGAGGAGACGGTGTTCACCAGGAACTGCCGCAAAGCGGTATGGGCTTAGCTGCGTCTACCTCGCAGGTCGCGGTCCCTACTAGAGCATTGTACGGAAGTCCCTGAGAGACTACAGGCAGTAGTACCGTAGTAAAAGTGGTAAATATAATAAGTAATGGCAATGAAGATGATGCAGTTCGGTGTAACTCTGCAGACTACTATATGGTGTTTAGGTTCAGGAGAATGAGCATCAGCTCTGAAGACAAATGTAGAGAAGTTGTCCGGAGATGAGTGTCAGCTCTGCAGGCCACTATGTGGCGGAGAGTCCAGTAGAATGAGCGTTAGCTCTGTAGACCCCTATGTGGTGGAGAGTCCAGAAGAATGAGTGTTAGCTCTGTAGACCACTATGTGGTATAAAGTTCAGTAGAATGAGCGTCAGCTCTAAAGACAAATGTAGAGACGATGTCCGGAGATGAGATTCAGCTCTGCAGACTACGATGGAAGAAAATAGCTGGAAGATAACAGGAAGCCACTTCTATCACCAGGAGGTGACTCAAAGAACAGGCACTGTAGGTAAGGAGGAAGTGCCTTTTAAACTAAGCGCCATTAGAATCCACCAATGAGAGGATAACAGAGGTTTTAAAGAAGCCGTCAGGTCTGCGCATGCGCAGACCCGAATCCAAGATGGTGGCGCCCAGGAGAGGAGCGGAGCGCCGGAGCCAGGTAAGTCTGCCGGGTGTCGGGTGCGCTGCCCGCACACCCGGCGTGTGATAGTACCCCCCCTTTAAAGACGGGCACCGCACGTTTATTGCAAGGTTTCAAGGGGAACTTCTTGTGGAATTTATCCAGCAGGTAGGGAGAGTGGATGTCGGGGGCGCGAACCCAAGAGCGCTCTTCAGGGCCGAAGCCCTTCCAGTCAACCAAGTATTTCAAACCGCCTTTACAATTTTTTGAGTCCAAGATTTGTTTGAGTTCGAACTCCTCCTCTTGATGGGCCCCTGGAGTGATGGAAGGAGCTACTGATGTAAATCGATTAATTTTCAGAGGTTTTAATAGAGACACATGGAAAGAGTTGACAATACGAAGAGATGCCGGTAAACGCAATTTGAAGCAGACTGGGTTAATGATTCCTGAGATACTGTATGGGCCAATAAATCGCGGAGCCAATTTCATGCAGGGGACTCTGAGGCGTATATTCTTGGTGGAGAGCCACACCCTATCACCGACCTTGAAGGTGGGAAGAAATCTACGCCTTTTATCTGCAGCCAATTTGTAACATGTAGAAGTCTTTTTAAGACAAGCTCTTACTTGCGTCCAAATGGAAAGGAATTTGTTGTATAGAGAATTGGCTGCGGGCACCTGGGTGGGTGGGAGAGGCGCAAATTCAGGAAGAGACGGATGATGTCCATAGACCACCAGAAAAGGGGATTTAGAAGAAGACTCATGGAAGGCGTTGTTATGGGCAAATTCCGCCCATGGTAGAAGATCTACCCAGTTATCCTGGTTGGCGGTAGAAAACATCCTGAGGTAGGTCTCCAAATCCTGGTTCACCCTTTCGGTCTGTCCATTGGATTGAGGATGATATCCAAATGATAAACTCAGTTTGATCCCCAATAATTTGCAGAGAGCTCTCCAGAATTTGGAAACAAATTGCACACCTCGATCTGAGACTATGTCGAGTGGACAGCCATGTAGGCGGAATATTTCCTTGACAAAGTGGTATGCCAGGACTGGAGAGGATGGAAGACCCGGAAGTGCCGTGAAATGGGCCATTTTAGAAAATCGATCCACTACCACCCATATAACGGTGCAATTCTTACTAGGTGGGAGATCGGTAATAAAATCCATACTTATATGGGTCCATGGTTCATGAGGTATGGGCAATGGACGTAGTAAACCAGCGGGAGACTGATGAGTGGACTTATTCTGAGAACATACGCTACAGGAGGAGACAAAATCCTTAACGTCAGTGTGAAGACTGGGCCACCAGTAATTTCTGAATATCAATTCGATGGTTTTGCGGATACCAGTATGTCCAGTGAAGATGGTAGAGTGATAATGTTTCAGCAGTTTGTGGCGAAGTTTAGGAGAGACAAAACTTCTCCCCGGTGGGGGTTTAGAGGGTTTAAGCTGACTAGCTAAAACTAGGCATTTAGGGTCCAGAATGGGATAGACAGGATCCTCCTCCGTGACTTTATGAGTAGAAAAAGCACGAGAAAGAGCATCAGCTCTCTTATTCCTAATGCCAGGTTTGAAAGTAATGCGAAGTTCGAAGCGAGAAAAGAATAAAGACCAGCGTGCTTGTCTGGGGTTCAAGCACTGCGCGGTTTGGAGGTAGAGCAAGTTTTAATGGTCCGTGAAGATAGTCACTGGATGTAGTGCTCCCTCAAGGAGATTGCCAACAATTCCTTATCCCCTATGGTGTAGTTCTTCTCAGCAGGGAGGAATTTTCTAGAGAAAAAGGCACACGGATGGAATTGGCCCAGAGGAGATTTCTGTGAAAGGACGGCCCCGATGCCCATATTGGAGGCATCAATCTCCAGAAAGAACGGAGAGGAAACATCCGGTTGTTGGAGGATAGGTGCAGAGACGAAAGCTTTTTTCAAGAAGTCAAAGGACTCGATCACAGCTGAAGACCAGGATTTAGGGTTGGAACCCTTTCGAGTTAGAGCCACAATAGGTGCCACAATAATGGAGTAGCCCTGGATGAAGCGCCTATAGTAGTTGGCGAATCCGAGGAAACATTGAATAGGTTTCAGCCCAAGGGGAAGAGGCCATTCTAAAATTGCTTTGACTTTATCTGGGTCCATTTGTAATCCGGATCCAGAGACGATGTAACCCAGAAATGGCATCTGAGGGAGCTCGAAGAAGCACTTCTCCAGTTTGCAAAAGTTCAGTAGAATGAGCGTCAGCTCTGCAGACAAATGTAGAGACGATGTCCGGAGATGAGCGTCAGCTCTGCAGACTAGGATGAAAGAAAATAGCTGGAAGATAACAGGAAGCCACTTCTATCACCAGGAGGTTACTCAAAGAACAGGCAGTTTAATTCCTGCTAGGCCCACCCTAAACTAGTTATCAAGGGCCTAAAGGCATGTTAGACCAACAGTGCTGTGAATTGAATTGTACACTGTCAAAATGTTGTCATCATCATCTTCAGCATCACCCTCATCAGTGTGTACATCATCATCACAGACTATTAATTAATCTTCGCTGGAATCCGCCATTAGAGAAGGGTCAGTAATTGGATGTATTTGCCGGTAAAGGCCTTCCTCGTGGAAGATGTAGTTCATTTTGATGAACATCATCTTTTCCACATTTATAGGTAGTAACCTCCTACGTCGA
Organism: Mixophyes fleayi; assembly: GCF_038048845.1. NCBI lineage: Eukaryota > Metazoa > Chordata > Amphibia > Anura > Limnodynastidae > Mixophyes > Mixophyes fleayi. Next base: position 54,821,601 of record NC_134405.1, on the reverse strand, counting down.
TTACTGACAAGGTTCCCGGCTGTGCTGAATACTCTTTCTGAGTACACACTGGAGGATGGGCAGTTTAGGCATTGCAAAACAAGTTTGTACATAGGTTTCTAAATGGCTTGTTTTTCCTCCCAGTATGGAAAGGGATTGTCTGACATTTCCATATCAATTAACTCTTGAAAATAGTCCTTACACCATCCTTTGCATGTTAATAGTAGGATTGGATGGAGTTATGGCTGAGGTCACACTTTTTTTGGTAAAATCTTTCAAACCAGCCCAGATGTCAAACTGTTGTGGTCTGCCACCTGCATCATCCCTGCTTCTCTTTGGAAAGTACAATTTCTTCCGAGCAGCAGCTGCCTGACAAAGTGAAGGAGGAGACGTCGTCAAGCCAAAGCCCAGTTCAGCGGTCAACTTGCTGACCAAGAGCTCCTTGCAACTGTTCAGATCTCGGTCATTTCGAAGCATAGAATCAATGTAGGTCTTAAACCTTGGATCAAGCACAGTTGACAAAACATAGTGATCCGACGTCAAGATTGTAATAACTTTTGGATCATTGCGAAGCTAATTAAGTACTTGGTCTACAAGATCCAACATACTTTGCATAATTACTTTCTTTCATCTCCTCCTTCAGTTTGTCAAGCTGCTTTTCCAAATGTCAAATTAAGGGAAATTAAGGGAATGACTTGGCTCAAGCACGAAGAGTCTGAACTCACTTCACATGTCACAACTTCAAATGGTTTCAGCAACTTGCACAGCACAGAAAGGATTCTCCACTGTGCAAGACTGAAATACATTCCCCCTCCGTTCCCAATGTCATGGCTTCAGCAATACGCTTGTATGGCTTTGCGCTGTTCCTCCATCCTCTGAAGCATGCACAGGGTGGAATTCCACCTTCTTAACACCTCTTGCTTTACACATTTAATAAATAAACCTATTTCCCTCCCTCCAAACAGGCCCAGCAATAATTCAAATAGCATTTACATTTAACAAATATAACCATTATGCATTAAAACAAACATAATCACCAAACAGCCCACAATCAATAAATAGCTCCCAAATCACCACATCATTAAATTAAAGGTCCAATTAACCCCTCATAAAATCAATAGGCACCACTATTAGATTAAATTGCCCCACCATCACTCCACAACTAAAATAGCACCCAATAATTAGCCCCCACCTGCACTCCACAATTAAATTAATAGCCTACCTCATACATTATATTAAGACTCCCGCTACCTCACATGCACTGCATTCATTTGCTCGCCCCCCACACACACTGCATTCATTTGTTGGGCCCCTCAAACACACTGCATTAATATGCTGGCCTCCACACACACACTGCATTCATATGCTGACCACAAACACAAACACACACACACACACACACTACATTCATATGCTGATCACACACACACACACACACACTCACACTACATTCATATGCTGACCACACACACACACTACATTCATATGCTGACCACACACACACACACACACACACACACACACACACACACTACATTCATATGCTGACACACACACTACTACCGCACCCCCCTCACTTACCTGATTCCATCCACGTTCCGTGCAGTTTCTTCCTCTCTTCTACACACATGGACAGCACTAGTCATGTGGTGTGTGTTCCATGTGACCACAATAGAACAACAGACAGAGCAGGAGGGAGGGGGACGTATCTAAGGATCAGTGGCCAATGAGAGAAGGTGGCTGGTCCCGGGGGAGGGGCCAGCCACCTAGTCTGACTGTAGGGTCCGGCCCAAAATAATCTTTTTTTGTCCGGCCCAGCCTGCCTCTGGTCACAGGATACAGTAGGTAATAGTCGCAGGCAGAATCTTCAAGCAGTGATGTTTTTTTTGCTTAAGAGTCCTGACAAGGACTTTTACACACCAGTTTGTGGTACTGGGGATCAGCCAGAATTCAGATAGAAAATGATACAGTACATTGTAAGACAGAGCTCCTTTTATACAAATGTTGTCAGGGGGTAACCCAGCTCCTGATCTGACCTGGCACCGAAACGTCTGATATCACATCAGATAATTTAACACCAAGTGTTAATTAACTGAGTGTACATTGTTCAGACAGGTTATAGGATACAGGAAGAAAGCCTACACAGGACCAAAAGGTAACAACCTCCTGCTGTGTGGGTCACTTCACAAGAAAATAATGAATTAACTTAATTTAGGATTTCCTTTCCTTCTTTCTTGCACAAACACATTTCCTCCACCATGGCTACTGCTTCAGAAATTAGTACACTTCTCATACACAAACATAACACAGTATCAAAATCAGTACATTTGCAATTATATAAATTGGCACACTGCATTAATAGTTTAAATATATTTATACAATAAGTTATTTAAAGTGATTCAGCCACACCTACATTTTTACTTTACTTTTCTGATTTTCTCAGGAGGTGCCTCTGATTTTTTTTTTACCTTTTACGTACAATGTACAAGAAATGTTGCCAGACCAGAGAACACAGCAACCTATTACAGATCCAAGGTTTGCTAAATTCCAGCATGGCAAGCTCCCAGACACATGGAGATTATGCCCCTTTAATAATTATAGTCTTGGGTATTACCAAAATATCATGGCAGTTTGTTAAAACCTTTTCTTTCTTTCTTTTTTTAAATACACTACACAAAAAGCTTTAAAAATATTTTTAAGATTTCATATGTTTTTAAAGAACTTGTAAACACAATCAATACCATCTCTGTTTTAATATACCCATCATTTCCCTATTCCATTGTACAGGGTTTCAGTTAGACACAGTTAACCCATAGCTACTGATGTTCCTTCTTCATCTGGTCAGCTGAGAGTATGCCCTGATGCCCAGTTTGTAGCATTCCCCTGTTCTCCGGTTCTGGCCTGGGAAGAAGGGTGGCAGAGGAGGTGAATGTGGTGCTATGAGACTACTCTTGAAGTATATAAAGACAGTCACACACAAAGCACTCAACAATTAGCATGCAGCTATCATTATATACTGCAGCACTACATTAAGGGAGGGAAGCAATGGAATGGCCTTCGTACCCGGCACCCCTCTTCCCGGATAAAAACAGGAAGAAGTTCGAATAATCCAACAGCCAATGGGACAACTTTTGTTGTGCTGTAAAAGTGGTACCATAGCAGGTTTCATAACTTAAGACTTGTATAATGGGTTAAAGGAGGCAGATATACGTGTGATATTAGAAATGAGACAGAGGAATTGTTAAAATTAGTGTTTACTTTTCCTTTAAAACCTATTCGGTGATGGAGAAAAGAACATTCCACTAAAAAAAAAAAAGATATCAGCAATAGGCAAGTAGTTCTCTTTAAGCATCAGTAACTAGACATAGTTAATTAAGTAATAGACTTCCTTTTCCTCTTTAAGTGACTCGGGGTGATGTTGTTCATAGATGATCCTCAAACACTACACATATTAACCAAAATTAATTTTAAGGTCTAACCCGGATAGGGGTATACCAGACACATTGTGTCAGTGTCTTTGCTTGTTGTTAGAATATGTCAATAGATTAGACTATATTTAGCTAACCTCTAATACGCTGCATCTGCTACCTATATTAGCCCATTCGTATCCAGAGACAAAAGAGCACCAATGGCACTGATACATTACATACACGGACATACCTTTAAAATGTCCACATTTGGGAACCCATCTGGGGCCGTTTTACTCCCATTGATCTCAATGTGCTTGAGCCATTGAATGTGAGCTTGTGTATCACTGTAGACTTTGCAATAGAACTCAGCATTACTTCCTATGGTGACAGTCTTATCCGCCGGCAGTCCAGCTTGAATGATTGGCCGATGTTGAGAATGCGCTAAAGTAAAAATGATTTAAATATTATTAAAACCATAGTAAAAAACTAGATACATTGTATTTTTAACATCTGTGTTTCGCTATGAGTACCTAGTCATAATTTGTTGTGCAGCCGTCCACGGTGTTTTAACCTACCCTGCATTTACCTTTGTCTGAACATTCTTCGAAACAGTGATCATTAGATAATTAGAGAGCTTTATTATAAAGCCCATACCAACACTTCTCCCCCTTATATCTCTGACCTTGTCTCGAGGTACATACCTACCTGGACACTTCGCTCTACCACTGACCTCCTCCTCAATTCACCGCTCATTACCTCCTCCCATGCTCACCTCCAAGACTTCTGTAGTGCTGCCCCTAATCTTTGAAATTCCCTACCCGCCTGACTCGACTCACCCCCAGCCTTCAGTCCTTCAAACGTTCACTCAAAACTCACCTTTTCAAGCTTGCCTATTCTACTAGATCCTAACCATTCTATCCATCACCTCCATTCCATTCCATTCTTGTGTCAAATAACACAGATGGTTGTGAAATCATTGTTTTCATTTTTTTTGTGGAGCGTATCATACGAGACAACTGTGCAGTGGGGAAACAAAAAAAATGGCCAATTCAGTTACTACACAGCATTCCGTCAATTAATTTGGGGCCCTAGCATTGAAGCAGATTTAATTAAACTAACATTATTGTACTTCTAAGTGTACCCTGGTCACAGACTAAGAATGGCTTGCTACTCCATACAACTATAGTACACCTCAGACCACAGTCATAATAAACTGTAGATTTAGACCTCAAATTAAAGTGTACTTTCAAATACACACAGCAGTGCCAGCAATTATGTGGAGACATACACAGAAAAAATACCCCAGCATATCGCTGTGAACCAGTAAAAAAAGATACTATTATACTTCTACATAAAATACACATTGCAATGCACACTATGGGCCAGATTCATTAACAAAAGTTAAGCAAAAGTAAGTAAGGCAAAACCATGTTGTATTGGAGGGAGAAGTAAATTTAAAATGTGATGGCAGATTTATATTTGGGGTAGGGCATGTCCTAAATCAATGTAAAATTTCAGTGTACAAATAAGCTATCAAGTATTTGTGTGCTACATGAAAAACAAACAGTATTTATCTTATGTGCAAAATAATAAACTTATTACACCCCATTGATTGGAATATGGTTTTGTTCAGAAAACTTGAGCAAGAAAACGTACTAAATTTTTTGCTTAACTTTCCTGAATTAATCAGGCCCTATATAATAAAAAAAAAAAAGCCTGAACAGGTCAGAATATTTTAAATTGCTGTTAAATTAAAACGCGTATCCAGTATCCTAAAAAATGAACTCAAAAGGTAAACTATGAATCTCTAGCTTTTGAACTATCACTCCCAGCATGCACTGACACTAAACAGCTGTATAATGGATTGAGAACAATAGCAGCTGGTAACGCATGCTGCCCGATGTAGTTATAACAGCAGCTGTACAGGAATATCTTGGCCCCTTCTCACTGCACTAAAAAACAAGGGGGTGAAAAGGGATTGCTGCACACAGGGCAGTTTATGTATTGAACTAAACATGGCTTTTCACAACAACATGGCAGCATGCACTAAACAACTTCTGAATCATTTTCTGAGTAAGCACAGTTATTCTGACTTCCAAGGAAGACAAAGAATTTACTAATGCTCTATTAACTGTCAAAATTTCTTCCAATTTTAAATTCCACTCTAGGTGATTATGGAAGAGTATAGTTTATCCTCTACTCAAAGGCGAACAAAAAGTGTATTATATGAGTAATGTTTATTGTTATTGTATTCTTTTATAAATTTTAACCAAAAAACAAGTATTGATTGTATAACTATGTCAAATTTGCCAGAGACTCTGATTCAAATTGCAAATCACCTCCGTATAAATTTGGACAAGTCACTTTGTCTCCCTGTATCTTAAACCTCAAATACTGCAAGCTGGAACTTTTGTCATTAAATATAGGTTGTCAGGGCAACAAAAGTACTTTAGACGCTTTATTCAGCTGACTAGTTAGAAAGCAATAAGTAGACTCATGTGAAAAGCATTTACTGTACATCTAAAAAAAAGGCAACAAAGCTAAGCGTAACGGATGCACAATTATCAATAACAAAAACATGATAAACTTATTAACAGATATTCTCATAACTATTGTCCACCATTAGGATTGTGATAGCTCTTACCGACGACATCCAGCTGGAATGTGTGATTAATGCTGCCATACTTGTTTTCCACAATACAAGTATAATTCCCCTTATCGGAAAGAGCCACTGCATCCATAATAAGACTCCAGGTTTGAGAACGAACCTGGAAGCAGTAAAAGTAAAACAAATAGATAAATAGATAGAATAGATAAATTATACTTTACAATAATATGCATTCTTGTTTAAGCTATACTCTACATTTATAATATTCCTTGCATGGCTGGCATTGCAAGTGCCACGATATGGGAATGCGGCTACCTGCGGACATTGACACTGCTACACTAGGAGGCGCGGAGTCTAACACGCCGCTGGTTTTCACCAGGGACCCCCGCAAGGGAGTTTAGATTTCGTGGCAAACGACGTGCAGGTCACGGCCCTCCCAGGAAGCTATCCGCGAGATGGCGGCGAGAATCGTGGTCGTACAGGCTGAGGTCAGCAACCATGCAAGCAAATAAGGTACAGAATCAGGAACCAAAGAGTAGTCAGCAGGCCAAGGGTCAATCCAGAGAGTGCGGTACAAGTCCAAAGGGAAATTCAATTCAAGGTCAATGGGAGCCGGGTCGGTACACAGGGAATCAGACTGAATGTTAGGGAACATAAAGAATGCTGGAGGCTAGGTAAACTAGTTGCTCTGGCACCCTAATGGTGTCAGAGCCAGCTTTAAATAAAAAGGAAGCAGATCATTGGTGGACAGTGGGCGGCGGTCAGACGAGCTGACCGCCAACAGGAAGCCAGAGAGCGTGTCCCGTGGCCTTCAGAGTGCCAGAAGAAGCATCCCCGCTGCCTAGCAACGGGGCACTTGGCAAGGAGAAGACGTCCGTCCCCGGCCAGTGAGGAGGCGCGGGGACGGCGTCTGACAGTACCCCCCCTCTCTATTGGGGGAATCAAAAGATAACCGCCGCCTCTTCAAGAAGGCAGTCAACAATCATGGAGCATGCAAGCCCTCTTTAAAGACCCAAGATCTTTCCTCAGGCCCGAAACCCTTCCAATGAACCAGGTATTTAAAACGTCCCCGAAGTTTGCGCTCTGCCAAGATTTGGCTGACTTCATATTCATCCACAGTGGTGGTTGGAATGGCCTGAGGGACAGGAGTAGTATGAGAGAATTTGTTGAGTACCAAGGGTTTAAGCAGAGAAATGTGGAATGTATTATGGACCTTTAGGGTAGGAGGGAGTCGGAGTTTAAAGGTAACCGGATTAACACCACTTGAATTACCGGAAAAGGACCAATGAACCGAGGTGCAAACTTCATAGAATGCACCCAAAGTCTGAGGTTCTAAGTGGACAGCCACACTTTGTCTCCAACCTGGAGGACAGGTACCAGTCTCCTGTGATGATCAGCAGAGGATTTATATCGAAGTCTAGACCTCAGTATCTTCTCTCTCGTGGAATCCCAAATTTTGGCCATATCTTGAGTCATAGAGTGGGCAGCAGGAACCGTAGGAGACGGTGACGAAAACATGGGGATAATAGGATGAATACCATAAACAACGAAGAAAGGAGAGGATCCTGAGGAAGAATGTTTATGATTGTTATGGGCACATTCAGCCCAAGGCAGCAGGAGACTCCTATTGGACTGATTATGGGATGAAAAACAGCGGAGGAACAATTCCAGGTCTTGATTCACCGGTTCCGTCTGTCCATTGGTTTGTGGATGATAACCAGAAGAAAATTTAAGGGCAACACCTAATTCCTTGCAAAAGGCCCTCCAAAAGCGGGATATGAACAGAACGCCACAGTCAGAGATTATCTCCAGAGGGCACCCGTGGAGGCAAAAGATCTACTTGACAAAGGCTTGTACCAATTTGGAGGTGCAGGGAAGTCCTTTCAGAGGGACAAAATGGGCCATCTTCGAAAACCTGTCCACTGTTACCCAGATGGTGTTGAAGCCACAGCTAGGGGGTAAGTCAGTGATGAAATCCAAAGAGATACTTAACCATGGTTGGTCAGTAATCGGAATAGTTTGCAGCAAGCCAGCGGGGAGTTTCCTAGGAACCTTATTTTGGGCACAAATGGCACAGGAGGCTATGAAGTGAGAGAGTCTTCTCAACCCGGCATGTCCAGCAAACTTGGAAGTATGCGCCCAACAAAGAGCCTTCAGATGGAGGTGGAGTTCCAGGAAAGAACAACCGACAGGAGGGGTACGAGTGATAGCCACGATGCAAGAAGGTTCAATCACAGGTGGTGGTTGAACAATGGGTGGAACATCGGAAATGTCGAAAGACCGAGAGAGAGCATCTGCCTTGGAGTTCAAGGACCCAGCACTGTAGGTACGTTTAAGATCAAATCTGGCAAAAAATGAAGACTATCTGGCTTGGCGGGGATTCAAACAGTGGGAATCCCGAAGATAGATGAGATTTTTATGATCGGTAAAGACTGTAACACTGTAGAGAGCCCCCTCGGGGAGGTGACGCCATTTTTCCAGTGCTGACTTGACTGCGAGTAATTCTTTATCACCGATGCCATAATTAATTTCTGAGGGGGAAAATTTCCTAGAGAAGAAGTTACAGGGCAGGAGGCTACCAGAGATGTGTTCTTGTGATAGCACTGCCCCAACACCAAGGGAGGATGCATCAACTTCTATAAGAAAGGTCTGTTTTGATCCGGCTGAGTGAGCACAGGAGCTGAGAAGAAGGCATTCTTAAGTGATTGAAAAGCAGTGATGGCCTCTGGAGACCAGTTCCGGGGGTCAGCCAACCTTCAAGTTAGAGTGGGAGCAATTATGAAGGAGAATTGCGGGATAAACTGCCGGTAACAATTGGCAAAGCCAATAAATCTCTGACCCGCCTTTAATCCTGATGGTCTAGGCCAATTGAGTATAGCGGATTATTTCTCAGGATTCATCGGGAGGCCGGTTCCAGAAACAATGTAGCCCAGGAAAGGGAAGCAGTCCAACTCCTTGAATCTCTGGAACTCCCGGCCTCGACCTCCCTCGCCCACCTTCTGACACAGGGACTAGGCCCTAGCTCTTTGTGATCCACCTCCAGCTCCCAGAAGCTCCGAACGACCAAGTGGACGACTGTGACAAGAACCAATAAGCCACCTGCCTCTGTTCAACCTCCTTGATATATGCTTGTTGTGTTCTTTTTCTCAGAATCCACCCTGCATGCTTTACCTTCTCTCTAGATGACAGACCGCTGGTTTACGGTCCTTCTCATGTAGACTTGGAGGAATTGTGTGCCTTAGGCACAGGATGTTATTGTACCTTGTTCTTTACTAATTTTCTGTGTTTTCACTGCGTTGCTTTCTTATTGTTTTAGAATGTTACTCTGCTACTTCCCCCTTTATTTTTGCTTGACCAGATTTCTGGATCATTGTATTAGTTGATTCTCAACCCTCACGACATTCCCGCTCCTTCGATCCTGGCCGAGGGGGTGATGTGGACGTCCACCTTCTACGGTTGGGCTTCCAGACCTTTTTCTGTATCCCTGACCAGATCCTATAATGGGTATACTGCCCTTGCCCGGCCCTTCCCTAGTACCTTCTACAAAATGACAGCTAGAATCTGATTGGTTGCTATAGGCAACATCTCCACTTTTTCAAACCCGCAGCTTAGTAAATCTAGCCCTCAATCTTTATTAAGAAGCCTTATCCCTATAATTTTCCACAAGGTACTTTAAATTGAAATAAACAAATCGGCTGTGCTTTAAATAGACTAACAAAGCATGGCATGGCTTTCTGTAACCCGTTATGCTTTGAGCTGGAAGCTGAGAAATTGCTCTATACCTTATATCCACCAATGCGTTGATCCGAATTCAACTCCATGCCATTCCTTAGCCAACGTAGTGTGGGCATAGGTATACCCCATGCTGGACACCTGAATTTTATGGTGCGAGTCACTGGGACAGAAAATAGTTTCTCCTCCATCTTTTCTGGGTTTGCCCAAAAAGGTCCTATAGATTAATGACAAGAGAAGAGAGCCATTAAACAGTGTCCAAATACAGATTTTTCACTTAACTAAATTTCTGTTTCTCATTACAAACTTGTGCAATTTCCTTTTTAAAGTTGAGTCCTAGTGACTAAGCTACTGTTAGTGAAGGCGTGCAATACCAGTCTCAAGTTCTCCCCTACAACAAAGCTTTGTGTTACGTGTCACACAGAAATGCTGAAAGACTGGGAATTTTATTGTTTTGTTGTCATCAGCAGCTTCTGACTGTGTCTACTTTAACAGATGTAATCTCTCAGTTGCCATAGAGTATCTGCAGAAGTGGGTTATTATTTGCAAGGAATTAAAGGGGCTGTCTGCCTAAGGCCACACAATTTCAGAACATGTGGTTCAGATAGGTTCCTAATCTGGGAGACAAAAGCTGCTAATTATATTCAGTCTCTCATGTATAAGAATGCAGAAGGGGGCGTGGCCTGGACGAGCATGGAGTAGCAAGCACAGTTACGAGCTCTCCATCCCAGATATCCTGTTGATCTCCGTTAGTGGAATAAAGAAACTTTTGGACCCAAAACTGTGCATCCGAATAGTTGCTGTACATAGTGTACCTGTTTTGATAGTGCTCTTGCCATTTTACCCGAGACTGGGAGAGAAAGAGTTGAGCATCTGGGTAGAGGAATACTACAGGCAGTCTATGGCAGTTTGTGGCAGTTGATGACTGCTGGGACATAGCGCCTCTGTAATACCACATACTGGCCTAGGTGAACACAGCCTGTGATATCCATCTGATACAGGTACATTTATATCCTTGTACAAGTGAGGAGTAACTGAATTGGGCTCTGGACTTATTTGATTATCATTATCAGTGTTGTTGGAGGAGATATACCTTTCTCTGTGAAGATAACTGGCTGCAATGCACTGCTAGCAATACAATCTGAGCTGTACACCTATATGTAATTAAAGCTATACAGGTTACAGGGTTGCATACAAGCTTATAGGATAAATATCAACTCTCCCGAGAAAATCGCTGGAGTTGCAAAATCGCAGCTTGATACATTTACCCCCAGATCTCAGGATGTAAAATCCTTTACACTTTGAGTTACACAAAACTTCCTGGTTGCATTGTTCAGAGGTTTCCTCTTTAACAAGACAAGATAACAGGTAACGACTCTATTAAAGTAATTCTATCGTTTTAAAATAAGCATTGCCCAATCAATTGAATGTGTGTCCAAAGCACAAAGTGATTTATTTTTAACAGATGTAAATAGTCAACAATTCAATACATTATTATATCATGATAAAGTACAGTACAGTACAGCACAGCAAATACCAAAAGATAAGTACATACCAATGCAATCGCTTGCGCTCGCTTGCGCACCCACGGGACCCGATGGACAATATTCTGTATAGAATATTGTGTCAGAGTTGACTGAGGCCCCAGTGAGATGCAGCTAATATATATACAGTCAGTGTTTCATTGTGAACAAAAGAGATGACGTAGATTGTTTCTATAGGTCTAGACGTTGGGTGGGTCCAGGCCAGACAGGTAATAGGTTGATTCAATCTAAGGAATCCAAAGGTGGGGGTCTTCTCTCCAGGGGGTCTGCTCCTTTTCATAGCCAGTATCATACAAAGGTTTTACTCTCTAATATCAATAACTAAAGTATGCAATGTGCGATCTCTTCGCCGACTGCACCGGACAGCTGCTGATGAATAGGGCTTCAATATGATATCAGGCATGACACCTTTCCTATTACCTAAACCTTTAATAACACTACAATGTACATATAATCAACATATATATATATATATATATATATATATATATATATATGTCACTCACCGGACCGTGAGTGCCTCTTCCCGGACATTTAGGAACCGTGGCCGTCCTCCATCCTGAGGGACTGCGCATGCGCAGCCCTTTCCATACCTCCAGTGTATGTTCCTTTAACTAAATTGGCAGATCAGGCAACCTCCCTATATTAAGCACCTGTGGTCAACACCACGTTGCCTGATCTTGGAGTCTCATTCCCCATGAGTCTCTGAAGGTGTTCCTGTGTTTCCTCGTTTATTCAGCCCAGCTGATTCCTGTGGTTTCCAAACCACTTCTACCGCTGTGGTTTCCAAACCACTTCTACTACTGTGGTTCCCATACCACTTCTACCATCTACTGTGTTTCATCGTGACTGTTGAGCTGATTCCTATCCGCTGCCTCCGTGCACTACAGTCTTCTAAGCACTTCAACTCTACCATGTATCATTGGGACTGTTAGCTGATGCCTATCCGCTGCCTCCGTGCACTACAGTCTTTCATTCACATCCACTCACCTGTTCATGATTGTGACTGCCAGCTGATTCCTATCCGCTACCTCCGTGCACTACAGGCTTCAACCTGCAACTCGTCTGTGTTTCATCATCGTGACTGTTTGGCTGATTCCTATCCGCTGCCTCCGTGCACTACAGTCTTCAACCTGCAACCCGTCTGTGTTTCATCATCGTGACTGCTAGCTGATTCCTATCCGCTGCCTCCGTGCACTACAGTCTTCAACCTGCAACCCGTCTGTGTTTCATCATCGTGACTGCTAGCTGATTCCTATCCGCTGCCTCCGTGCACTACAGTCTTCAACCTGCAACCCGTCTGTGTTTCATCGTGACTGTTTGGCTGATTCCTATCCGCTGCCTCTGTGCGCTTCAGTCTTCAGCCCTTGTCAACTCTTCCGTGTTTCCTTGAGTCTGCTGCCACTATTGCTACCCGCTACTCTCCGTGACCAACTGTTCCAGTTCAACTCTGCTCCGGTGTCCCATCGTTACTGCACCTACTGGTTGCTATTGGCTACCTCCGTGTTCCCGCAGAGACCCGCTGCTGTTACTTCTCAGCGCTACTCATCCATCTACTACTGATCCGCTCTCCACGCCTTCCTGTGTTCCCTGCTGGTCTACCTACCTGTGCGCTGCACCTGCTAGACCACCGCTTCACCCATCCAGGGACTTTGGATCCTGCCGGCCTCCTGCCCTTCAGGTATCTCTGCACTCCTGTCTGACTGCCTTCTCCTGAACCACGGTATGCATACTTCCCATTGACTGTGCTGTATATTGCATACCTTGCTGGACTGTGTTGGTTCTCCTCTGGAGTGTACTATCCGCTGAGTCTATTGCCATCATTGACTGTGTTGGTTCTCCTCTGGAGTGTACTATCTGCTGACTCTATTGCCATCATTGACTGTGTTATCTCATGCTGGATTACTTCAAGAGACTTTCTACATTGGCAGTGTTGTTCAGTCATTTATACATCTATATTGTGCATATTACTGTGGATCAAAGTCAAGGTGCCCGTGTATATATTGTGTTACAGTCTCTCCCCGTGCACCTCCTCACATATATATTCAGTGGTACAACTTGCTAGTGGCAGACCACTGACTCCTGTTTACAGTTTCACCCGTTCCAGTATCCTCTCACATAGCAGTGGTACAACTTGCTAACGCAGACCACTGACTCCCCGGATACCTCCACTTGGATTCCATTCCTTCACTCAGACAGCGGTACAACTTGCTATCCGCAGACCGCTGACTCTCATCACCTCCTCGTTTCTGTTGGACATTCCTCCTCACTATAGCAGTGGTACAACTTGCTACCGCAGACCACTGACTACCTTCACGTGTCCTTTGTCCATACAGTTCCTCGTGTATTACTACTTCCATATTGCCAGTGCTGCTAGTCATAGACTTTCCTGAGCATCTCATCATCTGCTATTTCCTGTTCCGTGATCACCCTGCTACCAGAGTACCATATTACCACCTATACTGCTCTGGTAAGCCTATCACCTGGTGATCCCTGGGTAAAGACTCCTAGTGCCCGTGACAGTAAGATCAGGCCATGACAGACCCAGATACGGAACCTACCGCTAAAGAGATGCTGCAGCATCTGGTCAGCCGTGTGGAGCAACAGGATGCTCGCCAACAGCTGTTACTTCAATGTTACCAATCTTTAACCTCCCAAGGAACATCTGGACAGACCGTTACAGCTAATATTGAAGCTCCTGTGCTTTCCTCCGTTTCCCCAGTGCCATCCCAGGTGTCTACAGTTCCTACGCTACACCTGCCTACTCCGTCAAAATATGACGGGGACCCCAAAACTTGTAGAGGTTTCCTTAACCAATGTTCAGTCCATTTTGAACTTCAACCTCAAAATTTTTCTACCCATCGTTCCAGAGTGTCCTATCTTATTTCATTGTTTTCTGGACAAGCCCTGGCTTGGGCCTCCCCTCTGTGGGAGAGAAACGATCCAATTCTACAAGATAGTGCCAAATTCATTTCCACGTTCCGAAGTGTGTTCGATGAACCAGGTCGTGTGACCTCCGCTGCTTCCAGCATTCTTCGTTTGCGACAAGGCTCCCATACAGTAGGACAGTATGTCATTCAATTTAGGATCTTAGCCTCTGAACTTCAGTGGAACTCTGAAGCATTAGTTGCCGCCTTCTGGCAGGGGCTTTCCGATAAAATTAAGGATGTACTGACTACCCAAGAACTTCCTTCGTCACTAGAAGATTTGATCTCTCTTTGCCATCGTGTAGATATGAGATTTCGTGAAAGAGAGTCTGAGAAAACAACGGCTGTCAAAGCACCTCTTCGTTCTAACCCTCAATTTCGTCCAGCTCCATCCTCTGCGATTCCCATGGAGATAGGACGTTCCAAATTATCTTCAGAGGAGAGGAAACGAAGAGTAAAGAATAGACTCTGTATCTATTGTGCTGATTCCACGCATATGCTCAGCTCTTGCCCTAAGAGATCGGGAAATGCCAGGCCCTAACTAGTTCTGGAGAGGTGAAGTTAGGGTCCCTGGAGTCCTCTCCATTGTCTATGAAATCTAAAGTCTGCGCTTTCGATGTTACGATTTCCTTTGCTACCAAATCCTTTGAGTCACAGGCATTGATTGATTCCGGAGCAGCAGGAAATTTCATTTCTAAATCACTAGTGAATCAATGGTCCCTACCAGTGATCACTTTAAAAACACCCATTTCTGTGACGGCTATAGATGGATCACGCCTCATCAATGGTCTCATCACCCAGAGTACGTCTCCAGTAACCCTTCAGATTGGTGTACTACACCATGAAGAAATTTCGTTTTTAATTCTTCCAGTTACGACAAGTCCGATTGTCTTAGGCCTTCCATGGCTTCAGTGTCACTCTCCCCAGATTGACTGGCGCACCCCTCAAGTTACGTCTTGGGGGTCTGAATGTCACCATCGTTGCCTCTCTCAAGTTATTCCTCTTAAAGTACAGCAATCTTCCATCTCATCTTCCTCCCCGGGACTCCCTCCTCAGTATGCTTCATATGCCGATGTGTTTGATAAAGCTCAGTCTGAACGTCTTCCTCCTCATCGTTCTTGGGATTGTCCGATCGACCTTCTACCTGGCAAGACTCCTCCCAGGGGTCGGGTCTATCCTCTCTCGTTACCTGAAACTCAAGCCACATCTGAGTACATACAGGAGAATCTCCAGCGTGGGTTCATTCGACCTTCCACCTCTCCCGCTGGAGCTGGGTTCTTCTTCGTCAAAAAGAAGGATGGATCATTACGCCCTTGTATAGATTTTCGTGGACTCAACGCCATTACTATCAAGAATCGGTATCCCATTCCGCTGATCACTGAGCTATTTGATCGCATCAAGGGAGCTCGGATATTTACTAAGTTGGATCTTCGTGGTGCCTACAATTTAATTAGAATCCGTTCCGGTGACGAATGGAAGACCGCGTTTAACACCAGAGATGGGCATTACGAATATTTAGTAATGCCCTTCGGGCTGTGTAATGCCCCCGCGGTTTTCCAGGGTTTCATCAATGAGATCTTTTGGGACTTATTATATGTATGTGTCGTTGTCTACCTGGACGACATATTGATCTTCTCACAGGACCTGCCTTCTCATCACCAACATGTGGCAGAGGTCCTCTCCAGACTACGGAAGAACTCGTTGTTCTGTAAATTGGAGAAATGTTCATTCGAGTTACCCCAGATTCCATTCTTGGGGTATATAGTTTCCGGAGTTGGCCTGAAGATGGATCCAGACAAAGTAAATGCTGTACTACATTGGCCTCAGCCAACTACTCTTCGTGCCATCCAGCGTTTTTTAGGTTTTGCCAATTACTATAGACGCTTCATTCAAGACTTTTCATCCATTGCATCTCCCATTGTGGCCCTAACTCGGAAAGGGGCTAATACTAAGCAATGGTCATCTGAGGCTCTCCAAGCCTTTCAAATCCTCAAAGAGTCCTTCTCGTCTGCTCCCATTCTGCGACAGCCTGATGTGACAATCCCCTTCTTCCTAGAAGTAGATGCCTCTAATGTGGGCTTAGGAGCTATTCTCTCCCAACGCTCGGAGCAACAAAAATTACATCCTTGTGCCTTCTACTCTCGGGGCCTTCTGCCCGCAGAGAAAAATTATACTATCGGGGACAAGGAGTTGCTGGCCATCAAAGCTGCATTAGAGGAATGGAGATACTTGTTGGAAGGAGCTCGCCATCCGGTGACGATCTTCACGGATCATAAGAACTTGTCATATTTGCAATCTGCTCAATGCTTGAACCCTCGTCAAGCAAGATGGTCTCTTTTCTTTTCCCGTTTTGAATTAATTATAACCTTCAAACCAGCCGCTAAGAACAAGAAAGCTGACGCTCTATCTCGAGCTTTTGTGACGTCCTCTGATGTAGAAGAGGTTCCCAACCATGCTATTCTAGACCCCAAATGTATTTCTCTGGCTGCTTCATCCACCAAAATGCTACCATTTGGGAAGACCCTTGTGCCTCCTACTATGAGGAGGAAAATCCTTTCGTGGTACCATGCCTCTCGTTTTTCTGGACACGCCGGTGAACACAAGACCTTTGAGATTCTCTCTCGTAGTTACTGGTGGCCTTCAATGAGGAGAGACGTCAAAGAGTTTGTTGCTTCCTGTGATTTATGTTCTCAGTTCAAATCCTCCTGCAGAACTCCAGCAGGGTTGCTGCGACCACTACCCATTCCGTCCAAGCCTTGGACCCATATTAGTATGGATTTCATTACTGATTTGCCACCAAGTAAGAATCACAATACTATTTGGGTAGTGGTAGACAGATTTTCGAAGATGGCTCATTTCGTCCCTCTGTCCGGTTTACCTTCCTCGTCTACTTTGGCTGAACATTTCATTAAAGAAATCTTCCGCATCCATGGATGTCCGTCTGAGATTGTGTCGGATAGAGGAGTACAATTCGTTTCCAGATTCTGGCGGGCCCTTTGTAAAACCTTGGGCATACGATTAGCACTCTCATCTTCTTACCATCCGCAATCTAACGGACAAACAGAACGAGTCAATCAAGATCTTGAGACCTTTATTAGGATGTTCTCTTCAGCCAACCAAGACAACTGGGTAGAATTGCTCCCTTGGGCTGAATTCGCCCATAACAACATGTACCATGAGTCATCATCCAAAACTCCATTCTTTGTGGTCTACGGTCACCATCCGTCTTTTCCGGAATTTCCTGCCCTCCCGCCCACCCAAGTTCCTGCTGTGGAGACTGCTTGTCAGACCTTCAAAAATATCTGGTCTCAGGTCAAAACCTGTTTAAAGAAGACATCTAACAAATATAAGTCTTTCGCAGATAAGAAGAGGCGGGCTATTCCACCACTAAAAATTGGAGATCGTGTCTGGTTATCTACCAAAAATATTCGTTTGAAGGTTCCATCTATGAAATTCGCCCCTCGTTTTATTGGTCCATATAGGATCATTCAAGTTATCAATCCAGTATGTGTTAAACTTCTTCTTCCTAAGAATCTTCGGATCTCCAATGCCTTCCAACCTCTCAAACCTCTCATCATCAACCGTTTCTCGACTCCTCCCTCAGCACCGCAGCCAGTTCAAGTTCATCAGGAGGAGGATTTCGAGATTACTGAGGTATTGGATGCAAAAATTTCGCGAGGAGTCCTCCGTTTCCTCGTTCATTGGAAGGGCTTTGGTCCTGAGGAGCGCTCTTGGATCAAAGCTGAAGATCTTAATGCTCCTGCCCTTTTGAAGAAGTTTTATTCCAAAAATCCGGACAAACCCGGTTCCAGGCGTTCTGTGCCCACCTTTAAAAGGGGGGGTACTGTCACTCACCGGACCGTGAGTGCCTCTTCCCGGACATTTAGGAACCGTGGCCGTCCTCCATCCTGAGGGACTGCGCATGCGCAGCCCTTTCCATACCTCCAGTGTATGTTCCTTTAACTAAATTGGCAGATCAGGCAACCTCCCTATATTAAGCACCTGTGGTCAACACCACGTTGCCTGATCTTGGAGTCTCATTCCCCATGAGTCTCTGAAGGTGTTCCTGTGTTTCCTCGTTTATTCAGCCCAGCTGATTCCTGTGGTTTCCAAACCACTTCTACCGCTGTGGTTTCCAAACCACTTCTACTACTGTGGTTCCCATACCACTTCTACCATCTACTGTGTTTCATCGTGACTGTTGAGCTGATTCCTATCCGCTGCCTCCGTGCACTACAGTCTTCTAAGCACTTCAACTCTACCATGTATCATTGGGACTGTTAGCTGATGCCTATCCGCTGCCTCCGTGCACTACAGGCTTCAACCTGCAACTCGTCTGTGTTTCATCATCGTGACTGTTTGGCTGATTCCTATCCGCTGCCTCCGTGCACTACAGTCTTCAACCTGCAACCCGTCTGTGTTTCATCATCGTGACTGCTAGCTGATTCCTATCCGCTGCCTCCGTGCACTACAGTCTTCAACCTGCAACCCGTCTGTGTTTCATCATCGTGACTGCTAGCTGATTCCTATCCGCTGCCTCCGTGCACTACAGTCTTCAACCTGCAACCCGTCTGTGTTTCATCGTGACTGTTTGGCTGATTCCTATCCGCTGCCTCTGTGCGCTTCAGTCTTCAGCCCTTGTCAACTCTTCCGTGTTTCCTTGAGTCTGCTGCCACTATTGCTACCCGCTACTCTCCGTGACCAACTGTTCCAGTTCAACTCTGCTCCGGTGTCCCATCGTTACTGCACCTACTGGTTGCTATTGGCTACCTCCGTGTTCCCGCAGAGACCCGCTGCTGTTACTTCTCAGCGCTACTCATCCATCTACTACTGATCCGCTCTCCACGCCTTCCTGTGTTCCCTGCTGGTCTACCTACCTGTGCGCTGCACCTGCTAGACCACCGCTTCACCCATCCAGGGACTTTGGATCCTGCCGGCCTCCTGCCCTTCAGGTATCTCTGCACTCCTGTCTGACTGCCTTCTCCTGAACCACGGTATGCATACTTCCCATTGACTGTGCTGTGTATTGCATACCTTGCTGGACTGTGTTGGTTCTCCTCTGGAGTGCACTATCCGCTGAGTCTATTGCCATCATTGACTGTGTTGGTTCTCCTCTGGAGTGTACTATCTGCTGACTCTATTGCCATCATTGACTGTGTTATCTCATGCTGGATTACTTCAAGAGACTTTCTACATTGGCAGTGTTGTTCAGTCATTTATACATCTATATTGTGCATATTACTGTGGATCAAAGTCAAGGTGCCCGTGTATATATTGTGTTACAGTCTCTCCCCGTGCACCTCCTCACATATATATTCAGTGGTACAACTTGCTAGTGGCAGACCACTGACTCCTGTTTACAGTTTCACCCGTTCCAGTATCCTCTCACATAGCAGTGGTACAACTTGCTAACGCAGACCACTGACTCCCCGGATACCTCCACTTGGATTCCATTCCTTCACTCAGACAGCGGTACAACTTGCTATCCGCAGACCGCTGACTCTCATCACCTCCTCGTTTCTGTTGGACATTCCTCCTCACTATAGCAGTGGTACAACTTGCTACCGCAGACCACTGACTACCTTCACGTGTCCTTTGTCCATACAGTTCCTCGTGTATTACTACTTCCATATTGCCAGTGCTGCTAGTCATAGACTTTCCTGAGCATCTCATCATCTGCTATTTCCTGTTCCGTGATCACCCTGCTACCAGAGTACCATATTACCACCTATACTGCTCTGGTAAGCCTATCACCTGGTGATCCCTGGGTAAAGACTCCTAGTGCCCGTGACAATAGACTAATAATAAACCGAATACTATCTGCTCCTGAATTGCAGTGTAACAGAACCAATATGAAATTATATAAATAACTAACTGTTGTAATGCGAGTGTGTGCGTGCGTATTTTACCGTGCGAACGCACCACATCACGTAACACGTGGTGTACGCTTCGCAATACGCACGGCAAACCAATATACTTTCGTTCATCCAATTATACGACTTTGACAGTCCACCCTTTGATAGTACAATAAACTATCACCTTAAAGATGTTATAAGCAGGATCTCAGTACCACGTTTCATTGTTATGTAATACAAATCCCCCTTGGTGTATGTCCACGCCGTTTGTAGATCTAAACAAGTTATCATAAGAGAGAGTCTTAATCCACTAAACGACTTCTTCTTCTACTATAAACCGTACACTTCTGGAGCTTGGAGATAACCTTTTGTATGCCCTTCAAGGGTGCAATAAAACACTTAATACATTATTTGGAAAGGTACATGGTACAGTAGAACGTGTATCAGCTATACAGAATTCTCTACTACAGTTCTTCAAGTTTACCAGGTTCTTCTGTCCAACGCATGTCTTTAAGCTCAGAATACATTTAAACACTTCATGTTCATCAATAGCATCATCCTATGTCTATCAATAATGTCATATGCAATCTCCTTCAGCTTGCGTTAATATACACACATCTAATAATGTCACCAGTTCTTTTCATCAACACTTGTGGGCGGGCTATTGTCTGTTCGTTCTTCCCAGTCTCCCAATACTCAGATTTAACAGTGATCGGCTTGTAAAGCATTGGGAGACTTCAGACTAAGGGACCTAGGTGTCCTACTTTTTCCCCTAGTGACCTCCCACCCATAGTTCGGGTACCTCAAGAATATTTAGTGGAAAGAGAACTAGTCCTACTTGATATAATCACTGAGGCACGCGTGAGCACGCCCAGCACTTTGTTTGGTCTAAAACCTTACCCTCCCAAGAATGATAATCATTCTCAAGGATGCCTGCTCAAGTCCGAATATTACTGGACTGGCATCGCTGGGTGTGTCTCTTTTTTTTAACTATGGGGTCGCCGTACTTACGGACGTAATGCTACTCAGACAATAGCCCCTCGCACTTTCTCCAAGCTCCAAGGTTTCCAAATTTTCCTTTACCCCTGAATTGAATAAAGTAATTGGCCGGGCTGATTATGCTACTAACTTCTTCCTCCCCAATACCTCCTTATCATTACCCGAACCAGTCTCTGTCACCTGCTAATAATCAAAAGAATTAACCGTCCTGAGAAGAGAGTGAAATGAGAGAACACAAAAGAGGAAAAACTACAACTTCATGCTGGACAACAGTCTTAGCCTTTGGCTCAGGTGCTACTAACTGCATTCGAGGCCTTCCAGTACAGACTCATGAGTGCCCTTGGACCCTTCTCTGAGTGTTGGCCCCTCTGCAGTGGGTGGTATGGGCACCAGTGTGTCTCTGCTACCCTTGAAGCCGTGAGGCTGGTAGCCTACACCTGGTACCTGTCTGGCAAATAACCTAAGCTTAAGAAATTACTGCTCCACAACTTACTCTCCTGATCCAACATCCTGACAGTTAGTGTGACCTTTCAAGAAACAGTGTTTTGGACGTTCTCGGTTGCTGTCTCACTATTTACCTTCTCTCAAGGTCTAACCTAGCCTCCCAGTTACAATCTCATCTCACGAGGGGTCAAGAACATTTCAAAAACTGACAGGTTAGGAGTCTGCCCAGGGGTGATCTCTTGGTAGCGGGAAAGGACTAGTGGCACTTCAATCAAGTTCCAACTCTTATTCTATTCAATTCATTCTACCGAGTACCACTACTTTATGTTCACACTGGTTTATAGCTAACTGAAAGTATGTGATTTGTTACCACTACTCATACATTATACCTCTATTATCAATAACATGAATACCCCTATCATCTATTATAACTCTAGGACTATCACATTAAATAACAAAAGCTTTGAGTATGATACAGTAATATATTAGACACATTTCAATACACCTCTACCCAGACATTTTTCATTGGTACACCTGTGTATACTTGAGGATCCTGCATGGTGGTAATTGGATGACGTGTATTTGTTTTACCTGGAGGAAAACCCATCAGCAGGAGGGATATGGGATGGCTCTATTAGTCTACCTTGTCAATCTCTCCAGAGTCCACCAGACTCCTCACCACATCTCTTCACCTTCCAGACAGTTTATGCCTCAGGTAACACAAATCTTCCTATATTAACCAATATGTGTATGCGTGCATGTGTGTGTGTGTGTTCAAATTTTAAAACTAAAACAATACAACGAAAAACAAAACAAAACAAAACATAGATTTGTTAGCTGTCACATAAAACCCTGCTGTCTATTTGACAGCTATGTTCTCTCTGGTGTGACAGCCCTGTATGGTTGTGCGTGTAAGTGTGGACTTTACTAGCAGCTACTTCAGTTGGTAACTGTGTCACTGTATAAAGTCCTCTATGTAGTGTCCTAATCATGTGCTGTTATTGCTATAAAACGATTTCTCCGTCACCTCAACATCGCCCTCTAGACTAGAAAAATGCTAAAGACCAATGTATATCAATCGATTTTCCCTCTGCCAACTCACATGTCATTCTCAGTACCTCATATTCAGCTACTTGACTAAGTGGGAAAGGCAACGGGGTCTCTTTCTATAACACTTTCTTCAAATATAACAGTATCCAGTACATGTCTGTCTAACAGTGAAAAAATATAAAACATGAAAATTCTACATTTTCTAGGGTTTCACATTATGTCGTATCTTGTGGTAAAAATCCTACTCCAATGTTCTATACAGAGATGCATATCTGTATGCCTCACCTCTAGTATTCTTCTGTCCTCCTGTCCTGCCCACCCTTTGTGCATCCATATAAAGGCACATTTTTGTACAGGAGGCACGAGCCAAAACAAAAAAACAAAACAGATATGCAATCTATAACACATGAATCGTATTTCCACAACAGAACCTTTCTGCTTAAAATCAGCAGTTTCTATACACCTGAAAACAAAACCCCTGACTGTTTCTGTAACTCATGTCAATCTAGTGTGTGTATCTCTGAATTTGTCTTATGTAAAAACATAAAATATGTTTTAGCCCCATTGTTGATTTTATCTCTACCAGAGGAGAGAGAGAGAGGGAGAGAGAGAGAGAGAGAGAGAGAGAGAGAGAGAGAGGGAGAGGGAGAGGGAGAGGGAGAGAGAGGTAGAGAGAGAGAGAGAGGTAGAGAGAGAGAGGGAGAGGTAGAGGGGGAGAGACAGAGAGGGAGAGAGAGAGACTAGCATTTGTGTAAAGAGTGGGAAATAGGAAAGCAATGAATGATGGGAATACAAAGGTTTGAATACAAACATACATGTAGAAAGGGAGATTTTTACAACAAAATGACAGCTGGATTGGACTCTGACTCTATGGGGAAATGGCTGTATTCATTCCACTGCTCCCCTTAGCTATTTGCTAACTATGACCCCTCCCCATACTTGACTAGGGGGTCTTAACAGTGCCATCCAGTGTCGTCCGTCATTTGTTTAGTAAGAACTCGGTATCTCATTGACTACATACCTTTTCAATGGACTTTTCTAACTTATAATAGAGAAATGTAAAAATGTACTCTTAGTGATTCATATTTTCTCTGAAATACATAAAACGATATTTTGGAGCAAAGTATGTACATACTTCATTGTTGGATAATGATTCTCAGCCAAGCAAATTATCATGAGTCACTGCAGCCTAAAACAAAAGAGTGTTCCAATTGTCTATTGTTAATTAGTCTTTCAAGAGTAATTCTTCTATTTCTCTATCTCACCCCTTTTAAACACTTGTCTATACTTCTTTTGTGTCCCCTTTATCTGTGAAAAGAAAAACAATACAGTTATCTTAAAACAGCAAACAAAACAAACATTTCTATTCTTTGCCGTCGGCTAGCGATTTAGGAAAACAAACATGTGACAACATAAAACGAACAAACAAAATCAACAAAGATTACTTTTAAAAAAATAAGTTTCTTTCTACATTTTGCACCTTAATGCTCACCACAGATTAACTCTAGAGTTGGCTATATTTCTCCCCCCAGGAATTGGCTGCTATGAGGTGCACAGGAAACTGTTGAGAAGTCTCCAAGACTTGTGTGCGCCGTCTCTGTGGGTGTCTATGTGATTCCCCCTTAGATGGGCCAAGTCTCTTTGCTTCCGCTCTTGTCATTGTACAGTCCTGTGCTTGGTGTCCCATTTTAGTGCATCTAAAACACTTTCTCAACTCATGTTGTTTCTCTTCTTTTTTACAATCTCTTACGAAATGGCCTTCTTCGTGACACTTAAAACACCTGATTTTTCTATGTTTCTTATTATGTGGGTTGTATGCTGGTGGTCGTGTGTGCAGTCCCTCTAGTGCTGGGATACTTACCATCATTACCCTATTACTTAGTGTCTCTTTCTGTTTATTTTTATCATGTCCTATAGCTGACTCCCTGAGAACACTTACAGTACTTCCTCTCCAGTATGGTAATGAAGTTTGCACCCTTTTTTTCAAGTTTTCCCTGAGTCCATCCATTAGAACGTGAACAGCAACCTCTCTGTAATCTTCATTATCTTTTATGTCTGGTACCCCAGTATATTTGACCATCTCCATCAGAGCCCTGCAAAAGTAGTCTGTTGCATTTTCACTATCTTTTTGCTGGATACTAAAAATTTTACTCCAGTCCACTATCACTGGGAAATATATGGCCAACTGTGTGATTATATTTCTAATATTGTCCTGATTATCATCCTCGGTTAAGGATTCATCCTCCTCCAACATACAATCATTAATGAACTTTTGTATATCAGTATTGAGAGGAAGACAGGCCTTCAATAATACTCGCCAATCTTTATTAGTTGGCTCATACACATTACCATAATATCTAATAAACTGCTGACATTTGGTCAAATCTTTCCTAGGATCAGGGAAATCAGACAAAATTGAAAATGTTTCAGACCTAGTGCATGGATCACGCTTTGCTACATGTTTTAAGGGAACATCACTATTCCTGTCTGCTTTCCCATTGGGAACTGCTGCTGTGCAGACAGGATGTAAGTCTACCAAATCACTAAAACTAGTTGCTGAAATTGCTGCTGCAGTACAATGTTAACCTGTGTTAACCTGTGTTAACCTTTTCATTGTTCTCACCACTTTCAGCAGCTGCCCCTATTGGTGGGACGGTTCCTCTTTTTCCTGAAACATTACCTTTAACGTTACTTAAAACAACATACAACTTACTAGTTACAGTTTTTACATTTTTGGTATTGGCTGTACTTCCCGCCCCGACCGAATTTATCGGGGGCGTGTTTGCGCTCAGTTCGCCACGCTTTGCAACGCACACTTCCGGAATGCTTGTTTCCGGTACGCTTACTTCCGCTGAACACGTGTTTTTACTTACACTCACTTCCGCTGTGCGTTCGCTGCTCTGCCACGTGTTACCTTCCATTTGCCACAATTTTAAACAATGATTATGTGCATTTCTCACTTTCGTTGACTTAATCAACCGTACTTTATCTTTTACGGTATTTAGCACCTCTGCATTAAAACTCCCTGTTGTTGGGAAAGGCCTATCACAATCTTTGGTCATTTCGACCCACGTGTCACAATACACAGTTGTGTATGCACCATATTTTGCACACATGAGAAATCTCGCTGACTCAATAAGACCTTCCTTAGGCAGTAAATTGGCAATCTCTAGCGTATGCCTAGCACCCATGTTGCACAATATACTTTCTACCCGGAACACAGACACACCGCAATGCTCTGTTCCTTCCGGCCAAATGTGAAATACAGACACACCGCAATGCTCTGTTCTTTCCACTAAATAATTTCAACTCTGTCGCTATACTCACCGCTAGAGATCTATAATGCTCGGTGAACGTATTTCCTTTAGCCGCGTTCACTCGCTTTTCTCGCCCCTGGCGAGGATCCCTAATACAGAAATATCCCTGTGGGCCCCAAGGGCTATCAGCTCCTCGATACCCTGGCTCAACCACAAAAATCTGCTGAGTTTATTATCGCTGGGAGCGCAAGTTAATACAATCAACCTGCCTTTCCAGTATAATTCCTCCTAGCTGCTTCACCAATTCGCACTAACGGTGCGATCGGATCGCACTGCCTACCAATACTAATTATTAGCAAACCTTGCGATCTATTGGTAGCGCTTTGCGAAAACCCGGTTTTCGCATTCGGTATACCTGCCCTGTATACCGTCCTTCAGTTGGGCAATCCGCCTCGTCAGACAGCAACTGAGCACCTCAACAATAAACAAACAGTGTATCTACGTTACAAAATCGCACACTATACACCTTTTCTGCGCAGAAAATTGAAAGTTCCCAACAACCGTAATAATGTCTGAGGCTTTCACAAGTAATTATACTATGCATATAATAACTATCAAAACAATTGTTCAACCACGTGGCAAATCTACCGGAAGTTTGCGTACGCACAGCAGGAAGTACACATACGCACAGCAATGCAATACACTTTAAACCATTAAAACGACAATAAAAAGAAACATTTTTTTCTTTCTTGTCCCTAGATTCTAATTAGCGTTCCTTCAGTCTATGCAACAACGGACATTCGGTTTCGCAACACACAGTGAACCACAGGTATTAGACGCATTACGTTCTTTCCTGCTTTATGCGACGCGTCCGTCAATCCACCCTTTGTTGAGGAACCGAATATCGTAAGCGTTGCATACCTGCCGGTAACGTAACTCCTAACTCACGAGCCCCCATATTATTAAAGTAATTCTATCGTTTTAAAATAAGCATTGCCCAATCAATTGAATGTGTGTCCAAAGCACAAAGTGATTTATTTTTAACAGATGTAAATAGTCAACAATTCAATACATTATTATATCATGATAAAGTACAGTACAGCACAGCCAATACCAAAAGATAAGTACATACCAATGCAATCGCTTGCGCTCGCTTGCGCACCCACGGGACCCGATGGACAATATTCTGTATAGAATATTGTGTCAGAGTTGACTGAGGCCCCAATGAGATACAGCTAATATATATACAGTCAGTGTTTCATTGTGAACAAAAGAGATGACGTAGATTGTTTCTACAGGTCCAGACGTTGGGTGGGTCCAGGCCAGACAAGTAATAGATTGATTCAATCTAAGGAATCCAAAGGTGGGGGTCTTCTCTCCAGGGGGTCTGCTCCTTTTCATAGCCAGTATCATACAAAGGTTTTACTCTCTAATATCAATAACTAAAGTATGCAATGTGCGATCTCTTCGCCGACTGCACCGGACAGCTGCTGATGAATAGGGCTTCAATATGATATCAGGCATGACACCTTTCCTATTACCTAAACCTTTAATAACACTACAATGTACATATAATCAACATATATATATATATATATATATATATATATAGACTAATAATAAACCGAATACTATCTGCTCCTGAATTACAGTGTAACAGAACCAATATGAAATTATATAAATAACTAAGTGTTGTAATGCGAGTGTGTGCGTGCGTATTTTATCGTGCGAACGCACCACGTCACGTAACACGTGGCGTACGCTTCGCAATACGCACGGCAAACCAATATTAAACCAATATACTTTCGTTCATCCAATTATACGACTTTGACAACTCCCTGCTGTGTATTCAACTGTTGATCACTCACAGATGAAAAAGATCTAATTAGACTAATTGGGGTCTCCTCTAAAAGTTACAAAACCAAATCATGTCATACTGTCTCAGATGTTACAAATCAAAACCTCAGAAATTCATGCATTTCCTATACAGAAATACAACACAATATAATCGTAATACAGACAGAGAGGAAAGAGGGCCAAGCTCACATGAGATTAAGTACTGTCACGAATTTCACTAGGAATATCACTGACTGGAATTAGCGCAACTAAACTGAGAGGTGCGGAGTCTAATGGTGAAGAAGGGAGAGTTACCCATAGACTCATGTTGGTGGTTATTATGGGTAAACTTTGCCCAGGGTAAAAGTTCACTCCAGTAGTCAAACAGGCCAATTCGCTCTCCACAGGCGCCGGAGACGGCACCTGACAGTATCCTCCCCTTCTTTCTTACGGGTGGTGCAAGAATCTCTCCTCTGTACCAGAGCCCTTACAATGGATGAGAAATTAGCATTTTCCTCTAGAGATACGAGATTCCGGAATGCGTTCCACCAGAAATTCTTCACCACAAATGGTCTTGA
This sequence comes from Mixophyes fleayi, assembly GCF_038048845.1. Lineage (NCBI taxonomy): Eukaryota > Metazoa > Chordata > Amphibia > Anura > Limnodynastidae > Mixophyes > Mixophyes fleayi. The sequence continues at coordinate 54,793,382 of NC_134405.1, read as the reverse complement.
CAGGAGGAGGTGGAGAGGTTTTACTGGAGAATTCGTTGAGAATGAGAGGTTTAAGCAGAGGTATATGGAAGGTATTATAAATCTGAAGGGAAGCTGGAAGATGAAGTCTGGAGGTGACAGGATTAATTACATGGGAAATGGAAAAAGGCCCAATATAGCGTGGAGCCAGTTTCATAGTAGGAATCTTAAGTCTAAGGTTGCGGGTAGCTAACCACACTTTGTCGCCTACCCGAAGCACAGGCAGATTCCTTCTGTGATGATCCGAAAAGTGTGTGTAACGATTAGAAGACTGTAATAATCTGGAACGCACTTGGGACCAGATTTGGGAAAAATTGCGGACCATGCTTTGTGCAGCAGGCACCGAGGAATCAGATAGATTGGAGAAGGCGGGGAGAATAGGATGTCTCCCGTAGATGGTGAAGAAGGGAGAGTTACCCATAGACTTGTGTTGGTGGTTATTATGGGTAAACTCTGCCCAGGGTAAAAGTTCACTCCAGGAGGATTGTTGATCCGAACAGCAGCACCTCAGAAACGCCTCTAGGTCCTGATTGGTCCATTCAGTCTGCCCATTAGTTTGCGGGTGGTACCCAGAGGAGAATTTCAAGCTGATATCAAGTTGTTTGCAAAAGGTCCTCCAGAATTGAGAGACAAATTGGACACAACGATCAGAAATGATATCCCTAGGGCAGCCATGGAGGCGAAAAATCTCTCGAATGAATAGAAGTGCTAGCTGGGAGGCAGAGGGTAGCCCCTTGAGGGGGATGAAGTGGGCTAATTTTGAAAAGCGGTCTTCTACTACTACCCAGATGGTATTAAAGCCATGACTGGCAGGAAGGTCTGTAATGAAATCCATGCTGATACTGAGCCATGGAAGGTCCGGAATGGGAAGAGGATTGAGAAGACCGGCAGGGGGTCTCCTAGGAATTTTATGTCGGGCGCAGACCTCACAAGAACAGATGTATTCCTGGACGTCCGAGGGCAAAGAGGGCCACCAGTATAAACGAGATAGAAGGGCAACAGTCTTCTTAACCCCGACATGACCAGCAAACTTGGCGTTATGAGCCCATCTCAGGTGCGCAGATGTTCCTGTATAAACGAGCGACCAGGAGGAGGAGTCTTGAAAAATGAATTGGCCAAGGCTACAATCGTGGAGGAGTTGAGGATAGGTTTGCCTACCATGGGTAACGAGGCATCAGAGGAGTCAAACAGACTGGACAGTGCATCAGCACGCAGATTCTTGGTGCCAGGGCGTAAGGTTAGAATCAAGTGGAATCCGTTAAAGAATAGCGACCAGCGGGCCTGGCGAGGATTCAAGCATTAAGCAGACTGCAAGTAGGTAAGATTCTTATGGTCATTAAACACTGTAATGGGAAATAGTGCCCCTTCCAACAGGTAGCGCCATTACTCTAATGTGGTCTTGATGGCGAGGAGCTCTTTATCACCAATCCCATAGTTAGCCTAACTGGCAGAGAACTTTTTGGAGAGGAAACCGCAAGGAATGGGAAGACCTGCATAATTCTTCTGAGACAACACAGCTCCAATCCCAACAGAGGATGCGTCGACCTTCAAGAAGAATGGTTTACTTTGGTCGGGTTGAGATAGGACCGGAGCAAGCGTAAAGGCCTCCTTAATGGCCAGGAATGCTTGAACTGCCTCTGGAGGCCAGGATTTAGATTGGTCACCCTTCCGAGTAAGCAGAGTAATGGGAGAGATTAGCGTGGAAAATCCCTTGATGAATTGGCGAAAGTTATTTGTAAAGCCAATAAAACGCTGGGTAGCTTTGAGGCCGGAAGGCTGAGACCAATTACGAATAGTCTCTAATTTGCTGGGATCCATCCGAAGGCCAAAACCCGAAACAATATACCCCAGGAAGGGTACTTGAGAGCAATTGAAGAGGAATTTATCTAATTTGCTGAATAGCTGTTTGGAACGTAAACGAGAAAGTACTTCTTTGACATGCAGAATATGAGTAGACAGATCTTGTGAAAATATTGGGATGTCATCCAAATAGATCACCACCGACTGATAGAGTAGATCCCTGAATATTTTGTTAATAAAGTCCTGAAAGACAGCTGGGGCGTTACAAAAAGGCATCACCAGGTATTCATAGTGGCCGTCTCTGGTATTGAACGCAGTTTTCCATTCCTCTCCTTTACGAATTCTAATCAGATTGTAGGCTCCTCTGAGGTCCAGTTTGGTAAAAATTTGTGCCCCTCAGATACGATCAAAGAGTTCCGAAATTAGGGGAAGAGGATAGCGATTTTTAATCGTGATGGCGTTAACTCTCCTGTAATCAATGCACGGTCTGAGAGAGCCGTCCTTCTTAACAAAAAAGAAGCCTGCCCCTGTTGGAGAAGATGTCTAGACATGTTTAGACATGCTGGCTGCAGACAGGTGAGCAGAAATATCGTTCTGCTGCTTGGCAACACGACGTGGATTGCAGAGAGAAGGTGTCCGTCTCCGGCGCCTGTGGAGAGCGCAGAGACGGCACCTGACAAGTACATATTGGTCCAGCCAGAATGCAAAGGTAAAAAGTGCTTAGTGACTATGATCCAGTCACACAGCAATGTTGGTCAAAGGATTGTTGTCTTGTGTGCCCGGTGTATTGGGTGGTGATTTATTATAGATTAATGATGTCCTATAGCATATCAGTGCACAAAGTGCAGAGATGGCAAGACTCAGGGCCACACCTGAGTGTTCTGGACCACATTGTATCTGTTTGGGATGATTAGTATAGGAAGAGGAATAAAGCAATAGGTATAGTTTCAACACTGAGAATAAGCTTTAGCAACAAATTCAGAGAGGACATCGGTAAACACCAAATATAACGGAAATATTTCACTACTTATTCAGATATTTGCCACTCATATTATTTCTCCTTATAACACTGCCCACACTCACCCCCTGCTATATTCTGTATAAAATCTTAAGTCAACACCACTATAATGTAAGCTATGGACTGTGTTTTACATCAGTATAAAGAGGGAGTACTGTGTAGACTCACAATACAGGGCTGCACAAATCATAGCAGATAGATCTTCTTGTCTCACATGTTGAATCATTCTAGCTGGAGACACATCCTCCATCCATCACTTGTAGCAGGCTTTCTACAACAGTCCGATCTCCACCTCATCATAAAGTCCAAGCTAGGACAATAGAATATGGAAAGATGGCTGGTATATTGTCAGTGGGATATTGCCTGGTATGTGTATGGGCATCTAAGTCTGTACTTGTATAATAATCTGTGGGCAGATGATGTATATGCGTGCATGCAGGAACTGTACCATATGTATGGGCAGACCATTGGTAGCGTGTGTGAGGAAACAGGCTGGTAAAATGATCCATGGCACAGATAGTACATTGTGTGCAAGTAGAGCCAATATATAGTGGGTGACCAGGGCTTGCACATTGCATGGGTGCACAGGGATAATTTGTTGTGTGTGGCACATGCACACGGTTGGTATAGAATAGAGATGGTCACTGACCCCCGTGTTTTGGTTTTGGATTCGGTTTTGGATCTGGATTACCGTCGTGTTTTGGTTTTGGTTTTGGTTTTGCAAAACCGCCATTGCGTGTTTTGGTTTTGGTTTTGGTTTTGTTTGGTTTTGTTTTGCTATTTTTTGGGAAAATCCATGTTTTTGGGCCTAAATTAACCCAATTTAGTGCTCCAACTGTTTTAGAGACAAGTAATCTAATTGTTGAGGTAATAAATCATCCAAAAAAACAGTTTAATTCTTCGTTGGTAGGCCTATTCTACACACAAAACAGATTGTCTTCCTCTCCATCTATGCATATTGGCAATGCAGCCATCGTCTTTGAATGTATATTACACCCTACACTTATAGTTAAATATGTAAAGAAATGGAAAAAGCCAGTTTGCTTTCTGTCTCTCAAGGCCCCCCTCCACTTGTATAAAATAGCAAAAAATTCAGCCATTATAGACTGTACAATATTAATTGACATGGAGAAAGCCAGTTTGGTTTCTGTCTCTCTAGGCCCCCCTCCACTTGTATAAAATACTAAAAAATTCAGCCATTATAGACTGTACAATATTAATTGACATGGAGAAAGACAGTTTGGGGTCACTCTGTCTCTCTAGGACCCCCTCCACTTGTATAAAATACCAAAAAATTCAGCCATTATAGACTGTACAATATTAATTGACATGGAGAAAGCCAGTTTGGTTTCTGTCTCTCTAGGCCCCCCTCCACTTGTATAAAATACTAAAAAATTCAGCCATTATAGACTGTACAATATTAATTGACATGGAGAAAGCCAGTTTGGTTTCTGTCTCTCTAGGCCCCCCTCCACTTGTATAAAATACTAAAAAATTCAGCCATTATAGACTGTACAATATTATGAAAAATGGACAAAGCCAGTTTAGGGTCACTCTGTCTATGACACCCTACCCTTAAGGATAAATTGCCCTAACAGCAGCCTTTCAAGATGGTATGTGATATGGAAATGCCACAAGTCCCTTTCCTCTTTGGGGGTAGATTGCACCCTACACTTACATAGAAAGTTTTAAAAAGATGTTATCAGCATCATCTTCAGCTTCATCCTCACCCTCATCAGTGTGTACGTCATCATCACAGACTATCAATTCATCGCCGCTTGAATCCGCCATTAGAGAACAGTCAGTGCTTGGATGTCTTGGATGGTGAAGGCCTTCCTCGTGGAAGATGTAGTTCATTTTTATAAACATCATTTTCACCACATTTTTGGGAAGTAACCTTCTACGGCGATCACTGACTAAGTTCCCTGCTGTGCTGAACACTCGTTCAGAGTACACACTGGAGGGTGGGCAGCTTAGGTATTGCAAAGCAAGTTTGTACATGGGTTTCCAAATGGCTTGCTTTTCTTCCCAGTAAGGAAAGGGACTGTCTGACATTTCCATATCAACTACCTCTTGAAAGTAATCCTCCACCATCCTTTGCATGTTTATACTCATATTGGATGGACTTATGGGCAAAGTGACACTTTTTTTTGAAAAATCCTTCAAACCAGCCCAGATGTTAAATTGTTCTCGTCTGCCCCCTGTGTCTTCCCTGCTTCTTTTTTGGAAATTTAATTTTTTACGAGCAACAGCTTGAGAAAGTGAAGGAGGACACGTCGTCAAGCCGAGGCCCAGTTCAGCGGCCAACTTGCTGAGCAATAGCTCCTTGCAAAAGTTCACATCTCGCTCATTTACAAGTAAAGACTCAATGTAGGTTTTAAACCTTGGATCAAGCACAGTGGCCAAAACGTACTGATCCGAGTTCAAGATCTTAATAACTCGAGGATCATTGTGAAGCGAATTAAGTACTTGATCGACAAGGCCAACATACTTTGCTGAATTGCTTGCTTTCAGCTCCTCCTTCATTTTCTCAAGCTGCTTTTCCAATAGTCTAATTAAAGGAATGACTTGGCTCAAACTAGCAGAGTCTGCACTGACCTCACATGTCACAACTTCAAATGGTTTCAGCACCTTGCACAGCACTGAAAGGATTCCCCACTGTGCAAGAGTGAAATACATCCCCCCTCCTTTCCCAATGTCATGACTTGTGCAATATGCTTGGATGGCTTTGCGCTGTTCCTCCATCCTCTGAAGCATGTACAGGGTGGAATTCCACCGAGTTACCACCTCTTGCTTAAGTTGGTGGCAGGGCAAGTTAAACTGCTCTTGGAGCTGCTGTAATCTCCTACATGCTGTGGCTGAATGCCTGAAATGGCCTGAAATTTTACGGGCCACCGAAAGCATCTCCTGCACCTCACGGTTATTTCGTAGGAAGCTCTGCACCACCAAGTTGATGGTGTGAGCAAAACAGGGAATATGTTGGAAATCACCCAGCTGTAATGCTCGCACTATATTGTTGGCGTTATCTGAAATGACATACCCTGGGGAGAGTCCGAGTGGTATAAGCCATGCATCAATCACATCTCTCAGTTTGCGTAACAAATTGTCAGCCGTATGCCTGTTAGTGAAGCCGGTGATACAAAGAGTGGCCTGCCTGTGACAAATGTTACGTAGTGGTGTACATGCTGCTGCTGTTCCTGCTGGTGAAGGTGAATGACCAACCCAGTGGGCTGTCACAGTCATATAGTCTTTGGTTTGGCCACTTCCACTTGTCCACATATCTGTGGTTAAGTGAACAGTGGGCAGAATGGCATTTTTCAGCGCAATCTCTACATTTTTACACACTTTTTGGTATAGTTGTGGAATAGCTTTACGGGAGAAATGGTGTCGCGATGGAATTCTGTAACGCGGACACAAAACCTCAATTAACTGTGAAAAACCAGCTGCGTTTATTGTGGAGATTGGACGCAGATCTAACACTAACATTGCAGCCATGGCGTCTGTGATTCGCTTGGCGACTGGGTGACTGCTGTCATATTTGCTTCCCCTCGCAAATGATTGTTTCACAGTTAATTGCTGAAATGTAGGACTGCTCATTTTATTCACCTGCCTCTGGGATGACGATTCACCCCCAGCAGCAGCAACAGCAGCAGCAGGACTAACGCTTTCTTCAGAGGAATCAATAATAGTGCCGGAGTCATCCAGCCTTAAGTGGGATGCCGGGCTAACTCCGAGCGCTACTGAGGATATTGATGAGGATGGTGTGGTGGGTGTATTTTGTAGCCGTCGGTATGTCGGTGAGCGGAGGGTCTTAGCTGATGAGGGAGTGCTTGTATTCTTTTGGGAAGAACTTTCAGCTTTTCCCAACACTTTGCCATGAACTCTCGTTAAATGGCGTAACATAGACGAGGTTCCAAGATGGTTAAGGTCCCTCCCTCGACTGACTGTGGCTTCACATACACTACAAATGGCTATACAATTGTTGTCTGGATTTGGGTAGAAATAATTCCACACATAAGAAGTGGATTTTTTTGTTTTATGCCCAGGCATGACAATGGCCTTTTTCTTGTCACGTGCCAGAACTGCTGCCACTGGTGCAGGACTTACACAAACAACCTCATCCTCATCAACATCCTCATTAGCGCCCTCGTCGCCTACACAAATCTCCCCCTCATCCTCTTCTAATTCCAAAGTGGCATCCTCAATTTGGGTATCACCGGCTACACTCGGGCTATTAAGGCACACATCAGCAGAATGCTCACGATTAGACATCCCACTGTTGGATGGACTCTCCACAGGGATTGTTGTCATTTGTGAATCAGAGCAAATATTCTCCTGTAATGCCTCACTGGTATCTTGCAGCTCAGCTTTGACGCGTAACAGTAGTTGTGCACCAATTGTAGCCTGGGTAACTTTTTGGGATCTGCCACTAATAGCCAAAGGTGAAGGCCTCATTCTCTCTTTGCCACTGCGTGTGTAGAATGGCATGCTTGCAATTTTTTTTTTATCGTCACTTAACTTTTGCTCAGTTACACTTCTTTTTCGCTTCAATACAGTAAATTTTTTTTTGGTTTTTGTTTTTTGCACTAATTTGAAAACACTCTGTTGTTTGACATCGCCTTGGCCAGATGACGTACTGGGAACACTAACATCAGGACTGGTGACAGAACCTGGTTGCTCATTTAGATCATATGTGGACTGCTTTGAATCCATTCTGAGCGCAAACCACTGAGGAGTGCTAAAAATTATTGAGTAGATACTGCTGACAGATATGACTTTTGACAGCCAGAAATATTAATGCACAATTAGGGAGGACACCCCAAAAACACTGAGGAGTGCTAAAAATTATTGAGTAGATACTGCTGACAGATATGACTTTTGACAGCCAGAAATATTAATGCACAATTAGGGAGGACACCCCAAAAACACTGAGGAGTGCTACAAATTATTGAGTAGATACTGCTGACAGATATGACTTTTGACAGCCAGAAATATTAATGCACAATTAGGGAGGACACCCCAAAAACACTGAGGAGTGCTACAAATTATTGAGTAGATACTGCTGACAGATATGACTTTTGACAGCCAGAAATATTAATGCACAATTAGGGAGGACACCCCAAAAACACTGAGGAGTGCTAAAAATTATTGAGTAGATACTGCTGACAGATATGACTTTTGACAGCCAGAAATATTAATGCACAATTAGGGAGGACACCCCAAAAACACTGAGGAGTGCTACAAATTATTGAGTAGATACTGCTGACAGATATGACTTTTGACAGCCAGAAATATTAATGCACAATTAGGGAGGACACCCCAAAAACACTGAGGAGTGCTAAAAATTATTGAGTAGATACTGCTGACAGATATGACTTTTGACAGCCAGAAATATTAATGCACAATTAGGGAGGACACCCCAAAAACACTGAGGAGTGCTACAAATTATTGAGTAGATACTGCTGACAGATATGACTTTTGACAGCCAGAAATATTAATGCACAATTAGGGAGGACACCCCAAAAACACTGAGGAGTGCTAAAAATTATTGAGTAGATACTGCTGACAGATATGACTTTTGACAGCCAGAAATATTAATGCACAATTAGGGAGGACACCCCAAAAACACTGAGGAGTGCTAAAAATTATTGAGTAGATACTGCTGACAGATATGACTTTTGACAGCCAGAAATATTAATGCACAATTAGGGAGGACACCCCAAAAACACTGAGGAGTGCTACAAATTATTGAGTAGATACTGCTGACAGATATGACTTTTGACAGCCAGAAATATTAATGCACAATTATGGGGGACACCCCAAAAGCGCTGGGGAGTGCCAAATATGAAGAAAAAATAATAAACCTCTATCCTCCTCTCTGCACTAGCGATTTTGGTTAGAGCAATTGCAAGAACAATATGGTATTCTCTGTCCCTGCTCTAATTAGCCTATGACTACACCCTGCTCTCTCCCTCTGTCAAATGGCGATGGATTGCTGTGGAGGCGTGTATTTATAAAGTTGAAGTATCGCGAGAACCGAGTCCCGAGATCCGACGACGTCACAATGACGTTCGGCCTCGATTTGGATTCGGAATGGGCGGGAGAGTACCGAGCTGCTCAGCTCGGTACTCGGATACCCAAAGTTCGGGTGGGTTCGGTTCTCGGAGAACCGGACCCGCCCATCTCTAGTATAGAACAAATGGTTGTCATATCGTTCGGGGACACAGGATGGTAAACTACAATTTGAGCCTCATGGCTGCTATTATGTGAGGGCTATGATGCGGATGTAATAGGCTGGTTATTTTCATTTGACCACCAGCAAGTTTGCATAGACTGAACCCTACATAAAATAAAAACATGTTCATCACATTGCACATTATAATATTGCTGACTACTAACATTTGGACTTAGTTCCAAATCTTAAAGTAAATAAATGTGTCCAGGCTGCCACAAAACGATTAATAACTCCGCTATAGCATTCAGAGTTAGGGATCATATCTAGAGGCTCAGGGATGCTCCAGAACAGCTCAGTAAGGATACAATATGTCTGCGAGCCTAAGTATTATTTAAGAATGCAAAAGTGTCAGCATTTTCTATGATTTAACCTATGAAAAGTTTGTTTCTAAAAGGAACTGACTAATATTATCTGACCTTTGGACTCAGCTTTTATAAACTTCCTCCGCACAGGACAGATTCCAGCAATCTATGAATCAGTACCAAGTGTTCTTTCAAGAAGCAGCCGGGGGGACTAAATAAAAAAAGGATTCTTCTGTGCTATATGCACATGGCTGTTTGCACAAGCATATGAACAAGAAACAAACCCTCCTAATATCTCCAGGTAACCAGTCACATGAAGAATCTGGGAGCACAGTGGACCATGCACCGGCAAAAAACACCCATGTAGACAAGCCCTAAAAGTAGCCCACAAGATATTTCTATTTAATACACATATTTTTTAAGAAAAATATTTGAAGGAAAAGCCCTCAGACAAACAATCTAAATACGAGAAAATAAATTTTGTTACACCCACAACAGGGCCATTACAGGAAGGACCCCAAAAAAAGGTCAGACTGTTTGTAGTCGCATGGAAAGTCACAATGTTTGTATTGTTATTAATTAAATTAAAGGCAGTCACTTCTGATATGTTACATGACCGAGGACTCTCTCTTACCACAATTTAATCTGTTATTTCTCTCCTCTGACGGGAGATTTGCTGGAAAAATTATCTTACCAGCTCAAATTTTCTCTTCAGGCAACTGGCTTAAATAATGATGCTCAGGTGGTAAGATGGACCGGGGAGAGGATTTCATTTCAGACCAGCCCTTGGCTTGTTATATCAAACTGCAGGGCAAAAAGAAGTGAAACATTCAATTATATGAATAGTTGTAAAGGAGGATAATATATAGATCAGTGATGGACAATAGGTGACCTTAGAGCCTTCAACTGTGGACCTCGGCTCCTACCTGCTTTATTGACAGATTTATTTATTATAGCTTGCAACACTTGTTTAAAATGCCTGCTTATATGTTTATTACAGAGGCATCTCACTCTTTGATTAAATGTATTGTTTTAATTTATTATTGCGATTAAGGGTAATGTGCGACCTTTTTTAGGTTAGAGGGATGTCCATGCTGCCCCTGAAGTGTATCTCTCTGCCTATCACATGTATAGATACAGGTGTCCACCAATCTTTGAACAGTTCATAAAGTGCCATAATATTCTGACCTTTGACACTGTTGTAATTTTTTTCAAATATATAATTTGTTTATTCTTACCACTAATCAACACCCCAATATTAAAGGGAGATTCAATTACCGGCGATGTGGTACTCGGACATTGCCGGCAATCCCCACTCATTTTCCTTGCATCTCTATGGGGGGGTGGGAAGAATGAGTGGAGATTTCTGTCAAATCGCCCAAATGAAGTATTTTGCGGATGTTCCAGAGGAACTTTGCGGCTAATTGAGCCCACCACATATTATATATATATATATATATATACATACATATACGTGTGTGTGTGTGTGTATATATATATATATATATATATATATATATATATATACACGTGTGTGTGTATCACTTATCTTCAGAGGTCGCATAATAAACTGAAGTATGTACGTGTACAGTTAAAGTGTTTCCTATTGATTTAAAAATACATACACCTGTTTGTTCCTTGATCTTCACAATTATGCTCTTGTCTGGAAATACACTGGCCAACTGTTGGACCTCTCACAATTAAAGCAAAACCACTAACCACTCCCACCTAAGTTCGCGCAGAAGTGGGAGCAGGAGCTGTCTGTAATATCTCGTCCCCAAATACACCTGAAGAGGAACATGCATTCCTCTAATGAACTACAAAAAAAAATATTTTGTTGATTTTCTCAGATGTGTAGTGCCTCAATAAATACATTTTTCATGAAGCACTCAAAAATGAAACCTCTAGTAGCAGATGATCCCAAAATAAAAATTTGGGGATTTAATAACAGTAGGAACAATTTTTGAGATGTTTTACAAAAAATATTTTTTTTAAGAAAATCGAAATTTTGATTTTAAAAATTGTGCAATCTTAATTTTTATTGAAACATAAAGCTGTACTATATATCGTATGAAAGTCCATAAAATGAGGTTCAAAGTGAGACCTTGCCCAACTCTTTAGCTCAATTAGGTGAGCTACAAATGCAATTTAAAAAAATGTTAAAACCAAATTTTGCATTAAAGAATTGTAGCCTTAAAGGCAAATAACTTCACAAACTGTATACATATCAGCCTAAGGTTTTCTTTACACCCATAGCAGCATTTATTATACCAAATTTCATTACAATATGAAAACGGTCAGTTTAAAATCCTGTGGTGATTTGATGTGGAATGATCTGTGGTAGTCATTTTAACGACATAATACACACCGACACTACTTACCCTGGCCTAGTTATTACGAAAGAGGGATCCACGACATGTTGATGTTACGACTGTTAAAAAAGCTGACATGTAAGAATTTCTACAGATTGACAGCCCGGCACACACAATTACGTCACTTGTGAAAATGACACTATTACTGCTGGTCTTAAGGGGGCACTGTAACTAGGAGCCGGCTGAACAATGTACAAGGATTAGTAAAAAGCATTGTCCAGCCGGCTCCTAGTTACAGTGCCCCTTAAGACCAACAGTAATAGTGTCACATTCACAAGTGACGCAATTGTGGGTGCTGGCCTGTCAAAAAAATATTAATGACAATTTAATTTTTGCCAATTGCCATATATATTATATCCAGAGACTTACCAGCAAAACCAGTGGAGAGTTCAGTCATGAATTTAACAATGTATGGAATAAAGATACAATAACTAAAAGCCAATATGTCTCCATCCTAACCCAAGTTACATACATACACATATATACATATACACTAGAGATGGTCACTGACCTCGTGTTTTGGTTTTGTATTCGGTTTTGGATCTGGATTACCTTCGTGTTTTGGTTTTGGTTTTGGATCTGGATTACCTTCGTGTTTTGGTTTTAGTTTTGCAAAACCGCCCTTGCGTGTTTTGGTTTTGGTTTTGTTTGGTTTTGTTTTGCTATTTTTGAAAAAGGTACAATTTTTTTGGTCTAAAATAACCTAATTTAGTGCTCCACCAGTTTCTTAGATAAGTGAGGTAATTCTAAAGCTAATAAATTATGAAAAAAACAGTTTAATCCCTGGTAGGCCGTCCTTAATTCGAACACTTGTCTGCAAATTATAGAGACAAACCTGGTTTGATTATTGGCAATGTAGCCATCGTCTTTGGGTGTATTACACCCTCCACTTGTAGTTGAATATTAAAAAAAAGGAGCCTGCACAGACTGTGGAACTAGAAAGTACAATTAAATTGACCACGGTAGTTTGATGGCTATCTATGCCCCCCCCCCTCCTCCGCCCTCCACTTGTAGTTCAATATAAACAAAGCAGCCTGCACAGGCTGTGGAACTAGAAATTCGAATATACAAAGAAATGGACAAAGGCAGTTTGGTATCTGTCTGCATCAGACCCCCCCCCCCCCCCATCCACTTGTAGTAAAATAGAAAAAAAAGCAGCCTGCATAGACTGTAGAACTAGAAATTCGAATATACAAAGAAATGGACAAAGGCAGTTTGGTATCTGTCTGCATCAGATCCCCTCTCCACTAGGAGTAAAATAGAAAACTATTCAGCCGTTATATAATCTAAAATAGAAATAGAAATTAAGAAAGGCAATTTGGTATCTGTCTGCATCATAATCATCAACATCCTCATTAGCGCCCTCGTTACCTCCACAAATCTCCCCCACATCCTCTTCTATTTCCAAAGTGGCATCCTCAATTTATGTATCACCGGCTGCACTCGGGCTGTTCAGGTACACATCAGCAGAACTGCCCTTCTTTATGGGTACACTAATAGAATGCTCACGATTAGACATACCACTGTTGGATGGACTCTCCACAGGGATTGGTGTCATTTGTAAATCAGAGCAAACATTATCCTCTAATGCCTTACTGTTATCTTGAAGCTTGGCTTTGAAGCGTAACAATAGTTGTGCACCAATTGTAGGCTTGGTAACTTTTTGGGATCTGCCACTAATTGCCAAAGGTGAAGGCCTCATTCTCTCTTTGCCACTGCGTGTGTAGAATGGCATGTTGGCAATTTGTTTTTTATTGCCACTTAACTTTTGCTCAGTAACACTTCTTTTTCGCTTCAACACAGTAACATTTTTTTTTGTTTTTTGGACTGATTTCAAAACACTGTGTAGTTTGACATCGCCTTGCCCAGATGACGTACTGGGAACACTACCATCAGGACTTGTGACAGAACCTGGTTGCTGATTCTGCTCATATGTGCACTGCTTTGAATCCATTCTGAGCCCAAAGCACTTGTAGTGCTACAAATTATTTGGTAGATACTGCTGACAGATAGTAATTTTGACAGCCAGAAATATTTATGCACAATTATGGGGGACACCCCAAAAGGGCTGGGGAGTGCTAAAAATTATTTGGTAGATACTGCTGACAGATATGACTTTTGGCAGCCAGAAATATTCATTCACAAATATGGGGGACACCCCAAAAGCACTGGGGAGTGCTAAAAATTATTTGGTAGATACTGCTGACAGATATGACTTTTGACAGCCAGAAATATTTATGCACAATTATGGGGGACACCCCAAAAGCATTGGGGAGTGCTAAAATTTATTTGGTAGATACTACTGACAGATAGTAATTTTCACAGCCAGAAATATTTATGCACAATTATGGGGGACACCCCAAAAGCACTGGGGAGTGCCAAATATTAAAAAAATAAAATAAACCTCTATCCTCCTCTCTTCTCTAACGATTTTTGTTACAGCAATTGGAATAAGAATATTGTATTCTCTGTCCCTGCTCTAATCAGCCTGTGATTACACCCTGCTCTCTCCCTCTGTCAAATGGCGATGGATTGCTGTGGAGACGTGTATTTATAATCTTGAAGTATCGCGAGAACCGAGCCACGAGATCCGACGACGTCACTATGACGTTCGGCCTCAATTTGGATTCGGAGTGGGCGGGAGAGTACCGAGCTACTCAGCTCGGTACTCGGATACCCAAAGTTCGGGTGGGTTCGGTTCTCGGGGAATCGGACCCGCCCATCTCTAATATACACACACTGAAATAGGAAGCCTATGTTGGCCAGTTAGGCTCTTCTACTGTCAATTTCTATGATTCAAGAACATATGTCTTAAAACCATTGATATAGGCTGCCCCATCCCTTTCAGCTGGACCTGACAATAAAACACTTCCAACCCCTCTCAGGTGAGGGTCCCCAAATAAAATATTAAAAGTCAGGCCCCAGGATAAATATTAAACTGATAAATAGGACTTCCCCTCAGATAAAAACATTTGGTCAATTAGCCCAGTGGGAGGTAATTAGGTTTAGGAGACATTCTGTTAGGAAGCTATCTTCACATATGCAGATCACAGCCATGCATTGCCTTTGATCCTTTAAGTCATTTCCTACTTAGAGTAGACTTCCTTTCAATAGGTATTGTAAAAACAAAGTAATGACTAGATGTAAGGTATATATTAGGAAAATATATTAATGCTGTTCCCAAGGCGCAAAAATAGAAAAATGTTGAATGTAAATATCCGGAATTAATGGCGCTATATAAATAAATGGTGATGATGATGATGATGAAATATACTTTTATAAACTATGAAATAAAATCAATAATGCAACATACAAAATAAATAGGATCTGGCCAGAACCAATAACGTATAATATGTCCTACATATCTACAACACCAAACAGCTTTATATCAATGAATAAGCATAGCATAATATTTAAAAAAATGGCAATGTCCTTGATAATCCCATAAACTCTGAATATCAGTTCTCACAAATCCCCTTGACCTTTCCAAAAATGGTAGTGGAGTAGACACAAGGAGATCATAAGTAGGGTTCTATGTAATTGTACTACTTATAGAACCCCTTTTTTGTCCTCCTTATGATTTCCTTGTGTCTACTCCATTACCATATTTGGAAAGTTCAAGTGGAACAGTCACAAAACTCTGTGAAAAGGAAGTTAAACTAACAATACCAAGTATGTAACTTAGAAAGGGGATCTGTTTCAACATGTAAAAACTCATAATGAAATACAGCAACATAATTGTAGTTTTAAAAATGTATTTGTTATTTAATGATAACTAAAATCCCACATTGCTATCAATTGTTATACTTACAGCATATTTAGCTTTTAGGATATAAAAAACAACAACAACGCAATACAAAGCCAAGGAACAAAATTAACTGTTGACATCAATAAAACCACCCATTAATATTAGTTGAGGAGGTGACTATTCAGGCATAGCATAAACTTGGGTTTTGGGGTTCTTCTCGCCCTGTCATTTTTCATGTTTTTTGCATTTAATTTCTGCTTTACAAATTATACTTTTCCACAAGGGCGATCAAGTGGTATTTTATACTGGAATGACAGTTGGTCGGCTTTTGGTAACCTGTACATTAGAACATTTGGAGGTAGTTAAAACATAACTGTAATAAATTATAAAATTATAAATTATAAAAAGTACATCTCAAATTAAAGATTCACCCAGGGGTTACTATGGCCCAATGACAGCATGTCTATGTTCCAAGTAACTAACATGAAACATTACACAATGAAAACCCTTTCATGCAATTTTTCTACATAATTTAAATGTTAGGTAAAACTGACTAAATAAAATATTATGTAATGTTAGACCAACGGTGGACAGCAGGCAGTGTTAATAAAAATGAAACAAAAAAATGAATAATAACATTCACAAATAGCTTCAGGAGCTTATTAGACCTTAATAAGATATTTGAAATAAAGTTGTGATTATGAGGGGAAGGATTTTGTTGCCCTATGCATCCAATGGCCTGTCTATAAGCCTACTGATAAACACCTCAAACTGCCTTCTAGGTCAGAAATGGATAATAATAACTAGCACTAAAAAGTACATACATTCTCAAACACATCAAGTTCTGGCCAATTAGGTTTTCAGACTTTTCCATTTTCAAACTGACTGTAAATATATATTGGTGAATGTTATTTAAATATTTTTTATATATAAGGTAAATGATTGTTTAAGTTTAGTGGATTAATTTTTGTGCAAAGGTTCACAGAATTTTTGTTGCATAACAGAATTTTGCACTCTAGTTATTAGTAGAAGAGGAAAGAGTAGCCTATGCAATAACTGCTCAAAGTTAAAATGTTATAGATATAAGTAAATCTTCACACATGGATTCCGACTGCCTCTAATGAGTGCTGACTGGACAACTTCTTCTGTTAAGACTCTTAAGCCAGTTGGTTTAGAGGGGCAAATCTTTAACCCGTTTAGTGCAAGACTTAGTAAATTATGACAGTACCCCTTGATAAAAAAATAATTAAATTTATACAGCAAAGGAACTTTAAGAAAAAGTATAAAAGGTTTATTAACAAAATTAAAGCTTACATTGTGATATTATCATCAAATTTCAAGTCTGAAACCCTGCTTTCTGGAGAGAGAGCAGTCACTTTTTATAAACAATGATCAGTAGACTGTGTTACAATTTAAATGTCGTATCACAATTGGTTGAAGTAGTATATTGGCGTTCTAAGGTCCTTGAGTTCTGAAGTCTGTGATGGGGTTTTTAAGAACGGAGGAATTATTTTGTCCAACAGGAGTTAATTGGCAACATCTGCTCTTAGAATTAACTTTTCCACTGCTGCTCATATTTATGTTCAAATACAATTGCACTAAATAAAAATATCACATCATATAAAATGATAAAAATAAAATAAGATAAAAAAAATGTAAATGTATCTCATGCTAATGTATTGGCTTAATCCAAAATAACCTTTGACACCCTTATTGTGAATCAATGTGTCCAAAGTACCCACTAAAAAGTGTACAGGAGCTCCGACATTGTATACGTTTGTTTAGGTCTTCAAAAGATCAAAAGAATACCCTTTCTATTGTGTTTTATTCATTACTTCTATAGTAAACAATTATTTTGAGATTAATTTAAATGGTGGAAGCACAACATGCTTACATTGGATGTACGCCTGGGGGTACGCATACCAAACAATGAAAAGCTCCAGTCTCGGTTCCCAGAGAGGAAACTACAAAATGATTTAGGTGTATATTTACTAAGCGATGCCTAATGGGCTTAGTCTTTAGTAAGATTGCAATTTTTAAAAAATGAAGGCAAAGAAATTGGGTTTTTAAAACCAAAAATTAACAGGATCAAATATTTAGATGATTGCTACTTCTTGTTCTCAATATACCTATAAAATGGACATGCCAATTTCATAAACAGTAAACCCAAAGCAATGGAAGTCCTACCGTTGGTGCAAGTGGTCATGGCAGCTGAGAGAGCAGCGACAAGCAGGACACCCCAGAGGAGCAAGAACCTTCCGGAGAACATCCCAGCTCGGCTAGTGCAGGCTGCGGAATTCATGAGACCTCCTGTGTCGAGAGGAGATGAGCCTTACTCTGCTCCTGATAATGGAAAGATAATAAAGTTATATGCCGTTTACTTGGCATTATCTAATCCACATATATATATATATATATATATATATATATATATATATATATATATATATATATATATATATATATATATCAGTTACATGACAGAAGATCTCAGCAAGCTACTATATAGGTATCTATACAAACAGGATGGGTGCTACAGAAGAATCTTTAACCCAACACCATTTCAAACAACTAAAAGAACATGTATAAAAGATCAGAGACTATTCATGTGAATAAATCTATGAGAGACAACGTAGCTAAAGATGACAGAGCAGAAACAAACAGGAAACAAATTAGGATGATTATACCTTTTGAATACACAAAGTAGAAGAACGGACATGTGACCGTTTCTATGAAAAGAATTTACTGCTCTAAGGCAGTAGTGTCCCAGTAACAAGGAATAACAACTATATACTTATTTTTGGGTTCTCATATTTTAAAACCAGAAAACTCACATTAACTGGAATTTGCTAAGTCAGTACATTTGAAATACAAACGGTCAGAAAACAAAAAAGTTTAATGTCTGCATTCCAGAGAGAAGAACCAGAGCTGTCCTAAGAAAACCATAAAACATTTGTGGCTGCACATTTATGCATCTCAGTTCATTACTTGCACACAGTATAGTTTATATTTTCTTAGACTGGGTACACACTACTGGCTTTTTAGTCGATTATCGTGCCAGTGAAACGGTAAATGACCATTCGGACAGATATCGCACTACTGTGTACACTGACTCAGTGAACGATAATCATTCCAAAGCACATCATATTGTTTCATTTTATTTTTAAACTGAACTAAAAAACGTCATTCCAATTCTTCAGTCATTGGTAAAAACGTTATAGATAACGCATCAGGAGACATTTTCTGTACTGTGCACCCAGCCTTAGGGATGTTAACCGCCGCCTCCAAAAAAAAAAAACAACATACCTAGAGGGCTAAAAACTGGCTCACCAGTTTGGAAATACTACTATAGCGCATAGTACAACAGTGATAGGAGAAAAGATATCAGTTTGCAGATAAATAATTTCTATTCAGAAGATGATATTTCTGGTTAATGTCATATGCATGACAGCCATGGGTTAATTATCACATGAAATGTTCACAATGTTCCGATAAAGCAATAATTACATTTCTATACAAAATAACTTTTCTTAAGGTATAAAAGGTTTATTAACAAAATAAAAGCTTGCGCTGTGATAATATCGTCACATTTCAAATCCAAAATGTTACCATCTGGAAATAAAGCAGTTCTTTTTAGAAACACTGAACAGTAGGCTGTGTTACAATTTACATGTAATGCTACAATTGGTTGAAGTAGTATATAGGCGTTCCATAGTCCATTGGGCTCCCAAGATTGCAGTGGGAGAGTGAAGATGTTTGGAATGTCTTTGCCCACCAATACTGATTATAAACATCTGCTCTCAGAATTAACTGGTTGCTGCTCACATCCCTCTCCTCAGCTCACACAAACAAATATAATTGGCATCAAAATTACAACATCAAATAAAATGATAAGACTAAAAAAAGATAAAACAATGTAAATATTGTATATTTCACACTAATATATTGGCTTCATCCAAAAATACCTTTCCCCATTTGATATTTACACCAACTATCACACTATGTTTTATGAATCTTTATTTGTTCATACAGTTCTACCATTTCTTCCCCTGCCTTACTAACATTTTTTATTTCTCTACTCAATTTTTTTACAACAATTCAACAATACAGCTATACATTTTAATACAAAAATAGATAATTAATAACATAATAACATTCCTAATATAAAGAGAAGAAATCTTCCTAATGAATGCAACAATGATTGAAACCATGTACCACAACCTGAGAAACATTTTTTTTATCAAGCTATAAAAATCATGTGTCTACTGCAGATAGCGTCATGTTCTGTATCTTGCAAAATCTTTCTTCATTTTCACTACTTCTTTCTTATAATTATCATTTATCTCCTCTGGATTAACTGTGATTTGCCAGATACAACTTTATGTTCCATACTTCATCTGTAATGTTACACAACCTCCTGTTTATGCAGTAACATAGTTTAAGACCATTTTTTTTTGTATTAACTCTCTTTGGAAAACTTAAACCTCTTTTGCAACATAACAGAAGGTTACATCATATACATTAGTTATCTATCAATGTAACTAAACATTGGATTTAAAATCAATTTATATATTTCTGCGTGCAAAACCTGAAAATTCTAATGCAATCAATACTTGTACACCAGTTGATTCACAAATAAGTTGTGATACTAGTTGTTTTCCACTCTTTTCATTACTTCCTTTCTTGTTACTGAATTATCTATTAAATACTTTTACTGTACAATTTCCCTTAAATCATTATATGTAAACAGCTGGAATCACCTTATCTAAATAACATATTTCCCCTGAATTCAGTGGTAAACACTTATATGCCTTACTTCCACATATGTAATATATATTATCTAATTTTGCTAAATGTAATATCTATGTGCAGAGAATAGCTATAAACTTTTCCATACGTATTATTCTCTAATTGCTCTTTACAACCACTATCTTGTAAAATTATATTACAATCTTTTATGCTACTGTTTCCAAAGACCGCTTTGGTCCAATATATTTAAATTTTGGATTTTTAATTGCAGGATTTTTCCCAATGTTACCTAAATGTTCACTTAAATAAGTCTATCAAAAGCAGCTGCCACCAATTCAAACCACTTTAGTTCCTAGGTTTTTTTAACCTCTTGTGTTAGGTATTGGCAACAATACAACATTTTGATGTCCATATGGTTTATATATACATATTCAACAATTTTCTTTGGTTAATTGCTCGTCCTAACATACCATGACATAAGTCTATAGGAATTTTAAAAAAACTTCTCACACCATTTTACACACTTCTCTTCAGAAGAGTTATCACAATATCAACATATACACATTTCAGTAGGAAGTCCCTCACCACAATCTTCAGGTTAGTTTATCTCCAATTGCTTGTCTTTTATCTCTACCGTATATATATATATATATATATATATATATATATATATATATATATATATATGTGTGTGTGTGTGTGTGTGTGTATATGTAAATATATATATATATATATATATATATATATATACACACACACACACACACATATATACACACACACATATATATATATATACACACACACACACATATATATATATATATATATATATATATATATACACACACACACACACACACACATATATATATATATATATATATATATATATACACACACACACATATATATATATATATATATACACACACACACACACACATATATATATATATACACACACACACACATATATATATATATATATATATATATATATATATATATATGTTACCGTGAAAGACCGAAATTGGAGAATGTCGACTTTCACCAGTGAATGTCAACAAACACCAAATACGTCGGTGAAAGATCGAATATTTCATTACATTCTTGTACATTCGGACCCTCACTGGTGTATGTTGACAATCACAGACATGCTCTGGTGAAGGACGAAAAGGGAGGAGCCGACATATAGGCGACAGGTTGTTTCCTGTCAAATCCCGTAATTGTTTTTATTTTTCTCAAGAAAAGTACTCGAAAATACTTTCTGAAGTGGTTTCTGCTAAAACTAAGTGCAAGACACCTTTGGATTACCGACGATTAAAACGTTTTGACGTTTTGAAAATTAATGATGAAGAGAAGTTAATTGTACCATTAAAACCAAGAGAAACGAATATACAGTATTATGTTACCAATGAGGAATTGTTTAGAATACTATATGAGACTCATACCAGAATAGGCCACGGAGGAAGAACACGTATGCTTAAAGAGTTGCAAAATAAATACAAAAATATTACATATGAAGTTGTAATGTTGTATTTAAATTTATGCAAACAGTGTCAAATGAAACACAGTGCACCTAAGAAAGGTATTGTTGTGAAACCAATGATAAGTTCTGAGTTGAACTCAAGATGCCAAGTTGATCTGATGAGTAAGTTTTTACCTTCTATTATTTTCGTATCTTATTTTAAATGTACTGTGAATTAAAGTTCCTAATCATTCCTCTCAAAAAGAGAGGCGAAAATTTATCGCGACTGAACTACA